>NC_046169.1:14200024-14500024 GCF_011064425.1 Rattus rattus | reverse complement strand
TATGAAATATGCGTATATGATATATTTTATAAATGAATTTATATTACAGTTTTCCTTCTCTCTTCCTCCTTCCTCACCTCCCTTCCCACCTTTCCATCCTGCAACCTCCTCTTTGTCTCTCATCAGAAAACAAACAGGCTTCTAAGAGATAATAACAAAATAAAGCAAGCACACAGGAATAGGAGGAAACAAACAAAAGGGGAAGAAGCCATGAAAAAATCACCGGAAACAGATTCATATTCAGAGACCTAAGTGTTGGCACACTCAGAGATCTTATGTAAACACAAAATCAGAAGCTATAAATATAAGCAGAGAGAAATTATAAATAAGTGAATGAATGAATGAATGAGTGAATGAATGAAATGAATGAATGAATGAAAATGCCTGACACAACATTATGTGGCAAGAACTTCCAAAGATGCCATTGAGTTCATTTTCTGTTGGCATCTACTGCTGGGCAGGCAGGCTGGGGTGTAATTTGTTTTCCCAGAAAGACTCCTTTGGAGAACACTATATTTTCACTTGCAAGTGGTTATCAACTGGAGAAAGCTTCTGGGTTAGGTCTAGGGGCGTGTGTCCACTTCTCTTTTCTGTCCTAAGACACCCCCCACCCCAAATCTGGTGCAGACCTGCGCAGGCCATGTGTACGCTGCCTTAGTCTCTTTGAGTTTATCTATGTGTTGATCCTGCTGTGTTTAAAAGACCTTGTTTCTTTGGTGTCCTCCAACCTTGACTCTTACCTTAAAATATTATATATTTTGAGGCTATTGTAAAAGGTATTTTCCCTGGTTTCTTCCTCAGTCTATTTACCTTTTCTATAGAGGAGAGCTGCCAATTTTCTTTAGCTGGTTTTGTATCCAGCTACTTTGCAGAAAGAATTTAACAGCTGTAGGAGTTTCCTAGTAGAATTCTTAGGGTCACTTATGTATGCTACCACATCGTCTGCAAATAAAAATAGTTTGATTCTTCCCTTTCCAATATGGATCCCTTCGGTCTCCTTCAGTTGTCTTACTGCTCGAATGAAGACTTTAAGAGCTAGTTATATTGAATAGTATGGAAAGAGTGGACAGCCTTGTCTTGCTCCTGATTTTAGTGGCCACATATACTCAGGCCTTAAACACTGTTCCCTGCTATTTTAACATTTTATTTGAAAATAGCACTAAATGAAAGGTATACTGCCTCTGTGTAGGCAACTTTTACAACACATATTAAATGTGCCCTGGATTCCCCGATTCCTGGCTGAAGAGAGGGTTCTACTAGACTCCAAAATGAAGACCTCTTTCCTCTCCCCAGCCCTATGAGCTTTATCTTCTCTGCCTTTTAATGCAGCCTGGCTGTCATTAGAGCGCATGTGAGACCAGCTCAAACCTGAAAGGTGTTGCAGTTGTTCGAGGCAAGTGGGTTCTGACCTCTCTACATCCACCAATTGACCAACCCTGAGTCAACACAGAATTGCCAAACCCAGCCACCACAAAGACGAAGGAAAGCCAAAGTGAACTGAACCCCATGTGGAAAACATGCAAATGTCAACACCTGCCCAACATGCGAAGTTGGTCTTTGGGACACAGAAGCTCACACCTGTCCCCAGTCCTTCCCTGAGTCTGAGATCCCCAGTTTCCATTCCCTGTCGCTCCTTCACATTCCTGCTAATTCCCTCAGTGTTTATCTCACTGTACCTGAGAAGCCACCAGGGATCCATTTTCTCATTTCCTGGGCTGCTTTCCTCAAAGACATGCATCTATTCCGGCAATTCTCAACGGCTGGGTCACAACCCCTTTGGCCGATGGCCTAAAAACCAAAAAAAAAAAAAAAAAAAAAAAAAAAAAACAGATATTTGCACTGTGACTCATAACTGTAGTAAAATTGCAGTTATGAAGTAGGAATGGAAATAACTTTATGGTCAGGGTCACCACAACATGAGGAATTGCCTTAAAGGGTCACAGCATTAGGAACCTCTGCCCTAGAGGGCGTTGGCAATCCGTGTTGTCCTTCTCACCCAGCACAGCTGAACTGGCTTATCTGCCCAGGGAAGCATGTGTGTTCCCTCCCATGCCACCCAAAAGAGGCTCCATCCCCTTTCCACGAAGGTTCAATGAGAATGAGTGGGACTAGGGATCATGTGTAAGTTATAGATAGGTTTGGTGAAGCTGGGGCCGTCCCCTTGAACAGTGTGTGTCTTGGGAAAGAGCGAAGTGCTCACACGGCTGAATCATTTTGACACTGGCCCTTGGTCAGAGCTCACAGGATAAAGGAAATTTTATTAATACCACAGATACAGGAGCTGGTGTCGGGCCAGGCTCACCTCCCTCTTCCTGTAACTAAGCTTTATTTTCTGTATTTGCCAGCCACAAAATCCAAGAGAAGATTAAAATGTGACTTCTCCCAGGCAGTACTTGAGACAGACATAGGCTCTTCTGACTGAAGAATGCTTCTGGTTAAACAGCCACCTGGCCAGCAGCTCAGTGGGACTGGCAACGCAACAGATCGAAATAAAACCAGAACACACATCAAAAAGAACACACTTCAAAGACAATAAAGGTTTAACCTGGAGCCAAATATAAGTGACTTTGACCCAGAAATATGGGCTCGAGTTGCTCTAAATATCATGTTACACCATGGAAACCATTTCATGAAGTTTTTTTTTTTTTTTTTATTTTTATAGGCACAGAACAAAATGTCTTAAGTCAAGGCACTTTCAAGTACATTGGTAGAAACATCAGACAGGCAGGCCACACCCAAGCAGGGAAGGCTCTGTTGTAGGCTGTAGGTACTACCTGATGGCCTCTGGGGTTTGGGATCGGTAGAAGCCAATGGTCTAAATGAAGATATCCCATTTAGACCATTTACCTTTGATCCACAGAAATACTAATCGATCACAGAAACAGGCAACGGACAGCTTACTAGGCCTCTAAAATCGTGGAGAGTTGGAATGTTACAGATCCAGACCCAGTTCTGGGGGGCTCTTCTTAGTACTTCTGAAAGCCACTCAGCTCCCACCAACTGACCTGACATCCCATGGCTGTCAAGACTTTTATAGCCACGCAGGATAGCGCACATCTTTGATCCCAGCACTCAGGAAGTAGAGGCAGGCAGATCCCTGTGAATTTGAGGCAGCCTGGCCTACAGAACTAGTTCTAGGATATCTAGAGCTACATAAAGAAAATCTGACTCAAAAAAAATAAATAAATAAATAAACAAAAACACTTTCACAATCTCGTTTAGCAGACCACTAGCTTCTACCAATCTGAAAGCCAAAATGTCATCAGATATAGAATCTGAAACCTATAGCAGAGATTTCCCACTTTGTTGTGGTCTCCCCACCTGTGATCAGTTCCGATATGTGTAGTAAACACATTGATCTATGACTTCCTTTGTTCCGTGTCTAATAAAATTCACATAAACATCTCCACAGTGTACTAGGTCCCTTGGATCAACCCTGGGCCGTTGTAATTCATATTAGGCTCAAGAGTGAGCTATCTCTTATTTCCTTTGAGGCAAGGGCTGGGTTTTACATCGACATCACAACTCTTAAGAGGGACGTAGATGCCTTGAGATACCTGGAAGATAAAAGTGCGTGCTCTGAGATGAGGCACACAGATTCCTTGGCGTTCAGTTACGAAAGCCATCAAGTGCACAGCAAGATGGGAACCTACTCAAGTAACTCCAAGGAGAGACACCCACGTGTCCCAGCTTTTAGAACCACGCCCAGGGTTCTAAATCCAGAGGGAAAGACAACACCGCTAACTGGACACTGGGGCTGCCACCCAGGAAGTTAAAAGGCATTTAATCCACCACCTATTGAGACAGATAAAACAGCCTGACACTCCCCGAGGGTATTTGGCTAAGAGCAGCATTTAAACACTAAAACGGTGTTAAAGCCCTGTAAATGTACAATAGGCCTTTGCCAGGAGTCACCCTTTTGATGTTTACTTTTCCTTTAAATAAGCTAAGACTGTTTGGGGCCCGTGACTTAACTCCCTAATTAACAGGTGTCAGGCCCTTCTCTAGTGTACCGCTGGCCTGCAGCTGGTGGGACTGTCCTCGAACCAGAATGGCTGCCGTGAACTCCCCACAGTCACCCCCCCAGAGGCCTTAGATTGTCCAGATTTTTTGTTGTTTGTTTTTTGAAACAAGAGCTCCTGTCACTTAATTCTCGATGATCCCCTGTCCTCCATTGCCCAGATGCTGGGATTGCAGGAGGGCACCAGCAACTCTGCTCTCCTGATTACTTGGGATCTTTAACATTATGAATGCAGTGGGCTGAGCCGCTAACTTGAAGCATCACAACCAAAGTGCACCCTGTAGGGTAGCTGAGGCCCCTAGGCCTGGTCAGGACTGTAAGAGTAGGAGACCATTGCTAGGGTTCAGCGCTACAGGAAATCCAAGGTTAACAGGGCCGCAGCTGCAGGTAGCTAAAAGTCCAGGACAGCGAACCCGCCACTTTTCTGGAAGCCAGATCAATAGGCAAGCATTTGCTGCCGCCCACAGCCTGGAGAAGGATGGCTGGGTGAGCAGACAGCACAAAGGCGCAGGATGCCACCCCTCTCCTGGCTGACAGGCTCGACCCCCCGCGCCCCGCCCCCGTCCCTCCCCACTTCGCCTGTGCGCAAGCTCAAAGCCACCACAGCGCTAGCTCCTGGCGCATATCCCGGAGGGCCACCACCCACAAGACAGAAATTAATTAATTAATTAATTAATTAATTAAAAACATCCTTCAGTTCGCAGAATGCGGGTTTGGGTCAACCTCCACTTGCCTTCCTGGCGCCACCCACGTGGGTCATGTACTGGGCTCTGCCCCTGCGTGAGAGGCCCTGGGTGCTAGCTGTGAATTGTAGCTGTCTTCACCTCTTCCGGGTTTTTTTTTTCCCCTCCCCAACTCTGTGCGCAGGCAATGGCCTTTACCCAGGCGTTCCTGGCTCCGGATTTGAGTGAGGACAGCCCAATCCGGCTTGAAGGGCTTGTGGTTTGTCGCTCTAAGCATAGGATTTTGCTCTTTAACAAGGAAGTCATGAAAACTAACTACAAATGTCAACAGTCTGGCTGGCCATCCCCAAGCCTGGTTCCTCCTGGAGCCTGGGAGCCTCGGACTGAATGAATGAATGAAGGCTGGGCACAGCGCTGTGCCCTGCTTGCCTGGAGACTCTGCAGGACCAAAGTGTCTCAGGTTTCTTGACCAGGGTATCTATCCCTAGTATCTGGGGGTGACATGGTGGCCCATTGTGCCCAGGGTGGGACCAAAGCACTGACCAGATGTCAGTGTGTGACGACTTTTCTCTTAAACTGGCCCAGAAGGGGTAACTGCAAAAATCAATCAATCAATCAATCAATCAATCAATCTGGGGCTGAACAGGCCAAGGTCAGGGGCTGATCTAGAAAACCCCCTGCCTAGGTAGACATGTGGCTAAAGAGGTGTGTCACTCCTGTCCTGGGCAGGACAAAAGCCAGGATGGGTTGGTCCAGAGAAGGGGTGGGTCTGCTAAAAACATCTGCCCCTCACCCCTTCTGTCCCCACTCCAAGCCTTTTACAGAACGGGCAAGGTTAGACCAAGGAGATTACACATGGCCCAGGAGAGCTGTTGGGAAGGGCACCATAATTGGGTTTTTCGGTTTTGTTTCTGCCTTACCTATCTCTCATCTTAAAAGTAGAATACATGGGGGTTAGGGATTTAACTCAGTGGTAGAGCGCTTGCCTAGCAAGCGCAAGGCCCTGGGTTTGGTCCTCAGCTCAGGAAAAAAAAAAGTAGAATAGGTGGACAGAGACACGGCCCAATGAGGGAAGGCACTTGTTTGCCTCGCAAGCCTGGCAACCTGACTTCAATCCTCAAAGTTAAGGCCAAAGAGGAGAACTGACTCCTGAAAGTCGTCCGCTGACCACTACACCCAAGCACGTAAATACACAATATTCACATACACGAACATGTCAGTAATCGTCTTTAATGGAATAGATGGTGCTCTTACGGCCGTATAGGTTCTGCTTCAGGAAGATGACCATATATTCAATTTCGATTTAGCTGAGTAGTGGTATCTGGGGTTTCTGGCAGTGTTGCAAGACAGTTTCCACCGTGCTGCAAATAGAGAGTGAGGTCAAGCTTGAGTGACTGGATGTCCTAATTGGCCTGCTGACTGTCTAGAACCCAGTAGATCTGAGTCACTCACTGGTCCTGTGTAGGAGGCCTCTGGCTACAAGTGTGACTTCCTCAACTCCAGAGCCCCTCGCTGGATTCTGAGTTGCCAAGAAGAGTAAAGGTGAAAACACCTTCAGTGTAGCCTTTCCCAAATCCAGCATCCACGCTATAGGTCCCCAAGCTCCAGCAGCAGCAGCAGCAGCAGCAGCATGCCTTCAGACCTCCTCTGGCTTAAAACTTTCATGCAAAGTTTTTCTCCCTCGCTGGAAGACCTACTCGGGGGTACAATTACTTTTACCTACCTACATCCCAATAGCAGAGTTTTGTTTGTTTCTTGGCTTTTATCTTACTTGTACTTATTTGCTTACTTATGGAGACAAGGGTGTCTTAGTTACTTTTCTATTTCTGTGACCATGACCAATACAACTCATAAAAGGAAGCGTTTAATTGAGGCCTTGCTTACCGTTTCAGATGGCTAAAGTCTATGACCATCGCAGTGAGGAACATGGATAGCAGCAAGCAGATATGGCATTGGAGCAGTCACGGGAATGATAGGGATTTTTGAAACATCAGAGCCCAATCGCAGTGACACGCCTCCTCCAAAATGGCTGCCTTTCCCAACCCTTTCCTATTAGTTCCAACAGCTGGACCACCCTCATTTAAACTAGCACTCAGAGTTCCACTATGTAGCTCTTGCTACCTGGAACTCACTATGTAGACCAGGATAGTCTCAAACCTGCCTCCTGCCTGCTAAGTGTTGAGATCAAAGGAATACAACACCATGCTTTGGCGGTGTCTTTGTTTCCACTCTGATCTTGGTTGATTTCTGGGAGTATCCTATAAGAGACATAAGAAAATGACCTTCCCTGATGCAGGTCCCAGAATCCTTGTGGCTGGAATCTGCTGTGATGCCGAAGAGTGGAACGTAGCATCTTTTAGGTGAAATTTCATTGGGAAACATTTTCTATTTTAGCTATAATCCCCATCTTATTCTTTATTTCTAACACTGCCTAAAAGCTTTGGGATAAATGGATTTTCATAAAGAAAAGCTGTATTATGGCATCTCACCATGGGGGCGGAGGTGGAGGGGTACATCAGCATGGAATAAAGGAGACATTGAGAGAGAATCATAGCCACCAAGACAAGGCAGGGCCACGATGACAAGACAGAGGCCACCAGAGAGGGCAGACGGGGCCACTGTGACAAGACAACCACCAGAGCAGAGGCCATCAGACAAGACAGCAATCACCAGGGCAGAGAGTATCATGACAAGATGACAGCCACCAGGGCAGATGGGGCCTATCAGACAGGGACTCTGGAGCCACGGGGACAGGCATAGGTGAGTGGACATCTCCACAAGCCAATACTGATGTTCCTGAGAGATGGAGACCCCCTGTCCTCTGCTGCTGGATGGGGGCAGGGCTGCTTTCCTTAGTGATATTGGGTCAGTTTCCCTCTGTCTGCTTCTCCCATCAGGTCTTGAATGTCTGGGGGCCCCTGTGCTCAGACCCCCCCAACCCTTTCCTTCTCAAACCCTATCAAATGAGTACCTTTATTTTACAATCTGGATACAACCCTACATGCTGTGTCCCATGGCTGTCACTAAATGACCCTTGTTCAAGGGGCACCATCTGCGGGGCCCAGTGTTGTACCAGCACCAGGTCCTTAGAAGCCTCCCGGCCTGTAAAATGACCACCTAAAGAGACCCTGGTACTTCCCTGTCGTGGGGCACGGTCCTCCAAAATTAAAATCTCCCACCTTGGAGAAAAGCTCATTAGGATACAGGATGCTCACGGGAAATGGAAACAGCACTGTGTTCTAAGGGGAGACATTCCATCCTGCAGAGACTCTCCTAAAGACAGGAACAAACCACTCCCAATAGTTTCCTCAAGTCCTTGAAACAGACCAGGCCTCTCCCTCCCCAAGCAGGTATGTAAGCTGTAAAGGCTTTCGTGAGTGTCTCTCTCAGCTCAGAGAAGCTGCAAAGTAAACTCAGACGAGTTAATCTGCCCGGAAGAGACTCAGAGCCATGAGGATGCCCTCCAACCCGCTGAGCTACCTGCGAAGTACTCCAGGCATCCAGTCTTTATGTTTGTCCCCTGCGCTGGGGTGGGCTTTGGTGATACCGGTGTCTCTGTGTCACTGCTCCTGTAAGTAACCCCAAAACAACATGCGGTTCTTCCAATTGGCCTGTGATGGCTGTGGCGGTTTGAATAAGAATGGCTCCCCTAGACTCACGGGTGTGAATCTTGGCCCATAGGGAATGGCACTATTAGAAGGTGTGGCCTTGTTCGAGTAATTGTGACTTGGTTGAAGGAAGTATACCACTATAGGGGTAAGCTTTGAAGCCATATATGCACAAGCTAGGCCTAGTGTGGCATTCACTTCTGCTGCCTGAGGACTGAGATGTAGAAATCTCAGTATCTTCTCCAGTGTCAGGCCTGCCTTGATGCTACCAGGCCCCTGCCATGATGAGAATCAACCAAATCTCTGAAACTATAAGCCAGCCTCAATTAAATGTTGTCTTTTGTAAGAGTTACCATGGTCATGGTGTCTCTTCACAACAACAGAAAGCCTAAGACAGTGGCACCCTTGCTTTGGGCTGTTGTTAGTTCCCACATATGAGTAGACATTTGCTCCCGTCTTCCCAGGAATAAACAGTGTCACACAGACCTCCCTTTAGCTAACAGACCATTGAAACCAATGGACCTCAAAAACTTGGAATTCCCCAAGAATATCGTCCTAAGAGAAAGTGAAGTTGAAGCCTGGTGTCAGCCAGAAAGACAGCTTGTCTCCAGGGAATGGCGTTCACTCAGCTCTGACAGCTTGTCAGACCACCTAGTAGGAGAGACTGGAGCTGAGACGGCGATGATTGGTGAGACGAGACACCTTGACAAGACTGCTTGGCTATGTGCACCTCTTGCCCTCTATTTAAATCTAAACCTCACATCAGGACCCAGAAGATGGACATGGGGTCATGACTCTGTTTGTTCCTTTTTCCCCAGTGTAACCACATTGAATAAAACTCTTCGTTTTTTGTTTGTTTGTTTGTTTGTTTTTTTCACTATGACTTGTGTAGTTGGTCTACAGAGGCTAAGCGGCAGAGACTGGCTGTTAGAGCAGCTGGGAGGCCCAGGCTATGACACGAACAGCTCTAAATGCTTTGTAGATATTGACAGAAGCTATAGATCAAATTGTGGCTTAGTGCTCTGTGGACTGGCTAGACTTAAATCACCCATAGAGAAAATGTTAATGATTGTCTTAGTGAGGGGTTCCATTGCAGGGAAGAGAAACTATGACCAAGTCCATTCTTATAAAGGCAAACAGTTAATTGGGGCTGGCTTTCAGGTTCACAGGTTCAGTCCATGTATCCCATATCATGGGATACATGGCGGCATCCAGGCAGGCATGGTGCAGAAGAAGTTGCTGAGAGTTTGTTCTGAAGGGAACCAGAAGACTGCTGTCCTCAGGCAGCTAAGAGTAAGCTCTCAAAGCCCAACCCCAAACTGACACACTTCCCCCAACAAGACCACCTCTACCCCAACAAGTCCATACCTCCTAATAGCACCCCTTCCTGGGCCAAGCGTATTCAAACCACCACAGTAATAAATGCCAATGAAGCTTACCAGAGCTGAAGCCATCACATTGTGAATAGCACCATCAGTAAGTGAAGCAGATGTTCCATTTACAGATGGTCTCCAGGAGCTAAGCTGGGCTCAGTGGGTAAAGTACTTGTCATGCAATCATGAGGACCTGAGTTCAATCCCCAGAATCTACATAAAGCTGGATACTGTGGTATGTGTGTCTGTAGTCCCAGCACTCCTACAGTGAGGAGAGATAGAGAAAGGAGACTCCAGAGAAGCTAAAGGACCAGCTAAAGGAGAGCAACAAAGAGACCCTGTATCAAACAAGACAGAAAGTGAGGACCAACACTCAAAGTTGTTCTCCAACCTCCACATACGTCAAGGCATACAGAGATTTCTTTAAAGATTGATTATATTTTAGTTATGTGCGTCGACCAGAGGTGATGGGTCCCCGTGGAGCTGGAGGTTGTAAGCCCCCAACATGGGCACTGAAAATCAAATCTTGGATATCTTTTAAAAGATTATCAAGTGTTCTTAACTGCTAGGCTATCCATCCAGCCCCTCAATTAAAATAAATTAATAAGAACAATCTCTAATTAAGGATTCACTGGGCAGCAAGAGATTTGTCTGATATCCCCACTATTTTGTTTCCAATTTCCTCTAATCAAAACATCTCCCATCACATGTATGTGGACCCCCCTTCGTAAAGGTCAGATATAGCCAGGACTTCCTGCGAACTCAGCCCCAAAAGTCAGCATAAGAATTTTCTAAGGGTCAGATAGACTCATGAACATTACAATACTGTCTTTTGAATCACTCACAGACCATTTACTTTGGGTACTTTTTGAAACAGGGCCTCATGTGACCTGGACTGCCATCAATTTGCTATGTAATCGAGGACAAACTGAACTTTGAGCCTCCTGTCTCTACTTCCCTTACAGTGAGGTATTTGTATTACCTCACCGAACCATATTCCTGTCTCTACTTACTTTTTACCATAACAAATGCCCACTTCATTTATTCATATTCATATTAATATTCATGTGTATGTACCTGTCTGCCCCTGAGTTTGGCTATTAAGTGTTCTGTTGTCACCCCACAGGTAAATCTTCACCCTTTAATATGTCAGTTCTCACAGTTTTTTTTTTTAATCTGTAATTCCCAAGGTGTTCGAGCATTATTTACACATTTGATTGACATGACCATTAATTAGGCTGGGTCTAGAACCAAGTGGGAGATACCTCTGGGCCTGTCTTCGAGGGCATTTACAGATGAGGGGGAGCCACTCTGACATGGACAGCACCATTTCCTAGGCTGGAGATCGAGACTAAATAAATCGGAGAAAGCGAGCTGAGCACCGGCCTCCATCCCTCTGTGCCTCCTGACTGTGGGCACAGCGTGATCCTCTCTTGCAAGCTGTGGTCATCATGCCTTCCCCACCCTGACTGACTGTGTGCTCCAGAGTGGGCTCTCCCTGCCTTAAGTTGTTTTTCTCAGCCATTTTGTCACAGCATTGAGAAAAGTACACAATACACTTGGTTTCTAGGGAGAAAGGTGTATGTAACGGCACTCCTGGCGCTAAATGGCTTGGGTAGTTTCGGTGATGGTGTGTAGCTCTTTAAAACCATAATGGGGGTGGAGGTGGGATACAGAGACAGCTATGAGGATGAAGCCATTTGCTCTTCTTCCAGAAAACCTAGGTTCAATTCCTAGCACCCACTTGGTGGCCCACAACCCTCTGTAACTATGGTTCTAGATCCAACACCCTCTTCTGGCACTGAGTGTACATGAAGTCCACAGATACACATACATGCAGGGAAAACATACATACAATAATATTTTAATATTTTAAGTCAGGATACGGTAACACTTGACTTTAATCCTAGTGCTTGGGAATGTCTACATAACAAGCCCCAGGTCAACTAAGGCTACGTAGGAAGACTCTGTCTCAATTTTTTTTTTTTATTTTAAATTGTAATAAGGACCGGCGGCTCACTCGGTAACGTGTTTGCCTAGCACACACAGGGTCGTATGCTATTCCTCTAATCCCAACACTCAGAAGGTGGAGATGAGAGGATCAGAAGTTTAAGGCTATCCTCAGCTACACGGATACATTCGACCCTGTCAAGAAGAAGAGGAGAAGGAAGAAGAGGAAAAGGGAGAGGAGGAGGAGGAGGAGGAGGAGGAGGAGGAGGAGGAGGAGGAGGAGGAGGAGGAGGAGGAGGAGGAGGAGGAAAAAAAAGAAAAGGAAAGAAAAATAAAAGACCCACAGTTCATGGTATTAAAACAAGCATAGGGACTGGAGAGACGGCTCAGTGGTTAAGAGCACTGACTGCTCTTCCAGAGGACCTGAGTTCAATTCCCAGCAACCACAACCACATGGTGGCTCACAACCATCCATAGTGGAATCTGATGCCCTCTTCTGGTGTGTCTGAGGACAGCTACAGCTTACTCATATACATTCAATAAATAAATATTAAAAACAAAAAAAACAAAAAAAACAAAAACGTGTACTGTGAGCTTTCCTGAGCACTGAGATAATGGCATGGCAGAATAAGTTGTTGGGCTAGTGCTGGGTTTTTGTTTGTTTGGTTTTTTTTTTTTTTTTTTTTTTTTTTTTTTTTTTTTTTAGCAGACCTGGGCTTGTGGAGCATAGGGCCTTGTGAGCAGAACATTTGTTCCTCGGGGCGTCCAGCTGTAACTGCCCACTCTGAACCTCAGTGGATAGAATTAAAGCCAGTTTGCACAGGTTGTGTGAACAGGGCTTAAAAACAGACACTTCATTTAGGACCAGGGTCAGGTGTAATTTGTTTAGCACCCAAAATCACCAAAGCTGGGGTGGCAATCTATTTAAATTACGGTCTCAGTTACTGTTCTGTTCCTGTGAGAAGACACCGTGACCAAGGCAACTGATAAAATAAAACCCTTAACACCCTGGGGGTTGGTTTACAGTTTCAGAGGGTTACTTCATTATCTTCATGACAAGGAACAAAGCTAGCAGGCAAGCGTTGTAGGATGATGTCACAGGTGAGGCAGGCACAAGATAGAAGGAGGCCTGTCATTGGAGGAGAAGGAAGGATGGGCGGGAGAGAAGTTTGAAGGAAGAGGAGGAGACTGGACCAGAGATAGGAGAGGGAGAGAGAGAAGTCATGGCAGGTTGATGGAGGCTGATGTAAAGATTCCACTCTGTGTATTTACTGGTTGTTATTAATATTCCTAAGGGTTGGTTGGTACCGGGCTTTGTATGTTTAAGTGGGCAATTATATCTTATCAATTGGGTCAAAGATTATTGTGTTGTGTGTTCTTTTATGTGACAGTTTAAGTGTTGGAAAGTGTGCAGTGGCTGGAGACAATGGGCCGCCACGGAGTTGGGATGTGATTCTGCCAAGATATCTAGCAGATATCTTGGGGCACCGCGGTGCAGGACCTAGCGGGGTAAAAGACAACCTTACTTTTTTTATTTTTATATTTTTACAACAACAAAGCAGAGTCCTGGAGAAGCATCTGACAGCTCACATCTGTTCTGCAGGTGCAAGCAGGCAGAGACTGGGCCTGTTCTCGGGTTTTGAATCTCAAAGCCAACCCTGTAACACACCTCCAACAAGGCCACACCTCCTAACCCTTCCCAAACAATTCCTACATAGTGGGAGCTAAGCATTCAAATACATGAGCTTATGGGAGCCATTCTCATTCAAACCGCCATAGTTTTCTTACTGCTGTGACTAAATCATGACAAAAGACAAGTTTGGGCTCCCAGTTTGAAGGTACAGTCCATCATGACGGGGAGACCACAGCACAGGAAGGAGCCTGAAGCAGCTAATCACATGGTATCCCTGAGGAAGCAACGGGATATGAATACTGATGCTCACCTCACTTCCTCCCTTTTATTCCTTATTAGACCCCAGCCGGAGGGAAGCTACCACCTATGGTTAACGTGATCTTCCCAGCTCAGTTAACCTAATCGAGAAACTCCTCATGGGCCTGGCCAGCAGCTGGTCTTTACATGATTCTGCACCCTGTGAACAGTCAATATTAACCATCAGACATACCCACCCCAGAAGGCTGTCAAGAGACAGAGTAAGGAGGTCCTGCTACAGCTAGCATTCACAGACCTGGCCAAGATGGCAGCTGCCCTGTTGCTCTTTAGGCCAAAACTAATTTTTAATTGATTATTTTATTTATTTACACTTCAAATGTTATCCCCCTTCTCAGTTTCCCCTCCACAAGCCCCCATCCCCTCTTCCCTCCCCCTGCCTCATGAGGGTGCTCTCCCACCCACACACCCACTCCTGCCTCAGCAGTCATCAGGCCTCCACAGGACCAAGGGGCTCCCCTCCCAGTGATGCCACCTAAGGGAATCCTCTGCTACATATCCATCTGGAGCCATGGGTGCCCCCTGTGTACTCTTTGGTTGGTAGTTTAGTCCCTGGGAGCATTGGGGGGTCTGTTTGGTTGATATTGTTGTAGGCCAAAACTTCTTAAACCCCACTGGGGAGCACACCTCAATGTGGGGACTATGAAAAAAAATGGCATTAGCAAAATATTTCTGAACGTGAAACAATCAAAAATTATTTCCAAATATGGACTGGAGAGATGGCCGCGGGGCCAGGAGCACTCGCTGCTCTTCCAGAAGACTGGGGTTCGGTTCTCAGCACCCACAGTTTAGCTCACAAACATCTTTAACTCCAGTTCCAGGGACTCCAACCCCTTCTTTTGGTCTCCATGTGCACTGCATACATGCAGACAAATACTCATAGACATAAAAGTAAAAGTAAATAAGCATTAGCTGGTTGTGGTCATGCATGTCTTTAATCCCAGCACTGATGAGGAAGAGACAGGTGGATTCCTTGTAAATTCAAGGCCGACCTGGTCTATATAGTGAGCTCCAGGGCAGCCAAGGTTACATAAAGAGACTATAGCTCAAAGAAACAAAATAAAATAAAGAAAAATCTTTTAAAAAAATACTCAGGAAGAACCAAAAACACTGCAAAGGTTAGAGTCATATCTCAGTTGGTAGAATGCTTGCCCAGCCATGCATAAAGCCCTGGGTTCTGTCCCAGCACAGCATAGACAGGCATGGTGGCATAGTCTACAGTCCCAACTCAGGGAGGTAAAAGCGAGAGGTTCAGAAGTTCAAGATCATCCTTGGCTACATTACAAGTTTAAGGCCAGCCCAGGTTATGTGATGCTGTCCTTTAAAAGAAAAACAACAAATGCACTATGAATTCAAGGTGTTACTAACAGCGCTCACCCGGACAACATGCACTGTGCATGATGTCACACATACAGTACATGCACCAAATGCTGCCTCAAACGCCTTGGCTAGGATTTAAGACTGTTGTGTTATGAACTGCAGTGATTATTTTTTTATTGTACATACAAAATTTTCTGCTCTTATAGAAATATAATGAATTAATTACAGAAATGAAGACTTCCTATATTTTTCTATCATCATTTCTCGGCATGCAGGCATGAATTAGTAGTATATTTTTTTTAACTTGATTGGATTAAACAAACAGTCATTCATCCATCTCATTATGTAAATTTGGTTTTATCTTTTTTTTTTTTCCCCGGAGCTGGGGACTGAACCCAGGGCCTTGCGCTTCCTAGGCAAGCGCTCTAGCGCTGAGCTAAATCCCCAACTCCTGGTTTTATCTTTAGTAAATTATAAAATTATATATTTTAAAGCCAATTCTTTATGATTTTATATCACTAAATGTTAGATTTATGTGCCTAACTTTATACATACATACATATATATATATGTGTGTGTGTTTATATATGTGTGTGTATATATGTATATATGTATATATATATATTCTGAATTGAAATATTCTACCCTAGAGGGATGCTCATTAAGACTCAGGATATAGCTGGACAGTTGTGGTACATGCCTTTATTCCCAGCACTTGGGGTGCAGAGAGACCATCCTGGTCTACAGAGTGAGTTCCTGGACAGCCAAGATTACACAGAGAAACCCTGTCTTGGAAAAACAGACTGAGGAAATAGCAACTCACAAGTCACAGGAAGGCCCTGGCACCAAATACACAAAGTCCCTCCCTCCTCCAGGTCTTTAAACATTAAGGACTACAGAGATGACTACTGCCATGTTGAGTGGGTACAAGCCATGCAGAGACCTCCAGGGCTCCAGATGTCTTCACCCATGGTGGGGTGAGTTCTCCGTGATGCAGCCTCATTTAAGTGATGATCCTTGTAAGAAACCTTTCAGCCACACTCCTGCCAGTAACCTCAGTAAATTCATTGGTCCACCTACTTGGACTTTAGAGGTCTTGTTACTTTGGTTTGTTGTTAGTTCCCTATCTGAGGAGAGTAGATGTTTGCTCAAGACTCCCCAGGAGCAGTGCCAACACAACATAAAGTTACACAGAAATTTCTTAGGGAAAGTCCGGGGAGATGGCTCAGTGTGTACAGCCCTTATTGTTAAAGCATGTGGATCTGAGTTTGACTCCTCAGACCATAAAGTCTGGACACTCACAGTGCAAGTGTCTTTATTTCCACCATTCCTATAGGAGGATAGAGCGGGGCGGAAGAATTCCTGAAAGCTTCAGAATAGTTAGCCTGACTTATGAGAGAGAAAAAAGATATCTTCTCTTCTCTCAAACAAGGTGACCTGCACACATGCACCAGACATGTATACAACCATGCATGTACATGAACATGTACACATGACACACACACACACACATACACACACACACAAACACACACACACAGACACAGAGAGACACACACACACACACATGGACACATACACATACACACATACACACACACACTTCACACTTCCTTCTCAGTGGAAAGGGATCTCAAATAGGAAATTGTGTGGATGTCACAAAGCCATCTGCCTGCCTCATTCTTCCTGTGGAACAGGCAGCTTGGAAGGCTAAAACCTAACCAAAGGTAGGCCTTGAATCCTGACCTGCAAGGCCCACTTTGGTTTCCAGACACCACCAGATGCTGACCGTGCTACCTGGTTTCTCTGGAAACGGTGAAATAAGAATTTTTTTTCCCTTCAGGTTAATGTAGTTGGAAGCACAAAACTAAAAACTGAACCAAGTCACTGGCTGCTGGGACCCCAGCCTTTAAATCTGATCACCAAGCTTGGAAGGAAGGTTCCAGAATCAGTGGGTGTATGCGTGCTAAGATAGACCTTTGAGTGTAGCACTGGGCAGGGACACTTCCAGACGCTCTGACGCAGCATCCTAAGGTTTGTGCCCTGTGGAGCTGGAGTGAGAGTCGTGTTGGCAGAGGAGGAAAGGTGGATGTTTTTAGGAGAAATTTCTCTGTCAGACCGCACCTTGCCAGGGTCATTTGGTGGCCCCGTGATTAGCTTCAGCTGCATAAACAAGCCCACACCAGCAGAGGCTAAAAAAAAGTGTTTTGTCTGAGGCACAGGAAACATGGAGGCTGCTGTCACAGCTAGTGTGATACTCTCCAGGCCTCTTTCCCTATCACCTCCTCGCTCATGGTTTCTACCTCCTTCTCCTCCAAAGAAGCTGATGGATCTCTAGCTCCTGCATCTCAACGCTGAAATGGAACCATTTGTTTCATTTTTCTGTAGACAGATCTTTTGGTCGTGTTAGGTAGATCAAGTATTCTGGAAGTTGAGGAAGGAGGATTGGAAAGTAAAGGCTTGCTAAGCTACAGTTCAAGGCCAGCCTGGGCAGCTTAGTGGAATTTTTCTTAAAATAAAAGATAAAAAGAGGATTGGGAGTTTGGCTCAGCCCCTGCCTAGAATCCCCCAGTGAGGGGCTGGGGGCGTGGCTCAGTGGTAGAGCCCCTGCCTAGAATCCCCCAGTGAGGGGCTGGGGGCGTGGCTCAGTGGTAGAGCATCTGCCTAGAATCCCCCAGTGAGAGACTGGGGTGTGGCTCAGTGGTAGAGGCCCTGCCTAGAATCCCCCAGTGAGGGACTGGGGTGTGGCTCAGTGGTAGAGCCCCTGCTTAGAATCCCCCAGTGAGGAGCTGGGGGCGTGGCTCAGTGGTAGAGCCCCTGCCTAGAATCCCCCAGTGAGGGCTGGGGGCGTGGCTCAGTGGTAAAGCCCCTGCCTAGAATCTCCCAGTGAGGGGCTGGGGAGTGGCTCAGTGGTAGAGCACTTGCCTAGTAGCCCCACTTAAGGATACGGCTCCTATAGTCTCATAATAATAGCTGTAGTCATATCATACTATAAAATGTGTTTAGTCCAATATCTAGAGTCGTCACAGTTTTTCCAGTCTCAGCACTGTTTTTAAGTCCCAGTCTCTTCTGAGGCTCAGGCAATCTCTTAATTGTAACCCCCTATAAAATCAAACCAAATTACATAATTCCGACACTCAATGGCACAAACTATCCATTACTATTCCAAATGAGAGAAGTGGCAGAGTAAGGAGATACTGAACCAAAGCAAGACTAAACCCTGCAAGGCAAGCTCCAAAGCCTGTAGTTCCGTAGTACATGTCAGAGGATGGCTTTGCCCCTCCAGCTTTGTTACCTGCAAAAATACATCTCTCTTGGGCTGGTTCTATTTTCTGCATTCAGGTCTCCTTGGTAGATAACCCACAACTCTGGCATCTCCAACATCCTGGGGTCTCCAACACAATGTGGGCTTCGTATAATGGCTTCCCAGTTTCTCTTGCCCTCTTAGGGCAAACGTTCAGGGACTGCCTGACACATGTTGCCTAGCTTGGACAGCCCTTTCCTCTTCATGGAAGAAGATGCTATGGCCTATTTACTCACAGATACTTTATGACTCTAAAGCCAGCATCACATGGACAACACTGCTAAGTTTGGCTCTGGATGGATTCTGGCCTCCTAGAATGCCTTAGCAGCCGCTTAGCAAGGTGAGGTCTTATGTCGAAGGGACCTCCTTTATTCTGATGCAAATTTGCCCTCTCCCAAAAGGCACTAATCTCTTTACCAGGGACAGCCTCTCTTCTTCACAAGCCTTCACTATAACTTGGTCTATTTTGTTTTTAATTGCACATGTGTGTATATCAGTGTGGATGCCCTTAGAGGCTAGAAGCATCAAACGCCCTGGAACTGGAGTTATAGGTGGCTATAAGCAACCTGGTGTCGGTGCTGGAAATCAAATTCGGGTCCTCTGGGAGAGCAGTAAAAACCACTTAATGATCAAGCTTCCTCTCCAAGCTGATTCTAACACTTAGTTTGCCAGCATTCTTTTCCTCTCTGAACTGTACATTCTGTATTTCTTTCTTTCCTGCTTGCTGTTTTTCATTGTCGACTTGTGTAAGAGTAATTATTAATAACCATGCAACATAATCAATATTAGGCTATATTGAAGTTTCCTCCTCCAAAAATTTAGTCCATTAATTTTAAATTCAGCCTCAGGCAAATTCTTCAGACAAGGGCAGAAGGCAGCCACATTCTTTGCCAAAATGTTTCAGAACGGTCTCACTCCAGTTGCTAACACTGTTACTCTTTGAAACCTCTTGAGCTGGGGTTCCATAGTCCACCTAGCTTTCATCACGACTGTCTTCCAGGCAACTCCTACTATGGTCATTATGCTTACAATGTTCAACTGCTTTTCTGGTCCAAAGTCCTGAAGTCTTTCACAGTACTCAAAAAAAACCACCACATAAATCAGGTCTGTCACAACAATATCCCACCTTGGATACCAAATTCTATATTATGATATGAGGCTATGGGGGGGAGGGCGGGGGTGAAATGTGGTAGTTTGAATGTGATCCTCCCATAAGTCTCTGGCATTTAGAGATACGGTCCCCAGTTGGTGGCCATTTGGGGAGGATTAGGAGGTATGGCCTTGCTGGAGAAAGTGTGTCCCAGGACAGAGCCATGGTTTCAAGTTAGCTTTCTCTGCTGCCTGTCTGTGGGTCAAGATATGCCTGCTACCTATTACCTCCAATTCCCCGTCATAGACTCTTGTCTCTGAAACCATAAGCCCCAAATAAACTTCCTTCTCTAAGTTGCTTCTGTCGTAGTGTCTTATCACAGCAATAGAAGAGTAGCAAGACACCACTGTCTGCAACTTCAGCAGAAAAGCACTCGATTGGCTTAATGAAAGATGTCAGGTGCTTTAGAGAACACTTCTTCAGAACATGCCCAGGCTTTCTTGCATATATATAATGTGTACAGGTGTTTTTCTGTCCACCACATACATGACTGGAACTCATGTAGGCAAAAAGAGGGCATCAGATCCCTTGCAACTGGAGTTATAGATGGCCACAAGCTGCCAGGTAGGTGCTGAGAACCAAACCTGAGTCCCCTGGAAGAGCAGCCAGTGTTCTTAACCATTGAGCCAAAGCCCCAGTTTTCTGTTTGGTGCTTGCTTGCTTTCTTTCTGTCTGTCTTTCTTTCTTTCTTTCTTTCTTTCTTTCTTTCTTTCTTTCTTTCTTCCTTCCTTCCTTCCTTCCTTCCTTTCTTCCTTCTTCCTTTCTTTCTTTCTTTCTTCCTTCCTTTCTTTCTTTTTTCCTTCCTTTCTTTCTTCCTTTCTTCCTTCCTTTCTTTCTTCCTTCCTTCCTTTCTTTCTTTCTTTTAAGCTATCGTGTATCAAAGGTTTAGCATCACATTTGCTATGTGGACAAGGATGGCCTTGAACTCCCAATTCTCCTGTTTCTGCCTCCAGAGTGATGGAATGACAGACATGTGCCACCATGCCTGGTTTATGTGGTGCTGATGCTCAAACCCAAGGTGTATAGCTGTGGAAGCCAGAAGACAACCCCTGGTTTCGTTCGTTCCTTAGACATTGCCTGGCTTAGTATTTGAGACAGAGGCTGCCAGTGAACCTGGAGACCATTCATTAGGCTCAGCTGACTGGCCCGTGAGCTCCGCAGATCTGCCTGTCTGCTTCTCCCCAGCACTGAGTTTATATACCTGTGCCGCCATGCTTTTTGTTTGGGGTCAGGTCCTGATGCTTGCTCAACAAGCATTTTACTCGCTGAGCTATCTCCTAGCCCCTGCTTTGTAATTTCTGGCACATGTTGTGGTACATCAAGATCCTCGGATGATGTTTGCAGAGATAGTTGAGGTCGACATCAAGCAGGAGGTCATGAGCTCTGCAGTGGAAGAAGTGTCTGGGTGCCATAGGGAGAGACATATGTGCGAGCTGGGGACTGAGAATGCTGTGCGGCGGTGGGTCAGAACGGGTTAGCCCTCTCTGCTTGGTCCTGAGTTGCATATGACTCATGAAGTGTTGGGAATTCAGGCCAGCCTGCAGTGCTAATTAACCCCCAGCCATGCAGCTTACCACTGCAGAGGATGCAGGCAGGCACTCATGGATGCTGGGCTGGCTAGGGGATTACCACGCAGACACATGTCAATCTTTAGCAGTACACTGTTCTTGAAACTGTTGGAAAAGACCATAATCGCTGAGTGCCCTCCCCACCCTGATGTCTAATTGGAAGAAAGCATGTGTGGGTTACTGTCGGGAGTCCCCAAGTCCAAGGTCTTAGAGGATGCTGAGATCCATTAGTCTGTGAGGAATACCCTGATGCATAGGACTGGGATTCAATGAGGACCCATTGGTGTGGCAGCTCCCGTTATGGTGCTATTGTGAAGTTCACAATATTGTGGGTTAGTTTTACTTCTAAACCCTCAGGAGGTTTACTTTTTTTATTTATTTAAAACTGTATAAGGCATCGGATGCCACCAACCTAAGGGGGTATCAAACTCGAGAGAATCTTTCCAGAGGGAAATGAGCTGAGCTCTCCCCACCTGGGGAAGGAGCTGAGGCAGCAGAACCAAATGAAGCTCTCACTGAGATGAGACCCTGAGGTCAGTTCTGATCTCCTGAAGAGACACAGCCTCTGCCTTCCCTCCCCTCTCGGAAGAATTCGTGGGTGGATGGTGCGTTAGGCGGCTTTGAGCGCAGCCGATCCACATGGTGTGGGCTCAGCCTTGCTTTTAATAGCACCACTCATTTCCAGGAGGAGGAAATGGGACCACTTAGACTGTGCGGAGAGAATTCCATTAATGTTCGCTCTGACCTTACTAACTCCAGTGTCATTAGCGATGTATACATTTTCAAAATCCCCTTAATGCCAAAAAGCAGTAATGGGTATCTGTTATGCTGGTTAATGAGCTGTAAAATGAATCAGCCCTGATTTGTTTCCCCTGCTGTCAGCCCCCTGGTTAAGTAATGGCCAGGATGGGAGGAAGGCCGAACATCTCCCCAGACTCCAGCTAAGACATCAGGCTTCTCTAATCACAGTTGATTAGAAGATAAAAATATTTACACACACCTCATTCTCCATTATCTCAGCTTTTTTTCCCCCTAAGTAATTAGTTTCTTCTGCATCCTTTCGGGAGAATTTCACACCATCGATCTTTGTTGTTGTAATTATGAGCGGCCTGGGTCAGAGGCTGAGCTTCGTACAAGCATCTCACCTTCAGGGCACCATCAGCTGTTTCTGCCATGGCTCTAACTGTCCTCCTGGGCTGGGCTCCGATCTCATCACCATCTGCTCTCACCCATATCCTGCGGGATGCTTGTGGACTCTTGCTTCTCCAGGCCCCAGACCTCCACCATGTGAGTAAGACTAGCTGGGCAAATTTGAAAGCGGGACAAGATATGGGACATCTGCAATCCTACACCCTCAGGAAGCAGAGGTGTGAGGATCCAAAGTTCAAGGCCACGCTCAGCCACATAGGGAGTTCAAGGTCAGACTGGGTTCTGTGAAACTCTCCCTCCCAAGACAGTTTTACTTTTCAGACACTACACACACCCACATCTATCATACAAGCGCCTTCTGTTGGTCAATCTCGAACTGACGCAGGCACGAGTGTGCAACTTCTAAAATTCATAGTCGGCACCATTTCTTCGGGAACTGGGTCATTTTGAAATCTAGCTTTGTGAATAATTACATCATATTCTAATAGTTTCCATAAGTCATCATTTATCTTTATACCCTCAAATGCTGAAAACAGCAGCATCTTTAGAGATGGAAATTCCCCGTGTGTGTGTGTGTGTGTGTGTGTGTGTGTGTGTGTGTGTGTGTGTGTGTGTGTGTGTGTGTGTGTGTGTGTGTGTGTGTGTGTGTGTGTGTGGCCAGAGATCAAACTTGGATTTCCTTTCTCAGAAGCTATCTACGTTGATTTTTTGAGATGTATCTCTCACTTGCTTGGGGCTTACTAATTCATCTAGGCGGTATGCCACTCCCAAGCCTGAGATTATAAATCTGTCACACCAGGCTCAGCTTTAGGCTCTGGGGATTGAACTCAGGCCCTCAGACTTTCAAATAAAGCACTTCACTATCTGAGCTGGCCCCCAACCCAGCGACGGAAGCTTCTCTGCCCTTAGGTTTTCTGTTTGTCTCTCACAGCCCCTACCCTTGCAGGTAACAATAAACAGTGTCTTAGTCAGGGTTTCTATT
Source organism: Rattus rattus (assembly GCF_011064425.1). Taxonomy (NCBI): domain Eukaryota; kingdom Metazoa; phylum Chordata; class Mammalia; order Rodentia; family Muridae; genus Rattus; species Rattus rattus. The sequence continues at coordinate 14,476,968 of NC_046169.1, read as the reverse complement.
CCTGCACAAAACAAGACCAAGAGCTGAGTTGAGGAACGGGTTTATTCAACTTACACTTCCATGTCCATCACCACAGGAAGTCAGGACGGGGACTCACACAGAGCAGGAACCTGGAGGCAGGAGCTGATGCAGAGGCCATGGAGGAGCGCTGCTTACTGGCTTGCTTCCCCTGACTCACTCAGCTTGCTTTTGTATAGAATCCAGGACCACTAACCCAGGGATGGCACCACTCACAATGGGTTCTCCCACCCTTGATCACTAATTGAGAAAAAAAAAAAACCCATCTAGTACAAACAGCTTTGGGGAGGGAGTGTCCTGGTAGTTTCAATGCCTCAGGCACCTGTGTAGAGTGACACCTTTGTGGGTTTCCTCAGAAGCCCATGGGACGATGGAGCCAGGGAAAAGGGAACGGGAACGGAATGATCCTCTAAACTCTGGGCAGGACGCCTGGGCTGTTTCCTTCATTGTATCGCGCTTCCCCATTCCCATCTGTCCCCTCATCCCTCAAGTAACACTGTTCTGATTTCTCCTGCCACAGACTGCTTTCCAAGCTGATGGGAGCCTGATCTCAGGTGCAGGCATGTGCGTGTGTGTGTGTGTGTGTGTGTGTGTGTGTGTGTGTGTGTGTACAGGTACACATGTGTGTGTAAAGGATGACCTCAGGTTCCATCTATCTTTTCTTACCCACCCCCGCTTCCTTCCTCCCTCCATATTTCTTTCTTCCTTTTTTCCCTCTTTCTCTTTAAGTAGGGACAATCAGCAGCCTATAACTTCCCACATAGGCTAAGCTAGCACCTGTCTTTGCTTCTCCAGTACTGGGATTACAAACACTATGTCATTGTGCCCAGCTTTTCTAAAATGTGGTTTCTGAGGATCCAGCTCAGGTCAGTGTGCTTGCACCACCAACTAAATTATCTCCGAGCCCTTTTATTTTCGGAGACTGAGTCTTATATATCTCAGGCTAGACTCCAAGCTGCTACTTAGATAAGACCTTGAACTCTGATCTGCTTGTCTTTACCTCCAGGTGCAGGGATTATAAATGAGACCATCATACCTGGTTCATGAAGTACTAGGGACCCAGTACTCTACCAGCTGGGCTCTATGTGATCAGGTCTCGGCCCCACTTACCTCAGCAGCGTTTGGAAGTAGTGAAGACAGGCTCTGCTAGCGCCTCCTAGTGGCCCATCCCAGGGCCCTCTGTCACACTGGCTCCATCATGGAGGTCAGGAGTGCAACACAGGCCGTTAGAAATTTAGGAAATCAGAAAGAAAAAAAAAATTCACAGACAAGAGTAGGTCATAGACAAACTGGGCAGACAGAGTCCATCCAGGTCAACATCCTGAATGCACAGATGACAAGGGACTCCCATACCACCAACTCTGCAAGCAGCCATTCACTAAGGACCCCAGGGATAACAGGGCACTGGGCTAATAGTTAAGGAACATTTTTTCCAGTCATACTGGGCCAACCCTTTCTCCCAGGAAGAAAGACAAGATATGAACCAGCAGAGCAGGGCGGACCAATGGAGCTGTGTGGTGTTCAAGAGTTTCCTTGCTGTGAACAGACACCATGGCCAGGGCAACTCTTATAAAGGAAAACATTTCATTGAGGCTGGCTTACAGTTTCAGAGGTTCAGTCCATTATTATCATGACAAGAAGCATGGAGGCACGCAGGCAGACATATTGCTGGCAGCAGGAGCTGAGAGTTCTCCATTTTGATGCACAGGCAACAGAAGGAGACTGTGTGCCACACTGAGTGTAGCTTGAGCATATATGAGACCTCAAAGTCCACCCCTACAATGACATCCTTCCTCCCACAAGACCAGAACTTCTTGGCTACCCTATGGGCCAAGCATTCAAACACATAAGTCTATGGAGTCCATACCTATTCAAACCACCACGGTCTGAGAGGCTCCTGGCCCTGCTGTGCACAAAGGGCAGCCATATGGACATGGATATGCAGCCAGGTACATGGCCCTGCTCAGTGACTCTACACCATAGGTTCCCAGGTCTAAGGCAGACTAAATCTCAACCACCCCTGAGGCACAAAGGATGATGCCCATCTACTGGACAGAAAGATCTCTCGGCTAGAGCTTCCTGAGGCTTTTGGAGAAGTTTGTTGTTCTGGTTTTCTGGTAGTGGCTAGCACACCTACAACACATGCAAGTTCACATGTGAACATACGTAGGCACACTTCACAAGTGTTTAATGCATGTAAATGCATGGATGCCTTCATACGTGTGTATGTCTAGAGCAAAAGTGTGACAAACAGAGCCTGCAAGTGCCTCCTACATCCCTATCTGCCTTCCAGGATATGTGGTAATTTCTTTGTGATGAGGTCCTGAATGGTGCCCAGTGGCAGGGTGGGTTACTATGCATTCCCAGAGGTTATGCAGAAGATACGCTACAAACACTGGGCAGTAGAGCATATAGAATACACAGGGATAGTGATTGCTTGTCCCTATAGCTCCTTCCCCTGGCCAGGTTCTCAGGACCCCATTTGTCAACCACATTTTACAGCTCTCATTCTGGAGCCCTTACTCATCCCTGGAGCCCTTACTCTGAACAGCTGAATGATCAGAGATTCTGTATTCTCTACTGTCCAATGTTGCTGGGATATCGTCTGGGCAGCCTCTAGGAAGCATCCTCACCCACCCCACAACTGGATACAAGTCAGGGTCACATCAGATACTCTGGAAGGCAGATAGGAATGTAGGGGGCACTTGTAGGGTCTGCTTGGCATGTTTTTGCTCCAGACATACACACGTATGCAGGTATACATGCATTTGTGTGCATTAAACAAGGGGCTTCCCACACCAAATAGCTTTGATCATCCTCTGCTTGTCTAGCCTTAGTTTTATTCATTTGCCTTCTTTGGCCATAGATCAGAGTAGTGTCCAGGGCCAGTTTTAGCTCAGTGGGTAGAGGACTCAGTAGCATTTGTTGAAGTCCTGGCCACATTTTCCCTGCATCCCGTGGTTTCCTGACAAAAGGGAACACGTTAGCTCTCCAAATGGTCTCACCTCTTGCTATTTTTGCAGAAGGCCTGAACGCAATTGTTAAAAATAGAAATAACGAGGGAAAGCAAGGCTTCTAACCTTGAGTCACAGGCCAGGACAGCTCCCAGCATCCTCTCTGGGCTAGATGATAAATGATCATTGTGCTGCATTTGTCCTTAGCTAATTTATCCTTGGCCTGGAGAAAAAGTTTCTGACTTTTTCTTTTCTTTATAAAGGAGAGCTGGAAAGGTGTCTGTGGCAAAGAAAAAAAAACCCCTCTGCCTAGCTTTTCCTGTGTGTCATGCCCTGGCAGGCACTTTCTGCAGTCTAGTTCAGGTGCTCTGCAGCCTAGCATGACAGCTAGCTGGGAGCAGCATAATGCACCATTCTCAGGGTATAGGCCCCACACGACTCTGTTCTCAGCTAAGTGCATCCCACTGAAGGGTGAGAAGACCCCTGGGAGACAAGGTGCCTTGGACACTTGGTGTTAACTCTGATGGTTCTAGATGCCTCAAGGTGAGACTGAATGGAGGTGGGCGGGACTCCAGCTTCCCGGGAGCAAGAGCTCGATTCAAGATAAGGTTGGAAGACGTGACTGCACCGAGAAAGCCTTGGCCTCCCAGATACTATCTGCCTCAAAGTTCAAGGGCAATGCACCTCCTTTTACTAAATCATACCCACCATTGTCTGCGCTCCAACTGGAGTCCCGGGGCCATAGAGAGAAGAGGGCAGGGGCCATCTCTGGCACCTGGGACCGAGCTGAAACATCACCCTTGGGCTATAAGGATTTTGACTTGCACCTCTTCAAACACCAGGGCGCAGCGTAGACTCGGGGCCAACCTCTGCCTTCAGGTGTGACATAGTAGACTTTCCTCAACCCCAGTTCTCTTAAGAATCATGAAAGGGCTTTAATCACAAGTGAGGCTGAGGCTGGGAGCCCAGGACATGGGTCAGCTCAGTATATAATGGGGCAGCAGCAGAACCACCATGCAAGTGCCTGGAGCATCTAGACATAAGGCTTCTATATGCTAAATGTCTTATATATGTTACTCCTACAGGCTCTGAATAGTCTCGAGGCTGCCAGAGACACCTGACTCTCCCGAACCTCTTGTTTAGCATCTACGTACATAAGACTGTTGTGGCTGTTGGGTATGTGTGGCTCCATGTGTCTGTGCAGAGAGGCCATAAGCATGCGCAGATGTACGCACATATTTGACGTACACATGCATACACGCAGAAGTGCACATAGGTCACTTCTATATGTATGTATGTGTATTGTATGTGTTCCTTTGCACAAACATACAAGTGTGAGTGTGTGTGTGTGTGTGTGTGTGTGTGTGTGTGTGTGTATGCATGTGCCTGATCAAGTGCAAGCCCCGTGCCATCCAGTGTTCGTCAACATCCTTCATGGAGCCCCAGGGAACACATTCTTGCCAACTCCACAGCACCTGAGCATCGTTCACAATCTTGTCACAAGGAAATGACCACATTCTCCTATGGGAGGCAGATGAGGAATACAGAAGACACTTGGAGGGGCTTTCTTGGGCCCATGCTTGCGCTGGGCATGCAAGTGTTTACATAAATGGAGTATGTGTACAGTGTACCTATCCATGCGGTGTGCTAGCCTAAGCCACTCCCTGAGAACCTGAAGGTCTAGTTTCTCCACTAAACACCTTACAGGAGAAGTCTCTCAGCTGGCTATCCCTGAAAAACCAAGAGTCTTTAAAAGTAAGGGAAAGAATTGGGGCCTGTTGCAGTCAAGGTTCTATTGCTGTAAAGATCTCTCTCTCTCTCTCTCTCTCTCTCTCTCTCTCTCTCTCTCTCTCGTTAATTAATTAATTTATTTATTTTTCTCCCAGGAGGACTGCTCTAACCAGGGACACAGGTGAGACCCCCACCTCAACCCCCATCCCCCATGCAGGCTGGGACCCCACAGAGACCAGCAGACATGGACTCTGCCCCACCCTGTCAGAGCCTCATCTCCCTTCTGTCCACACCTCCGCCTACACTTGATGCAGATCGGTGTGTTTGCCCCACCCCCCACCCCACGACCCAGCTCTGCCAGTCTCCCAGGAGGCCTGCTCTAACCATGGCAACTCTTATAAAGGTAAACATTTAATTAGGGATGGCTTACAGGTCCGAGGTTTAGTTCATTATAATCATAGCAGAAAGCATGGCAGCAAGCGAGCAGACACGCTGGAGAGGTAGCTGAGAGCTCTACATATGGACTGGCAGGCAGGAGAGAGAAAGAGAGAGAGAGAGAGAGAGAGAGAGAGAGAGAGAGAGAGAGAGAGAGAGAGAGAGAGAGACTATGACAGAGACCGGGCTTATGTTGAGCATCTGAAATCTCAAAGCCCACCCACCTTCAGTGACATAAATCCTCCAACAAGGCCACATCTACTCCAACAAGATGACACCTCCTTATAGTGTCACCCCTTGTGAGCCTATAAGGAGTCATTTTCATTCAAACCGCCACATGGCTCATAATGAGACGTCATGTAGCCACGAGACTGTTATTCTAGAAAGTCCTCCCAGGCCAGACCTCGGTGGTACCTTCCACGATCACCATGGAGGGAGGCATGACCTCATTGCAAAAGTTTGCAGCAACGGAAACAGGCGGTGTGAGGTCCTCGGGGCTTCCCCTGAGGCGGGAACATGAAATAAGGATGCACCATGTGCTCGAACGGTACCCAGCCCTGCACACTCGTCCACTCTGCTCAAAGTACTTTTCCTTTGTCTTTTCTGGACAGTGAAGTCCATTTATTAACGTAGAGACACAAGCGCCTGCCATAGTGACTTCAGTTTCTGTGCTGGCTCGGTACTGATTGAGCTACTGTTCTGCTTAATCCCAGAGGAACCATGCAAGTCACTGAGTCACTGTGATTCCCATCTAGAACAGATCCCCGGTCTTCGCACCTTCACCATCAGGCAGTTTCTCTTGCTCAGAGCAGTGCTCATTGGTGGCACAACAACTGCTCCTGTCACTTTCATTTTTTTTCTCCTTTGTTTCCCTGGTCAAGTCAGTCAACTCTACCTTACGGCTGGTGAATGCAAGTCCAGCCTCCCAGGAACCTTTCCGGTACCTTTAGAAGCCATGGCTGTGGCAGCTTCCTGATCCCCAGCAGGAAAGAACAGCGTGAAGAAGGACAGGAGTGGAGAAAACTCTACCCTGCACTCACGACTGCGTCTCAGAAAGCTGGTGTGCCTTTAAGACAGAAACGGGCACGCCCTGTCAGTGTACGGACCTGAGTTTGGTCCCCACAACCCACATACAAGGCCGGGCAGGGTGGTGCTCACCTGTAATCTGAGCAAAGGGGAGATATAGACAAAATGATTCCCCGGAGCTCTCTGGCCAGCCAGCATAGGCTAATTGGCAGACCTCATTGAAGAGAAAAATCTTTTATGTACTATATGGATGCAACACCTGTCAATTAAAGCCGATTGACATATCACCGAGGCAGGAAATAGAAGGTGGGACATTCAGTAGGCAGGAAGTATTCTGGGATAGAGCTAGGCATGGACACCTGAGACGTGGAGGACAGATGTGAGAAACTTAAGCAGCTAACCAGCTATGGCAGAACTTAGAACAAACAGGTTATTAAGTTATGAGCTAGTCTGGGGACAAGCCTAGGTATTTGCAAATATATCTGAGTCTCAGAGTTGTTATTTCTGGGAACAGGGACACAACTTACAGTAAACACTTCACAACACCCCAGGTCCTAAAGAAACAAGGAAAACTGCTGTCCTGAGTGACAATACCTGAAGCTTATCTCTGGCCTCTATATGCATGTGCACATATGTATACATTCACGCAAGATTGCCTCTTTCACAGTCCATGGTGTCTGTTTAGAGAATGATTTCCCAAGGAAGACTTAAACAATGTCAACTCCCTTCTTAGTTCTCAAGGGCAAGTCAAGGTATAGTTTCACTGAAATTTACCCTAGGGAACTAATGAGCTCATCAGGCTTACAGAGCGTAGGTAAGGAGTTACTGGCTGGAGAGTGGATGACCCTGTGTCAGTTACCTTTCAATTTCCATGTCAAAACACCATGACCAAAGCAACTTAGAAAAGAAAGCCTTTAGCTTCGGCTCATTGTTCAGAGGGTTAAGAGTCTGAGAGCATTATGGCAGGAGCATGGCAACTGATAGGCAGTCACGGTGCTAAAACAGTAGCTAAAAGCTTACATGTTTAGAGAGGAAAGGAGACAGAGAGAGCAGAGAGAGACAGAGAGACAGAGAGAGAGACAGAGAGACAGAGACAGAGTCAGAGAGACAGAGAGAGACAGAGACAACAGAGAGACAAAGACAGAGACACACAGAGAGATTTAATTGGAAATGGCTTTTGAAACCTCAAAGCCTACCCTTATAACACACCTCCTTTAAAAGGCCACACCTCCTAATCCTTCCTAGACAGTTCCACTAGCTGCAGACCAAGCAGTCAAATATATGAGCCTTAAAGAGTTGTGATGGTTTGTATATGCTTGGCCTAGGGAGTGGTATTATTAGGAGGTGTAGACTTGTTGGAATATGTGTATGTCTGTATATGTGGGCTTTAAGATCCTCATCCTAGCTACCCGGAAGTCATTATTTTGCTAGCAACCTTCAGATGAAGATGTAGAACTCTCAGCTCCTCCTGTGCCATGTCTGCCTGGAGGCTGCCATGCTTCTGCCTTGATGATAATGGACTGAACCTCTGAACCTGTAAGCCAGCCCCAGTTAAAAGTTGTCCTAAGAGTTGCCTTGGTCATGGTATCTGTTCACAGCAGTAAAACCCTAAGACAAGAGTCATTCTCATTCAAACCACTATGCCCCAAATGATGGCTTTTCCCATAGCCACATTAATGCAGCTCCCTAGCTTATAGACTCTAATATCTCTTACAGTTAGAGAAGGATTGCATAGAAATGGCTGGAGGGACAGCTGGACTATAGGTGAAGGCCCAGCAACTCTTCTCATGTCCTCCATGTCCTTTTCCTATGGAGGAATGTCAACAGTTTATAGGCCAGATTGGAAGACGTCTCTGGAACCAAAGACAACTTATCTGATGAAGATAGTGGCTGTGTTGTTCAGAGGAGTCCATTCTACAACAGCGTCCTCACTGTAGATCATGGCTGGTCAGTCGGGGAAGCTGGGCAGCTCCAGGGAGGACTGGCTCAACCAAAGCCCATCACAACATACTCTCTGCACCAGGAGCTTCCCAGAATCCTGCTTTAAAACTAGTATCAAATCAGTAGGGAGGCAGAGAGGCAGACTAGGATACCTAGGAGCAGATGGCTGCTGTCATCACCCCAGCTCCGACCCACAAGCAATCAATAGCCCAGATCTGTGCTGAATCCTTCTTTCATATTTATCCAAGCCCTTAGAGGACAAGGACAACTATTGAAGTACCCAATAAAAAGTGAGCTCATCACTATTGGCCAGGAGACAGAAAGGAAGGGGAGGAGCTTGTGGCCCTTGAGGGGATAGTGTCTGTGGCCCGTCAGCTGTACATACCCAAACTAGGCAGAGCCCACTGCGTGACCTGAGTAACCTTTCTAGACTCCTGGGAGCTCTATCCACAGTGAAGACATAACAGGAAGTGGCAATTGGGTGGTTCCCTATGGTATTATTTGCCTGGGTCAAGAGGTTATTTCCTCAAACCACCCTTGTGTGGAAACTGCGGCTGTGCTGTGGTGATAGGAAGCATTTTTGGCCAATCAGCCTAGCTACCATGAACCAAAGGAGGGGTAGAGGCAGAACACACTCATGTATCCACGTAAAGGAGAACGTGGAGGGAATGTGGAGACCTTCACACCAAGGCTGAAGGTGAGCCAGCCTGCAGGGTAAAAGAGAAGACGAAGTCAAGGTTAATTCCTCTGTGGCAGATTTGGCGACAAACACAGCCAGGGTCTGAGGTCCACTATGGCCTCTCCTGTTCTCCAGTAGCAGGTGTGCACCTGTCCATCATGAAGGTGGCAGTTAAACTCTTTACTTAGTCAAGCTCGGTGGAGTCGTCCCCATTTACACTGTGGCTGTGAATCCTGAACACCCCACCTTGCACTTTAGTGACAGTGTTCCTGGGATGGGAAGCTAAGACTGGACTGAGGGAAAATGGAGGAAGGTGATGAACCACTCCAGGAACCTGCGTGTCATGTGAACTTTTCCAGATGAGCATCTTCTTACTCAGTCAAGGTACCAATGACAGACCAGCATGTGCCTCTACCCAAGTCCAACATAGTGAGCAATGACTTGGGTCTACTTATCAATGGGTGACCCCAAAGCAGCCACGTCAATCTCACCTCAGTATGGATTATAACTTCTGCATGGCTACCTAGATGGAGTTCCTCCTTTTGTTAAGCTTCCAACTTCTACATACTCTAACACTCCCCCATATCATATAGAGATGGGTCAGATTTACGCTGAGCTAGAAGTGTTATAGGATATTTAATCATATTGTGAACCCCAAGACTAGAAAAACCTTGCTGTGGTGTGGTTCAGCCCTAACACACTAGCCCTAGTATACACTAGAACTAAATGAAGTCAATGATAGGTCAAGGGGCAGAGCAAGCAACCAGTTGACAGGGGGTGAACATAAGAAAACCCAAGAAAGAGAAAGGAGGGACATTGAGTTGAAGGGAATCTCAGACAGTGTGGAGAAGGAGAACAGAGCTTTTTCCTTCTGGGATGTTGGCTGAAGAGGAAGATCAGTTGGGTTCTTTCTCTCTGAGCTAGCAGACTTTCACCCCAGCATCTGGCTCCTGAGTCTTCACTGGTAACATTGAATGGCTGGGATTTTTGTTTTTAAAATAATACAGACTAGAGTAGCTAGAATTGTAGGTGATGTTTGTTGTATGACCTTCCCCAAGCCTTCCCTCAGTGGTAGAAGGCCAACAGGACAGACCTTGATGATCTCTTAAAAGTAGTCACAGCTGCTCCCATGGAGATGGTAATGGCTGCTGTGCTCATCAAGAGGTACCTGTGGATGTCACAACATTCACTAGTGCTAGAACTGAAGCCGCTGCTTGGGAACAGAGACCTCCAAGTCCCTCGGTTCTGACACGTACCCTATGAACACAAAGAAACACAAGTCTGTAGCTATCGAATGCAGGGCAGCAGGTCCTCTGTCATTAATATGCTCTCTGGAGTCCTGATCTGTCTATATAGATCTGTCTACATTTTGAGTAGGGGAGGAGAAGCTCTCCCAGGGCTAGAAGTTCAGGGCTCTTGAGTACCTGAGTACCGGCAGAGCCAGCACTATTGATAGTTCTGTGATGGATAATTTTGGTTGTAAACTTGATTGGATCTGGAACTAATGGATGCCCCTGGGTGGGTTTTTCCCAGGAGCATTAACCAAGGAGGGAAGACCCTTCCCATGAGTGGGCCCAGATATGAAGAGGTCTGAGGGAAAAGCAGTATTTTGGCCTGCCCACCTTTGCTCTTGCTGGTGAGTACATCTACCGTGTTGCTGTCACTGCTGCTGTCATCTTTTGCTGACATCAAATGAGATTGAGTGTGTTCTGGGCGATACAGTCATGGATCTTCACCAACATCAGAATCCAACTTCTTCGGGCTTCCCATGTAAACCGAAGAGCACCAGCTCACCAGGAACCTTGTAGGATTTCCATACCTGATCAGGAGAAGTACTAAGGCATCGAGCCTCTTGGACTGAGCAGCTACCATTTTTTTTTTAGCCTCTCTGGCATGCGGATAGCCATTGTTGGACTACCCAGCCTGTATCATGGAAGCCGATCTAGAAAGTTCACATTCTATTAATTGTTCTTTTCCTCTAGAGAACCCCAACACAGTCCTAACTAAACACAGCACCAGACCCTGACAACTAGAAGTCCCTTGCTCTCTAGGCTTTAGAAGCCATGGGCTTATGCCTCAAGGTGCTCAAGCTGGAAGTTCGTTGCCCTGGACTTTAAACACTAGTCCCTCTGGCACTTAGCAGCTACTGTAATCCTCAGCTTCCAGCAGCAGTGAACAGCAGCATCTCCTGGTATCGATGGCTCCCAAAATAGACCTCAGGTGCTGGGACCCTCAGCCTTCGGCGCTGAAGCCTCGCTATCTCTCTGGCACTCTCCCAGCCACAACGGTCTGCAGCTTCTTATCTCTGGCTGTTCACAATCACCCATCCTTCCTCAGCCTTGGCTCCCTGCCCTCTCCAACTCATTATCTCCACCACCACACATGGCACCCCTGCCTCTGCTGTTTCAAGCTCCTTAGCCACTCTCTGGGTCCTGCTCCTGGAGCTGCTCTGTTGTGTCTACTGTTTTCTCTCCGTGCTACCAACCCAGCCCACTCCACTAGTGACAAAGACTAAAAGCCCACCAAAAAGACCACTGGCCTAATGTTACAACACTACATGGAAGCCCAGCATGCACAAGCATTCGTGTGTGTGTGTGTGTGTGTGTGTGTGTGTGTGTGTGTGTGTGTGTAGTTAGAAAGGGAGCGTGGTTCTCTGCACCAATCACAGTTGTCCTACTTACATACTTAAGTATTTGTAGCAAGCAATGTCTTTGCCTGGGCACCAGAGACGACATGCCTCTCCTCTGGTGTGGACCAAAAATGGCAGCCAGGGAGGCTTGTAAGGTCAAAGGCTGAATGTAAGCTGTTTGAACCAGTCATGGCTAGGGCAGTATCATCTGGAGCCTGAATTGTGCTTCAACAGCAAGCAGCTATGGTTGTATTTTAGCTTTGCCAAGGCGCTGGTGAAGTTTTCAAAGCTATGGGGCAGCCATACTGCTGTATCTTCTGTTTGCTTGGTTGATGGTTATCAGCGCTAGGGCAGCTAGACACTGGGGATGGACTTAACAGCCTCCTTTGGGAGTCAAATCACCTTGGGGCTGACATCTTAGCTAATTTAAGGGAAAGTAATAACAAAAGGAGTGCTTAGCATAAAGAGCTGTCCTTAACACTAGGACCAACACTTTAACCCCTGGGGAATTAGCTTATTTATGTCTCAGCAAAATCTGGGCAGCTGGGAAGTGGGCAGGAAGTGGCTCCTTAAATTGCTCGGATGCCCCGGGAGTTTTGTTACAGGAGCTTCCTCTAGGAAGCCCCCTTGGATTTCCTCACCTGGGAAGAACTCAAAATCATTCACTTTCACATTGCAAGCTTTTGCAGCCCTCGAGCTTTCGCTTTTGGTTTTGGGTTCTTTATCTGTTTATTTTTTGTTTGTTTGTTGGCTCGAGGTCTCCTGCAGCCCAGGGTGGCCTGTAACTCACCATAGAATTAAAAATGACCTTGAGTGCCTGATCCTCCTTCCCAAGCCTTTTGAGGTTGAGACCAAAAGCACGGGGCCACCACATCCAGTTTGTGCAGTGCTGGGACTAGAACCCAAGAACTTCGTAATACCAAGGACACGAGTTCTACCAACTAAGCTACATATCCCCAGACCCTAGACCCCTCATTTAACTTTGTACCGAGCAAAAGGAGAGGATATGGCTGCCCAGGAGGGTCACTTTTCCTTCTATTCATTACTGGACTTGGGAAGTCTTGGGAATGGGATGAGAGCAGTGTGTCCTTTCCACCTTTTTCTTTCCTAGACAGGAGCTTGCCGAGCCCAGGTTGACCTTGAACTCTCTCCATCTTCCTGCCTTAGTCCCAAGGACTAGGATTACAGCTGTGTACCACCATGCCCGACTCCCACAACTCTTTTCACTCTTTTCCTGCTGTGGCAAATGGGCCATGAGCACATAGATGCCCTTGGCCAAGAGAGGGATGGATGGGAGAGGTGCAGCTGCTCGCGCAGTGAGGGCCCCATGTAGCTGAGCCGCGGAACTAGAGTGTAGGGACAGCACGGAGCCTGGGGTCATCAGAACAGTTCCACTTCCTTCACATTCACTCACTGCAGAAAATAGCTTCTGTCTTCGGATCCAGCTGGCTCCACAGGCATCTAAAACAACCCTGGCCACAACCCACATTCTTGCTTTGTTCCCAATTTTTAACACTAGAAACACTGAAAGGTTGAGGAGTTCACTGTGGCGCCCGGTTCTGGTTCGCAGTTTGGCTCCTCCATCTCCAGAGTCCTCACCGTCACTGGACAGCACTAAGATCCAATGAGAACCATGGAAGGCGAAGAGGCTTTATAAACTGCATACTTGAGGGTCATCTCACTGGGATTTGGGAGAGAGTCCAGCTACAAGTAACATCTGGTCCTTAGCTGCTGGCCCGAGAAGGCTCAGCCAACCCAAGTCCTCTCTCCAGATTTGGGAAAGGGAAACATTTCAGATCTTCGCTGTATCCCAGAGAGGCAGCAGCCTTATTATGGGATGCGGAGCTCCTTGTCTGCCCCGCAGAAGGAAGGCCCGTGGGGAGTCCATGGGGTCAAACGCAGGTCAGAGGGCTAGGATCTGTAGAAGTGGAATCATGTCCAAAGTGCGTGTCACCTGGCAGTACTGTGGGCACCCAAGTCACTCCTGTGCTCAGGTTCCTGTTTTTAGAATCTAGACTATTACCTCTCTGGATGCTATTTAAATCTTTGCACCTGCAATTGGATGTGGCAGGCCACAGTGGCGTGGGCATCCGTGGGTAAGAATGGCCCAGCAGCAAGAACAGAAATGGAACCTAATGTAATGTAAGCTGAGAGGCGTCACTTGGGGCTCTGCCACTGGAACAGCTTTGGTCTGGTGGAGCCTGGGCTGCCCCAATTGGGGCTGGGTCCCTGAAACTGGTCCTCACACTCCTGCCTCTGCTTGGTCCATTTTAGTCAGGCTCTGTATCCTTTGCAAAGACTACTGCCATTAGCTGGTCCCAGCACTTCACTGGGCCCAAGATAGAGGGGGAATTCAACGGCCTGCAGGGAGTTCGGGTCTGGAGTGGGGAGAAAGTCTATCATTTTTGAATGAAGACATTCCAAAGGGACTCTTACGCTCTCCCATTTGACTACCCAACTTGTGAAACACATTCCTAGGAGTCTCACACTGGGAGAAACGGGAGAGTAGAGCTTGGGGCTTTGTGGCAACCAGAGAACTAGAACCTTGTCCCTAGGAAAGAGATTTTACACAATTCGGAAAACTTCTCAGACCACCTTGCAGGAAAGACTGGAGCTTAGACAACAGTGACCAGGACTGCTTAGCTATGCCTACCTTTTGCTCTTTTAAACTTCACCAGCGTGTCCAGACCCTGAAGATGCATTTGAGAGAGGGGGTATCACTGGACCCATTTGTTCCCCTTCCCAATGTGGCCACATTGAATTAATCTCCTTTGCCTGCTTTTCACTGTTACTGTGTCTTCATTTGTCCTGTTAGGGACATATGGCCAAGCCTGATTCGTTAGGGAGGTAGATGCTGACTTTAATACCCATGATAACAGACTCTTTCACTAGCCTCCTTCTTAGGGGTCTCTCAGTAGGGAAGACGATTCTCAACCTACTGAGCCTCTCTCCTCAGCAACCCCTCCATCCCAGTGAACACTTAGAAGAAAACTTCATCCCCAGCTCCCCAGGGATTCTTGGGCCCGGGGAGAGCAGGTTGCTGCCCCATGTGCTGTCTGCTCATTTTTGCTACAGAAGTCTACAGAGTACCCCACTATTCTGCATCTTCACAACTCTGTGAAGCCTCAAGCAGCTGGCCCGCAAGGATCCAGGGTCCATGTTTGGTAAAGGACCTGCTGTGGGTCACAGACTGACAGGATCCGTAAGAAAGCACTTCGTAGCTCACAGGAGCTCCTCTCAGGAGCAATTGGGCATCCAAGGCACAGTAGGGAGAGCCCAGCTAGCATCTGCTGCAGAACTTCACATCAAGTTGGGCTTGTAGGCTAGCAAGTGCAAGGCCCTGGGTTTGGTCCTCAGCTCCGAAAAAAAGAAAAAAGGGGTGGGGGATGGGCTTGTAGGGCCCTAAAACATCTTAGGTGGTAACTTCATAAGTGCACACAACTAGAGGGGATGGGGCTGTGGCCCAGCGGACTGACTGCTTATCATATCATCTTAGCACCACGTATATGCAACATGATTGTATATGCCTGTAATCCCAGCACTTAGTAAAGGGAAGAGGATCAGAAGTCCAAGAACACCCCTGGCTAGACAATCAGTTCAAGGCTAGCGATAAGACTCTGCCTTTAAATACCAACACCAGCTGGGGTGGTACCACCCTGTGGTAGTCCTGTGTGGTACAAGAAAGCAGTTTGAGCAGGCCAGTAAGCTGTGCATCTTTATGACCTCTTTTTCAGTTCCTGCCATTAGATTCCTGCTCAAACCCCTGCATTTCTTCCCTCCACGAGGGACTACAAACTGTAAGCTGAACTAAATCCTCCCCACCCCAAGTTGTTTTAAAGGTCATGGTGTTTTATTAATTGGTAAAATCCTTTCTGCACATGCATGAGAACCTATCTTTGGTCCCTAACACTGACTTATAGGCAGGTGTGATCACATGTAACTGTGATCCCATCAGTAGGAGATGTAGACAGGGGGATCTCTGGAGCTGGCCAGTTACTCCAGTCTAATCAGTAACTTCTGAGGTCAGTGATAGAACCTCCCTAAAATAACAAGGTAGAGAGTGATCAATGATGGTGTCTGATATTGGCCTCTGGCCTTCATAAGCACTAGCACACACACACGCGCGCACACACACACACACACACACACACACACACACACACACACACACACACTTACACACATAAATAGAATAATTTAAAACCCAAGACACAGAGGTGTGCCTTTTCTCCTGAATCTGAGAAAGAATCTGAGCTCAAGAGCTGCCTAGGACAGCCCTCAGGCTACTCAGAGGTAAGATTATTTATTTAATCTATGAGAAATAAAAATGGTACAGAATCTTATATAGCCCAGGCTGGCCTCAAATCTCTAATTCTCCCGCCTCCATCTCCCCAGTTCTGGGATTTCGAGCATAGAAAACCATCTCGTGGTTTATACTGTGTTGAGGATAGATCTGGGGTGTCCTGCACGCTAGGTAAACATTCTACCAGCTGAGCTACAATACCAATATAAAATGGACTTTAAAATTTCAGGTCATGGATCTCTTATCTAATAACTTGAATATGTCAGATGGACCCCTGCTACAGTGTCAGGACACAAGGGTGATGAAAAGGCTCTCCCTGCCCCCAGCCCTACTCACTCAACCCTAAAAAAGGCTTTTCCTGCAAAGCCCACCCTGCTCCATGATCCTTGGTGGAACCACCTCATCATCTCATCTTCCTCAACTTCCTCCTCCTCCCTCTCCTCCTCCTCTTATTCCTCCTTTATCCTCAGCACAGGGAAGTCATGTCTTCCTAAAAGCTAAAAACCCAAATAAACATATTCCTCAAGAATCCCTGCCCTGCTGGCACCCCCACCCGATTTGACTCTGACTCTAGTCTGTGTCTGGTATGCTCTGCTGAACCTAGTCGGGCACTATGGATGCCCCACAATGGCACAAATGGTCAGGTCCGGAACCATTCTCCTGGCCATTCCAACCTCACATCCTCTTTCCTGTTCCTCCCATCCAGTGCAAAGTTGCATAACAGCTGAGGTGAACTCATAGGACCCAAATCCCTGCAGTGGCCCAGTCATCCCTTCACGTCCATCTTTCCATCTTCTGTCACCAGATGGAGCTCCACAGAGCTGGGCTATGTGAATTTAATGTGGCTTTCACACTTAAATAGCTTCAGCACACAGGCAGTGTCTAGGGATCATGAGCAAAGATGAGGAGGGAGGGGAGGGAAGGAGGGAGGGAGGAGGGAGGGGGGAGGGAGGGAGAGAGAGAGAGAGAGAGAGAGAGAGAGAGAGAGAGAGAGAGAGAGAGAGAGAGGAGGCACAGCCAGAGCAGTTAAAGACAGAGCCTCCTCCTAGTGGGACCCCTCCAGTCTTGTCACTGTGTTGTGACTCTTCTTCCCTTACATGTGGTGTTCATCTGGGAAGACTCCTCCAGAACACACAGAACACACCTGACTGGGACACAGTTTCCGTACCAGTCACTTCCATTGCTGTGACAAACACCTGACAAAAGAAACCTAAGGAAGAATTTACTCCGGCTCACAGCCTGAAGGTGCACCATCCCTCATGGCTGGGGAAGGCATGGCAGCAGGTGTACGAGGTGGTTGGTCACAGTGTATCCACAGGTAGAAAGCAGAAAAAGGTGAATGCTGACATTCAGTTCACTTTCTCCTTATTCTGTCCAGGACTCCAGCCCATAGGTCAATGCCACCTGCAATCATGGTGGGTCTTCTCCCTCAAATTTACCCAGTCTAGAAACTCCCTTCGAGACACGCCCAGAGATTGTTTCCATAATCATTCTAAATCCCATTAAGTTTACAATCAAAGCCAACTCTCACAACTTCCCTTCTAGGTTTAAAGGCTCTGCTGAATTCTGGGTATTCTTCCCCTGTTCAATGTGTTTCTCTGAAGCTATGATAAACCAACCAGAAACAACCCAGGGAGGGAGAAGTTTCTTTCAGCTTATGGGTCACAGTCTGTCACTGAGGGAACTCAAGATAGGAGAACAAGACAGATCTGAAACCAAGACCCTGGAGGAACACTGCTTATTGGCTTGTTTTGATAGCTTTTTTACATAGCCCAGTACCACTTGCCCATGGTGACAGGACCCACAATGGACTGGGCCCTCCTACTTCAATTAGCAAACAATAAAATGCCTTCCACACAATATGAGGAAGCCAGTTTCTCAACTGAGATTCCTTATTCCCAGGCCTGTCTAAGCTTGTGACACGATGACAAAGATCAACCAACATGTCCTCCTCCCAGAGGCCCTGACACCTCTCTGAGAAGCTTCATTCACACTGTACCACTATGGGTGACTTTTCTGTCAGTGGACCTAGGGGACTCCAGGACTGCGATGTGTCACATGAACTTTGGAAAATACCCTAGCTCTCATGATTTGAAATATCCAGAGCTCCTGCCATTGCTGCAGGGATGGAGTGCTGTTTGAACTATCACTGGAAAATGCAGTTCCTCCTCCCAGCTCTGACTGTCCCTCTGGTCAACAACATCATCAATGACTGTCCCAACAAGCATCATTTCCCATCTACAGCTCCAGAGATGGCATCCAGTCTGATGGATTTGTGGACTCTGGGAATCTGGATGAGATTGTAGGGGACATGTGGCCATGCTATCTGGGTCCTCACATTATGCCAGGACCCAGCCAGGCAGATTGCTCCCACCAAAGGCTGCAGGATGAATGGTGCACAGGGCTCAGACCATCTCAGAGGTCAGTGGTATAAAGCAGCACCATGTAGGGAGACAGTGAGAGAGGTCCTCATGTGTGTAGCTTAGAGACCTCTCAGGAGCCCTGGGGTCTGCATGGTATAGACCCTGAGATTCAGTGAGATGGTCAACGTAAGAGTGAGACATGTGTCCCTTGCTCTTCTGAGCTCGCTGTCTGCCATATTGCCTTTTCTTCAAAATTAAGATTTATTCATTTCATGTGTCTGAGTGTTTGGCCTACATGTATGCATGTGCTCCACATATGTGTCTGATGCCCACAGAAGTAAGAAGAGGGTGTTGGCTTCCCTAGAAATGGAGTTACAGAAAACAGAATCTAGGTATTCTGCAAAAGCAATAAGTGCTCTTAACCACCAACTTATCTCTCCGGCCTGCTCTTGTTTGTTTGTTCGTTTGTTTGTTTGAGAAGTGGCCTCATGTTTCCATGGTTCCAATTCATTACATAACTGAGGATGACGTTGAACTTCTGATCCTCTTATCCCCACCTCTACCTCCATTCATCAATCTGCTTGACTTACGCAATGCTGAGTGAAACCAAGGGTTTGTACAAGCCAAGCACGCACTCTATCAACTGAGACCCAACCCCGGCTTCCAAGGCAGTCTTTCCTTGAGCCTTAGAAGCAGAAGAGCAACAAAGAAGCGTAGCTTGCATTGGTGTTTAAACTGTGGACTATTTGAGCCTAGCAAATTGAACTTGCTTTTCAAATTCTGTTGCGATGCCGAAAAAGCTGTACCAGGCATATCTGAGCAGCTGTTACCCTCAGCCCAAAAGACTGTTCAGCCTGCATCCAGCCAGAGTGAGGCAACAGAAGGGACTGGCCTTTACTGCTTGATGTGGCCTGAATGGGAACTCAGACTTCTGATTGACCTTCTTCAAGGAGAGTAAGGCCTGGGCAAGGAAGTCCACAAAGGTGCTTTACAGCCAAAGCGATGGAACACGATGAAACCAGCTCAGAGAACTAGTTGAAAGTGGCCTTCCCCAGAGCTAAGGAAGCCTAAGGCACAGCGACAAGACCATGGCCATGACTCACTCGGCCAGTAAGACAGGGTCCCATCTCTGGATAGAGCAGCTCTGCCCGTGAGCACCTACCTACTCAGGTCTCACTTGCAGGAGGCCCCCAGTCACATCTCCATGAATAATCATACAAGGTGTGATAAATGCCATCTGTCATTCATAAAGTGTGATGTTGCCTTTCTACAAAGCCATAAGCAGCCCTGGGGCTGAGCCAAGGAATGGCCTATAAAACCCTGGATAATGACCTCATGCACGCCTTCCAACATAAACGCGATTGCAGGCAGCTGTTTGCAGAATTTATCTGTGGGCAATAATTTCACACCCAGCCCTATTCCAGCGACAGTGCCCGGTCCCCTCTTTGGCACTAAAGCATCTGGGTCGTGCTGATCAATTGTGGAACTTGCTCTCTGATGATGAATAAGAGGACTGCACTCACACAGACCTTTGCTATCAGACACATGCAGGTGGCTAGAAGCTGCGTCCCCCCTCCCGATCCTCTAGAGAAAGAGGAAATGTTCCAAGCACACAGTTGCTTGTTTTCTCAGGGGGAAGGGGGTATTGGCAAAAAGCAAGCTCTCCTGGTGGAACGTGTATCCGTAACTTGCCTGTGCTCAGCCCTCTGGTCCTGATCTCTCACGGTACGAGAAGGCTTTCAGGGTTTGGCAGGGGAAAGAGAGCAGAAAGGGGTAGCTAGCGAGTGGCTGTGGGGCTGCAGCTGGACCACCTCTCCCCTCCCCTGGCCGTGCATCCACCAGTGCTTCAGTGGGAGGGAAGAACAACTGCGGGGCACAGCCCCACTCTCCGCACACCAGACCCCTGTGCCAGCTCCAGGTCTGACACACAGGGCACCGGTGCAATTCTCCGTGATTGACTCACAAACTCACACTCGACGTTTGCGTCTGAATATTCTAGCTCATTTGTCTGATATTTGCATTTTCCTCTCTAATCACCAAACCTTCAGACTGCGTTCATGCATAAAATGAGATGCAGCGAATGTCTTTTAATTTTTACCAAATGCCTTCTTCTGGGGGTGATGCTGGCGCCTGGGGCAGGGCAGGAATGGTATCATGAACAACTTGAGATAAAGTGTTTTATGAGTCTTACCCACTTTGCCAGTCATTGGGTGTTGGAAAACGCTAGAACTCCCTGTTAAGGATGGCAGTGACCTATGTGACATCTTTCATCCTTGGGTCCCCACCCACATACTCTGGCCCTCTGTGCTGCAGGGCTACAACTTCTGCAAGATTCGGCGACTCCCCCAATACCCTTCGCTTGTCTCCCCGATGGGTCGGAGGTGCCTCCTTGCATGTTTACGGGAAAGACTATACAGGCTGCCGATGCCTGGGAAGTGGAGTTCCCTTTGGGGTTCTGAGTCTCTTCAATGAAATAATTTAGACTGGGATCTCCAGGATCCCTGTTGTTTCAGAGAAAAACAACAGGGGAAACAAAATGCAAATCCTGTCGCTTGCCAGAGAGGAGGGGCAAGGCTGAGAGCCCTTAAGTCAGGCACAGAGGTCAGAGTCAGTCAGGAGAAAGCCCAGGCTGTCAGGGAAAGCATGTTTAGGCTTTTAGCCAGCCAGGGGAAAAAAAAAAAGATAAGGAGAAGGGAAAATTTGCTTAGTGTCTGGCCAATTGAGTCTAGAGGGCACATGACTCCAGGCTCTTAAGTCCCAGGACAAAGAATTATAACCAGAGGCTCAAGGTTAGAAATCAAGAAAAATTATATTAAAAAGAGAACGTGCTCCCTAAAGTGGGCTGGTGAGTGGAGGGGAAATCCCCCGAAAGCTGTAGGCTGCGACGCATGTGATCCTTGATTGGCTATTTTCATGGCATCTGCCTTTCTTGAAGAGATGGGTTGTCTCACACGCGCTCTCTTTAGTCACAAAGCCCAGGTGAAGGCCTTCTAGCTTAGCATTCTGTTTGTTGTATGAAGCCCACATGGGGAAGGATCTCTGTCTGTCTGTCTGTCTGTCTGTCTGTCTGTCTGTCTCTCTCTCTCTCTCTCTCTCTCTCTCTCTCTCTCTCTCTCTCTCTCTCTCCCCCCAACCGGCTCCCTTTATATGTCAATACTACAGTTTCCAGCCCCCACTTCGTGCCATACTAGAACTCACACTGCCATAGTGAGGGTGAGTCAGACACCGGGAATCCCAGCAGCCAGGCACGGATACTCACGGGAACTGCTGCCTCTGACATCCACCAGGTCAAACCGAGGCTCTCCACCCGCTCCTCAGAGGTTGCAGTTGCTCTGTTCCAGTCTGGGACATGTCCACCCTCTGCTCTCTCCTCTCTCTATCCTCAGGGCTTACTCTTCACGTGGCTCCCTTCCCCTCCAGTACTTCTAGTTCAATGACTGCTCACTGGGAAGTCTCAGAAGCAGGACATAGAATACACTAAGGCCGGGCTCCTGGCCCAGGACCCGGCACTTGGCTGAGAGTGGAAATGTGCCTTTGAGGGAATGGACCAGTCTGTGGGCAGCAGACTGTGGTCACTGGCCTCTCACCAGATACGCCTGGCCCTTCAGAGCTGGGATGTTCCACTTTGTGATGAAGAGTGGACCCCAGCAGCCCTGGAATGAGAGTGCTAGCCCAGATGTCCTGTAGGAACCTGAGTACAGGAAAGCCCAACAGAGAGAGCCTGACAGAGAGAGTGTGGGTGCTACTCTCTCATTAAGGGAGCTATTCTAAAGAGACACGTAGGTCCTTCCATTTGGCTCTCAGACTATTGAAACAATGGATGCCAAGGAAATGAAATTTACCCCAGGAATTTCACACTGAGAGGAGGTAAGAGCTGAAGCCTGGGCCAACCAGACGAGAATCTGTCTCCCAGAAAGAGATTTCATACAAGTCTCACAATCTGTCAAGTCGCTGTGCAAGGGGACCAGCACAGAGACAATGATGAGGGACAGGACCACACCTTGTCCACTACTTCTCCACGTATAGCTCTTCCTCTCTATTTAAAGGTGACCCTCATCTTAGGACCCCAAAGATAGACTTGGGGTGGACTGCTGGCTCTCTCTGCCCATCTTCTCAATGTGGCCACATTGAACATATCTCCTTCATGCTAACATAGTAACTCTGGTAACAAGGTGAGCTGAGGGCAGTGCTCATGGTAGTGATCCCAGGGTGCCCAACTCCAGCCCTGATCTCTGGGGACCCAATGTGGTACCTGGCAGAAGCCCCAACTGTCCAAAGGCCCCTGAGTTTCCCTGTGAGCAGTCATGTGATGGTCATCCCTCAATCCACACCTTGGCAGGAAACTTGCTGTCAAAGGAGGCAACACCAAGGTCAAGAGTCAGCCATCACTTACGGGGGGCTGGATTTGTCCCCGAGGTGCCATGTTCCCTAGCTAGCTCAGACCTTTCCAACTTTGCAAACCTTACCCTGATACCTTTTCCACCAGAGCCTGAATGGTTTGACTCCTCCTCGTTGCCTTCCTCCCTCACTTGCTCGTCCTGTATGTCAGGAGGGCAAAGATAGCAAAGCAAAGACATCATGTCTACGGGCTGATCCAGGCAAGACCTGGCCAACAGAGCTCAATTACAGGGCTGTGCCCCGTCTGACCACCATCTTGCCTGGTAAGTCAAGGCCACAGAGCTCATCTGTCCTGCTCTGCCTTTTCCAAACCTGCTCAGGCCAGAGTGTCTTCAAAGCCTTTGGTCAGTTCTAGCAAGGGAAGGAAAGGGACCTTGGCGGTCAGTGTGACGCCTACCATATGGGGTTCACAGGAGACAGAGCTAAGCCATCAGAGTGGCTCAGTCACTGCCGTCCCCACAGACCAGCAGAAGCTAAGAAACAAGAGAAGGGCTAAGAAGATGGCTCAGTCAGTAAAGTACTAGACTTGCAAACATGAGGAACTGGGTTCAACTCCCAGAATTCACATTAAAAAAAAAAAAGTGTGGCAAAGGCATGCTTAAATGCTAGGGCTGAGATGGCAGAGACAGACAGATCCCTGGGGCTTGCTGCTTGGGTCTAGCCTGGTCGATGAGCTCCAGGCCGAAAGACTGTCTCACAAAAGCAAAGCCATGACACCTGAGGTTGACCTCTGGGCTTGGCATGCACACATGCATGTACACACACCCCTCCTCTCTCGTACCTAAATGCACATGTGCACATGCACAGTACAGACACTGGCCCCTCCCCCTCCCCACTCAGCACACAACACACAACCTAGAACCTGATTCTTCCCATCCCCCTCCGTCAAGGCTAAACCCAAGGACTTGTGGTCTCATGCACCACCAGGCATGACCCACTACGCTTGCTACTCACCAACAAAGGCCATGTACTTCTACAATAGCCTGAGGATACCTGACTGTGCTTTTTCAAAGGGCCTGGAGCAATGTAGCATGGGGGACAGGGGAGAACATATGGCCTGCCCACCAGCAAGCACCAATCTCCCGAACGAAGGCATCTATCTGCAGTTTACTTCCCTCCCAAAGAAAGGACAAAAGCCAAGTATCAACCAAGCCAACCCCTGAGGAAGGCTGACCTGTGTTCTCTGTAAGGTAGACAGTGGGAGCCACATCCCCTTCCCAGCTCCCAGCCTGTCAGATGCAATGGAAGTACATGTAAACTACCACATATGTAATATGTGAAGGAAGACACGGATCATATCCATGGTTTAAGTACTGACGGTGAAGGCATGAGAACCATGACGCCTAGGAAGAGTCAGAGAGGGTCCTGAGGGTGGGGTAGGGTGTGAGAGAAGATCCTTTTAGTAAAACATAGATGAAGATCCATTAAAAATGGGGGAGCATTCAGCTCCTCTATGCAGAAAAGCTGCTCCAGGCAGAACCACAGCTGCACAAAGGTCCCGGGTTAGGAGCCTGCCTGCCCAGGAAGCAGGAGAGAAAGACAGGTAGTTTGGGAAGAGAGGGTGATCTCAGGAGTCAAGAGCAAGGATTTCATTCCAAGGAGTTTAAGTACTGAACTCCGAGTAGCCTGTTCAGTTCATCTCTCAGCGAGGCTGCCAGCTGCATGCAAAAGGGATGAGGGTCCTGGTTGCATGGGAACCCAAGAAGTTGTTCAGTGGCTGCTGTCATTGACCCAGAGTGGGAGGGTGGCCGTGCATACTGGAGTTGGTGAGGCTTGCTGGCTTGAAACAGGTTTTGAAAATTGAGTTCACAGGGAATTCGTCAGGCATGGCTTTGTAGCTTGGCAATCATGGGCTAAGTAAACTAGCACAGGCTAGTAGAGCATGGAAGGCAAGCAATGGTGTGGAGGCGCCATTGCTGTCCAGCGCTCAGCAGTGACCAGGCTTGACACAAACACAGAGGGTAGCTGGGAGTAACCACAACTTCCTCATCTAGGGCAGGAACAAAGATGGAAGTCAGCAGAGAAACCTGAAGGGCAGCAAAGGTGCTCTTGGGACTGTGCATGGTAACACACACTTGCTATCCTAGCACTCTGGTGGTTGAGTCAGAAGGGTACTTGCAAAGTCTAGGTTATCCTGGGCTACACAGAAGTCTTGAAACAGAAGTGTTAAATAATTATGGGTGAAGCTCGGTGATGCTGTGCTTGCCCACTGGACACGAGGCACCAGATTCCACTCAGGAGAGACCAGTACGTGCAGACAAGTTCACCATTAGAGGTTATCTGTCAAAGGGAATGAATGCCCTAGGAAAAGTTTCTCAAGGAGCAAGGACATACCAGGGAGATGTTCCCTTCCCTATGAAGCAGCATGCACAGAGCCTCACAGGCCCAGCAGATGCCTTAGCCACAGGAGGATGACCCTGCTTCTTCCAGTTTGTTGAAACTCAACAATGAGGGGAGCTGGGCATTAGCAAGAGTTCTTCAGGCCTGATTGAATATCAGGTGCCCTCTTTGCTCCGTGAAGGGAGTGAGGCATCTGGCTCTCCAGGGCCCGTCTGGACTGGGTGCAGAAGCCTGGCTCTGTATCTCTTGCTACTTCTTTGCATCCCTTCTGTGAGGCCCATGCTAGCCCCCAACTCGCTACGTAGCCGAGAATAACTTTGAACTCCTGACCATCCCGATTCCGTCTTCCGGTGCTAGGATTACAGCTGTGTGCTATCATGCCTGGCTGGCCTTGGCTTAAAATTACATTCTTAAAAACGTGGGCCCGTGTGCACAGGTTGTGTGCACTCATGTGTGTTTGCAACGCAGCGTGTCTGGAGGTCAAAGGACAATCAGGTTTGGTAGCAAGTGCCGTTAGCCATCTTCCCAGGCCCCGGCCTCCACGTTTTGCTGTTTTGGTTGTGAGCCTGGTCTTTAACAGCTGGGCCATTTCTCCAGCATTGGCCTACACTTTTCTAACCAACCCCACCACTTTTTTTCTTTTCCTTTGCGTTCTTTCCATCTGTTCTGTGTCAAGCCAGCCCTTCTTCATTTGGGCATATTTTACTGCTTTTTCTACATTCTCAGACTGAAAGCTCAGTCCATTCATTCCAAGTCATTATCACTTCTAACAAATGAGGCCTCCCCCCTGGCTTTCCCCCAGTCCCTCTGCCGGCTTCTTGCAGATTTTAATAGGTTCTGCTGCTGTCTGTGTGCATTTGTAAGTAGGGCTGTAATTTCCTTTTCAGGTTCGCTGATGGCCTAAAAACTTGTGGTTTTTATTTGTGATACCAACTTCCAGGTAGAAATATTTCTAAAGCTCAACGATATCACAGGGCCTCCCTCGGGTTCTGAGAATCACATGAGCCCACCAAGGGAGTCTGCTGGGCGTGCACATCTTTGCAGCACATGCCAGCACGAACGGATCCATGTGCACCTGCTCGGGGCTTATGTGGCATGCATGTGCATGCTACAGAGGCCCCAGGCGGATGCACACATGTCAGGAGAATCTGCAGTGCACACTTAATAATGCACATGTACCTTCCAGATGCTGTCTGCATAGCTCAGTGAGTAAAAGTACCAACCCTTTGGAATTCCTGGACATTTTTACTATGGTCCAAAGGCTTTAATAACTACTTCCTGAATGATGGGGGAGGGGGATAAACGCTGTATACAAAAAATATAAAATGAAGTCAAGCTTCTCAATTGTTATATTTATATAATTCTGGGTTGTTATTGATGGTGTTTTCTTAAGCCAAGTTACCCTCGGTGCCACAGTAGCTCAGGCTGTTCTGGAACCTCCTCCTGCCTCTGACTCCCCAGTGCTGCCACCAAGCCTGTGTCCCAAATCCCTCTTTGGTTTCTGGATTTGATCCTTTTTTTCACTTAAAGCTAAGGAGTCCTGTTTTTCAGAGTCTTCAGACTGAGGCTAAGGAAGGACGTCTCAGATGCTGACCAATGGGCTACCCAATGGCCTTGGATGGCCACCGTAAGAGCTGTCACGCCCATATCCCAAATCCTTGTCCCTCAGACTCAGCCTAGAGGACTCAAATGCCGTTGAGGTCTTCCCCATTCCCAAGGACTTTGACTAGATTTTCAGGGTGAACCTGATACCAGGGCCTGTTTCCCCAATAGTTGTGAGATTTTATGGGAAAGGAAACCTCAAAGAGCCATCAGAGTCCTGTAAGTGGAGGGCGGTCTTGGTCTGACCCAGTGGGCCTATTGCTGGCTGGGCAGCTTCAGGTCTGACCAGGGTATGGAGTCCAGGAGACAGGACAGCTCTCAGATCATACGTCTTCATCCTGGGCCTGTCTGGACTGTCCTCTTCCTGTTTGATGGGAATGTCTGGCACTCCACACCTGATTGGTCTCAGTGAGCCTTGGAGAAGTGGGGGTCCCTCTACACACAGACAGTGTATCCAACACACCCAGGTCAGTCACCCCAGCCCAGTATACACTGAGACTTCCCTGCCCAAACTTCCCTTTGCTATGGTGTCATCCATGCCCAGATAACCACTGCCTGGATTTTTTTTTCCAGCCATGTTCCATTATTCTAAACAACCACACACACCCAGCTTCTTTCTTTGTCACATGGAGGCAGGGCTCACCTTAAGCAGCGTTGTTCCTAAGGTCAGCGCTGGACCTCTAGGACGGCCAGCCAGGGCTTATAGCTTTTGGAGATTTCACTGTACACAGCATCTCCCCAACTCCAGCAGTTCCAAGAGCAATAGGCAACTGGGGGGGTGGGGTAGAAATGGAGAGACACTTGTCAGCCCACTGCTCTCAGCTGTCCCCGGGGAAAGAGCCCTCTAGAGCCAGGCTCTGAACTTGTATATAGTCCATGTCTACCCACAGGGCCTTGCTCTCAGTTCACAGGACTTCCTTTCACAATCCCACAATCCTTCTGGGGGTCCTCATGGCCCCGAGCCCACCCTCCCCACTGCTCTGTGCCTAAGCAGCACAGGTCTTCCAAGGCAGATCTCCTTGACATAAGATGGTGGACAGATGGGTGACAGAAAGAGGTGCTCATGAAAGTTTCTTCAGGGATTCTGCGAGCTCCTGCGTTAAGAGCCCATGATTTGTCAACCACCTAGCAACTGGAAGTACGTGGTGCCAGCATCTCCACACTGAGCCCCACTTCCCCACTCTCTCTTACATGTAGAAGTCGGGATAAAATGGCAAATGTGGCTATAGGACACAGGATGTATCCGCATCTAACCGTAGGGGTCCAGGATATGCCCCGTATGTCTGCAGGGTATGTCCCTATATAAGTACATGGCATGAGGATATGACTGCATGAGATTACAATAAGCCTCCACTGTGCCTCTTTAGCAAATTGGTTATTTTGTGCTGCTCGGATACACAACAGGCTCATGGGAAGCTCCGGAAACAAGAGGAGTCTTTTCAGTGGGAGATTTCAGTGGATCAAGATATCTCTCTCTCTCTCTCTCTCTCTCTCTCTCTCTCTCTCTCTCTCTCTCTCTCCCTCCCTCCCTCCCTCCTTCCCCCCCCCTCCACCTAGAAAAAAAAAAGCAAGATTCCCTCAGTAAAGACAGGTTCAACTTTGTATGCTGCCCTGATTGGCCTCTCCACGCTCTGTCATGTTTGGGGCATACTAATATTCCACTCTCTGGGCTCTGCTTCCCTGTTTTCCTTCATCCCTCCGTCGTCCCTCAGCCACTCATATTGGCCTGCTGTGCTTCGTGACTTCCTAGAGATGCGTTGAGCTCTAGGATTTCTTGCTTGGAGTTATTTTAGCTGTATTCCCAACACAGTTCCATCCCTCTTAGCCTAGCCCACTTCTGAGGTCTCTCGTTTTTCTCAACTGCTTTGGTTCCTGGGACCAAACCTGCCTACAGCAAGTGGAAATCCCCAGTCCACTGCGGATTCCAGCTCTATCTGTGCCTACAGGTGTGGTGACTCAGACCTCAGGTTCTGGTACCCCGCTTTGCTCACCCTATAGACTTTTCCCCTTTCTGGAACTTTCTCTACCCCTCTGAGGTCAAACCACTAACAACAGCTAGGAACATGGCCTCATTCCAGTTCTGTCCCTACCTTCCCACGGCCTGCCTCAGTGGAGTCACTGTTTGGGCCTACAGTCACTGCTTCAATCTCCCTCCAGCCCCTCAAACTCCTCGCTTGGCTTTAGCTTTGTAGGAGGCCTTCATGCTCAGGTGTGCCTTTGCGCAGCAGTCCTCCATAGACACCGTATGCAGACTGACAGGAAGGCTATTCCCTCAAGCACAAGTCGACATTAAGGGTACTGCCTCAAGGGCTTCCCTGGCCAGCCTGATAAAGTACCGGGCTCCCCTCAGCTAAGCCTGGGCACTTGACATGTTTCACAATGGCTTACTAGAGCTCCACCTTGGTGGCAAAAACTGTTCCAGAGCTATGCCCTGGGTTCTGTCAGGTGCTGTATGCCAACATCAGGGTCCTCTCTTCAGGCAGGCAGAGTTGGGTATTTGCCCAGACAGCCATAAGGTAGAGAGGCCTAGTGAGCCTCAGTTCTTGTGTGTGTGTGTGTGTGTGTGTGTGTGTGTGTGTGTGTAGTTGTGCCTGTACATCTGTGTGAGTATGTCTATGGACACTTGTAAGGTCATGTCACTGGTTTTCCTTGTATGTCACCTCTGTGTGTATGTGTGTACCTGTTTCTGTCTCTGTGTCTGTGTCAGTATGTCTACATGCCCCTATGTGTTTGTGTCTCTGTGCCACCATTTTTCCTCCTGTTCCCAGATACCTGTCATCTGTATGGGTCTCTGTGTTAAATTCCTCCTCAGCTCGGAGTACCTGGGGCACAGAGTGTGTCCCACCTTCCTCTGAGGGAGAACGATACCTTCAGAAACCTTTTCTGCATGAATCGCCTTGGCCTTCCTGGGGCCTCTGGGTGAGGCCATGAGAGCAAAGCCTCGTGTGTGACCCTCTGGGAAGTGCCTGGATCCTGGGGAAGCACAGAAGGCAGACAGCAACGGATGCTGCTGCAAAAACAGCTCTACTGCATTTAACTGGCTACAACACCCTGCTTCCCTAGGGCAGGAGCTGGAGAGCCAAGGAGTCACACCGCTGTGGTGAGTGGAGTGTCCAGGACACCAGGAGACAAGGGGAAGCCTCCAGCAGCAGGTGCCTCTGCCCCACGACATTCATCTATCTCCAGAGGTCCCAGGTTACGGGTGCTTCCTTCCTACTCCCACCTCAGGACCACCATCTCCACACACAAACTCATTGTCTGTGTAAGCGGGAGGGTGCGATGAATGCAGAATGTCTCAGTTTCCTTGACGTAAGCCATACCTCCTTGGGGAGTGCACCTCTGTTTGGACCCCACCCACTGCACTCTTGGGTTTCCACTATGCTCTGCTGCCCAACACAGGTATCAGCTCCCGTTACAGAAGTGTGGAACTCCACCCTCTCTTCCTTTCTAATGGCCTAGGCTGCACCTCTGCTGACCAGCTAACTGGCTGTGAGCCTCTTCTTCCCTAACAAGCAGCTAGTGGGCGTCTACTGAACGTCAAAACAGACTTGTCACCGAATCTTCAGAAATAACAGGAGCTGTGTACTTGATTCATAGGGAACTCAAGCTCACTCAGTGCATTCCAGGGCTAGGGAGCACAGCCAGGAGAGCATGACAAAGAGGGGCTCCCTAGCGCCAGGCTCCACCTCTCAGTCCTTTACACAGCAGCCGGGTTGGGCTTCGGTGGAAATCTGCAGGTGCTTGAAGCCGGGAGGTCTGCTCAGCTTGTGGATCTGTGGGTGACCCTCTCGCGCTTACCTTCCCAGAATTTTAAACGGAAATTCCCATGGATTCCTACTTCCTACTAGGGGTTGGGGATCCAGAAGCCCTGTGGCCGCAGATGAAGCCACGTGGTGGAAGCAGATCTCTCTTTAGTGCGCACCCCGATTTAGCATCCCAGAGGGCTGGCAGCGAGACGCGCCCCGCCCACCGCCCGCGCATCCGTGCCACTCAGCCAGGCCCCGCGCAGCGCCGCTAGGGTTAAGGCGCAGGCGTGTCCCCTGGGGTGGGGTGGGCCCGGCAGCCTTGCCGAGCTTCTGGCGTCCCCTCGGATTGGGGCCCACTCCCCCGCCGTTTTCTCCGCCGCGTGGCAACGTCGTCCCTTCGTCCTCCACCTAGCGGGCTGCGGGAACCCGAGGTGTCAGGACACCGCCCGGAGGGGAGCTCGTCCGGCCGCGCAGACGCCCCGCGGGCTCCGGGGAGGGACTTGGCCTGCTTTCTGGTCTCCAGTCGCCGGGGAGGAGTCGTGCGGCTGCAGCTGGCGGAGCACGGAGCTTCAGGGACGTAGGCGACCAGGCCGAGAGCCGCGCGCACAGGGCCGGAGCCCTCGCTGCCTGCGGGTTCCCAGCCGGGCCTCCGGCTCCCGGCTCAGCGAGCGCGGAGGAGGCGCGGCGACACCGCGGGGCGCGGCCAAGGGGAGGAGAGAGCAGAGCGCGGGCTAGCGCCCGGCCGGCCGGGCCTCGCGGGGCCAGGGCTCCGCCAATCTGCGGGCGCTGACGCGGGGGGCGGCTCCGGCGCGCTCGGATATCAGCGGGCCGGGCGCGGGGCGCCTGGAGCTCGGCGGTGCGGGCGCTGCGCTCCGGGTCGGCCGGCTGCACCTGCCAGATCGCCGCTTCTCCCTGCGCGCCCCCTCGCGCTCCCCTTCTCACCTCGGTCTCTCCAGTCGAGTCTCGCAGCCACAGCCTGACAGCGCAGAGGAATCGCTTTGTTGCCCGCCCAGCACCAGGCATGGCCCAGCGGGAGTACCACGCTCTGGATCGGCTCAGTCGCGCCCTGGCGGGGATGAACAGCCGCGCCTTCTGCTTACACGCCCAATGAGTGTGGTCGCCGTCCCGGAGACTCTCGTCTGCCTCTGCTTTCTCTGTCACCACTGCCACCCACTCCACCGACGAGTGTCACTGGCCGACCCCCGAGATGGCCTGGAGAGCCGGTGCTTTGGTGGCGGGTGACCTCCACGACGTCCAAATCTGGGGACAGCCCCCGAGCTGGTAGCTGCTTGTACACCGAATGGACCTTGACCCGCGAGTCGTTGCCGGCTTGGTGCCAAGCTGAGGGGCACCGGTGGAGCGCGCGTCCGGAACCCCCCAAGCCCACTGGCCTGCGCGGTCATGAAGATGATCTTGGTGCGCAGGTTTCGCGTGCTCATCTTGGTGGTATTCCTACTGGCTTGCGCTTTGCACATTGCTGTTGACCTGCTACCCAAGCTGGACCGGCGCGCCACAAGATCCCCCGGGGAGCCCGGCTGCTCCTGCGCTCAGCCGGCAGCAGAGGCAGCTGGTCCAGGCTGGGCCCAGGCAAGGAGCCGACCGGGAGAGTCCGCCGGTGGCGACGCAGGCTGGCCCAACAAACACACACTGCGCATCCTGCAAGACTTCAGCTCAGATCCAGCCTCTAACCTCACCTCCCACTCCTTGGAGAAACTGCCTCCTGCAGCGGAGGCAGTGGATCACGCTCCGCGGGGTCAGGAGCCGGGTTCCCCGCCACCCCGTGACTCCGCGCACCGGCCGCTGCTTCGAGACCCTGGGCCCGGACCGCGGGTGCCGCCCCCTGGCCCCAGAGGGGACGGATCGCTCTTAGCCAAGTTGTTTGAGCACCCTCTGTACCAGGGGGCTGTACCTCCTCTGACAGAGGGCGACGTCTTGTTTAATGTGAACAGCGACATCAGATTTAACCCCAGAGCAGCAGAGAATCCTGACTGGTGAGCACAGAATAGAAGGCTGGGGTGGGGCTAGCGCGTCCGACCCTTCGGGAATTAAAAACACCCCCCCCTTACAAAGCTATTTCACACGCCAAGCATTTTGTGTACCTTTGGGGACCCTTAGGAGGAGGCTGGTAGGGACGCCTGGTGGGCGGGGCAGATGTGCTTCTTGCCTTTGTCTCTACAAGGATTCTAGGGAGAAGGGCTGATGGGATTTGGGAAGCTCCCAGTGCCCTGGTGTGGGAAGCTGGCGCCCCACCAGAAGCCAGGGGAGCCCAGTGCTCCACCTACAAGGAAGCCTGCTGGCCAGCCCTGGCGATGGCTGAGGAAGCAGATGAATGAATATGTTGGAGAGGCAGCCAGGGAGAGTGGGAGCCGCCTTCCCCTGGGAGGGGTTGGGCTTCTGGCTCCTGAGAGCGATGGGGTGAGCTGTTCAGGGTGGACATCTCCAGAAGGCCTGAATGTACCTAATAAGTCTTTTAAATCCAGTCACCGGGGACAAAAGCAGCTGAGGAGTGATGTTGGCAGCGTGGAGGCCTCTCTTTGTGACCGCTCTGCCTGGCTGTAGAGAGGAAGGGGAACCATCCTGGAGTTATCTTCGGAGCTTTGTGCCCACCCCCACCCCCACCCCCACCCCCACAGCTGCACAGATCCAAATAAGCCCAGCAGAGTGAAATATTAACCACCAGCTGGCTAGAACAAATAACCTGCAAAGGTCCCGGGCAGCAGGGAGAGAGTCACCCGTCCAAAACAACCTCAGAAATCCTTTCTCCTCCTGGAATATGACCAGGCCCTGTGCCTTGTGTCTGCACATGTGAGCCGTTTGGTTGCTTCTGGTCTTGGCTGGCCAGAAACCAGCCAGCCAAGGCTGCTGAGAGAGCAGTGAGGGTGTAGTGTCTTGGAGGGCCCTAGCCCTCCTTTCAATTCTAGTGGGGACAGACTGGAGTTGAAGGATCCTCACCTGTGAGTGAAGCAGAGCTTAAAGCCGTCCCTCTTCCCCTCCAGCCTAGCAGACTCCCGGAGGGTCTGCTCCTCCTTCACACAAGCTCATGGCCAGAGAAAGCAGGCGGCAGGTCTTCCCTCTGAACCTGGGCTGGACCGACTCCATCATCCAGCCCTCCCCACCTTACGGCTGCCCTCGTAAAAATCAAATGTAGGCCTTTGCATCATTCCTGCCCCTGTTCTTTGGA
The DNA here is from genome assembly GCF_011064425.1 of Rattus rattus. Lineage (NCBI taxonomy): Eukaryota > Metazoa > Chordata > Mammalia > Rodentia > Muridae > Rattus > Rattus rattus. The sequence goes on along the minus strand of NC_046169.1, from coordinate 14,443,622 downwards.
ACAAAGGCAGAAAACTGGGGAGGTTTCTGGCTGACTGGGTGTGCCTACGACTTCCAGTTTGTCTGGTCCCAGGAGGAGCGGACAGTCCCTTCCCACACACTCCCACCTGACACTGTTGTTGTGGGGGGCACTTTTGGTGACCCCGGGACAGAGGTGTTGGGATAGCGCTGACGCTCTGGGTCTAGGCTAGTGGTAGTTAGGATTGTCTGTGGCATCTCTAGAGGGTAAATAGGAATTACAGGCCTTGAGGTGTGTTATTAGGTGGTAGAACCACAGCCAGGGAGGAAAGCGCAGACAAGGCACTGTGAAGGCAGCTTTTAGCCAACCTGTACTTTGAACCCAACATCGCAAGCCCTGACCCTCAGGACCAGCACCCCACAGTCTTTGGCCTCTTGCCTCTCTTTCTACTCTTGACCGTAGTCTGCCTCGGTTTCTTGCAGGCCGCTGGAAGGTGCTGAAGGTGCAGAATTCTTGCCGACTGGTGAGGCAGCGGTGGACCTCTATCCTAACTGGCTCAAATTCCACATCGGCATCAACCGGTATGAGCTGTACTCCAGGCACAACCCGGCCATCGATGCCTTACTCCAGGACCTCGGCTCTCAGAAGATCACCAGCGTCGGTAGGTAGCCACCTGCTTGTCCTTGGTACGAGAGTACCTTGGTGTGGATACACCAGGACTATGTGAAGTTGGCCTCCTATACAGGTCGATGGCAGGGGAACCACCCTTTGTGTTGACCCCTGGTAGGGTATAAGCAGATGTGTAGACCCTCCCTCTCCTGTAAAAGAGCACCCTGATGACCCATGCAGCACCTCTCTCCAGCACCTGTGCATGGGGCCACCCTTGTCTCTCCTGCAGGGGCAGCTAGATTGCATAGCTTCGCCAGGGCCTGAGGCTCCCAGCCTGCTCCCTTCAGAGCTCAGCAGGGACTTGCGGATCTCACCAGGGGAGGGGAAGGACAAAGTCAGAGCCTGGGTATCCCACATGTTCAAAAGGAACATCCCCAGGATTTTAAGATCTACTAAGACAAGAAAAGTTTTTTTTTTTTTAATTCAATTTTGCAATGTCAGGAGAAGACTATATTGGAAGCAGTTTCTGGGCAGCTCGTTATCAGCTTGTAAGCGATCGAGAGGTGGCATAGGGCAGGCTGAGGGCTGGAGCTGTGCAGGAATGGCCCTCATGTGCCCAGCTGCACGTGCTTGGATAGCCTGCCATGTGTCTTGAAAGCAGATCTGCTAACAGGCACCCTCGGGTTATGGGCTTTGGTCCAATTGCTGACATGGAGCAGTTAGAAGCTGCCTGCCTGCCTGCAGCACCTACCTTTTTAGAGGTGTCTGGAGCTCTGCTGAGCTTTATGCTAGGCTCTTGCTTGGTAACAAACAAACAAACAAACAAACCAACAAACCTGGACCCACAGCTTCCTCCAGCGCCAGTTCACCTAATGAAAAAGAGTCTTCCAACCTCCTTCTTCCTGCCAGAGTGCACCCCCCACCTGACCTGTGAAGTCCATAGGTTTCAGACTAAGTGAGGAATAGTCCCTCTTAACACTGGCACTTGGTTACAAAGAAACCATAGTGCACGCCCCTTTCTTTCTCTTTGGAGCAGAGTGCATATTAAAGACCTATCTAAGCTGGACATGAAGGTGAAACCTGTCATCCAGCCTCTTAAGAGGCTGAGAGGGGAAGATGGAAAGTCCAAAGCCAGCCAGAGTAACTAAAAGATCCTTTCTTAACATAAAAACTGAAAAGAGAACTGGGAATTGAGCTTAGTAGCCCCAGTGAGGGGGCTGGGGGCGTGGCTCAGAGGTAGAGCCCCTGCCTAGAATCTCCCACTGAGGGGCTGGGGGTGTGGCCCATTATAGAGCCCCTGCCTAGAATCCCCAGGGAGGGGCTGGGGGCGTGGCTCAGTGGTAGAGTTCCTGCCTAGAATCCCCAGGGAGGGGCTAGGGGTGTGGCTCAGTGGTAGAGCCCCTGCCTAGAATCCCCCAGTGAGGGGCTGGGGTGTGGCTCAGTGGTAGAGCCCCTGCCTAGAATCCCCCAGTGAGGGGCTGGGGGTGTGGCTCAGTGGTAGAGCCCCTGCCTAGAATCCCCCAGAGAGGGGCTGGGGGCGTGGCTCAGTGGTAGAGCCCCTGCCTAGAATCCCCCAGTGGGGGGCTGGGGGCGTGGCTCAGTGGTAGAGCCCCTGCCTAGAATCGCCCAGTGAGGGGCTGGGGTGTGGCTCAGTGGTAGAGCGCCTGTGTAGAATTTTCCAACGTGGGGCTGGGGGCATGACTCATCAGGAGAGCAATTTCCTAGCTAGTCGAAGGCCCTAGTGAGAGCAGCTCTCAGAGGTACTGCTGCCTCTGTGGATCACACAGCCTAGGAATAAGGAGCGTTTATGACAGTGACCTTGAAGAGGATGACACGCTTAGAGATGTGCAGCAACAGCCTAAGATGCTCGAGTGCTGTATGATCCCCACAGCTGGCCAGACCCCTGAGGCTGCTTGCTCAACTTGTTGTTTCCTTCTCTCATTGATGCCTGGTCTATTCAGATGTGAGGGGATCTATTTAAAGAGCTCAGAAATTAGGGGAAACTGGAGTTCCAGGGCCTCACCTCAGGGATTTCTGTATATCTCCATGTGCTTACCTTTGAGTCCTCTACTCCAAGCCCCCGTTTCGGTCTGATTTACTCAGGAAGAATAGTACTTAGATGCCTGACCTCTCAGTGGGATGAGCAGCTCTGTGGCTGGTGGGGAGCAACCTAGACTCTGGCTGGGCCTTGGTCTGGTGGGGCATCCTGGAGCCTGTCAATGTTCTTCTGGGAAAAGCAATCCTACACTGATGTGCTAGACCACAGAGGGAGAGATAATGTCCCATCATGGGCTTGCAGGTCCCTCATTCTGCAGGTTCCCCGCAGCTCAGCAGCTTGGTATAATAGATTGGTGGAGAGGGCCATTACCCAGGCAGACAAAGGACCTTGTCACTGCCACCTGAGCCTGAGGCCCACATCAAGCTACAAAACCTGATCCAACCTAAATGTGTCTGGGGTTGAAACATGAGTTTGAGATCCTTGTAAAGAGATGGCTTTCTTCCCAAGGTGAAGTGGCACGTGTTTCATGGCCGGGGGTGTTGGTTGCAAGATTCTGACCCCCTAGCTTTGGGGATTCCAACCAGCACGGTGTGCATCATGGGTCCATAGCTCCTGCCTGGTGCAGCTGCCTGTAGCAACCACACTTCAAGGCACACCGAGCCTCTCCACCCAGGGACCTGCAGTCAGATAGGCACCTATATCTCCTCAGAGCCACAGAGTTTATGCCTGAAGAAGTGGGCCGGGCCCAGACATCTTGCTCTGTAGGCAGTAGCCTGAATCGGGTGGCCATGGCCGCAGTGCAGTGCCCTGGAGTGTGCACACTCTCCTGGAGGCTGCCCGTGGGAGGCAACTCCCTGCTGCTGTGGCCAACCTGACTCATCCTGACCTACCCCAAAGGTCACTGTGGGGGTAAAGGTCAAGCCAGAGCGTTGAGTGGACACCTGACTCCTTGAGACATAGCCTCTCCTAGGCATTTACCTTAACATAGCCACGGGGTAGGTGACCACCGGGGTGCAAGTGGACAGGATCCGCTTCTGCCCAGGTGCTGCTGTGACCGAAAGTAAAGTGGAGCGGAACCTTCCAGCTTCCTCCCACAACTAGGGAAACCGAGGCTCCACAGAAGGGAGATTTTGCTCTTGGCTTGGGGTTCCCTCTGGCCCATCAATGATAACTTGGTTTTTATATTTTTAGTTTTGTGTGTGTACATGTCCATGTGAGCCTATATGTATGGGTATGTGTGTTGTTTGTGCTTGTTAACATCTATGCACATGTGTGTACAGGGGTATGCCCACAGGCAGATGCATATGCACATATGTGCCCATGGTGCAAAGGCCTAAATTTGGCATTAGGTGTTTCGGTTATTTTTCAGTTTTACTTGGTGAGGCGGCGTCACTCACTGGATCTGGAGCTCTCCAGCTCTGGTATCCTAGTTAGCCAGCTTGCACCCGGGATTCCCTGACTGCCCCATTAGGGCTGGGACTACAGGCCGCCACCCCATCTGCACAGCTTTTTACTTGGGTCCTGGGCTTACAAACTCTGGTCTGTATGCTTGCACAGCAAGCACATTATCCACTGGGCCATCTCCCAGCCCCAGGAGTAATAACTTTCATCTTCAAGTTATTCATCTCGCTATGAAATATGGAGCTGGGAAATACTGTTGTGATGGAAAAGGACGCCAGAGGGGTTCCACGCCCTCTTGGAACGGTTCCATTAAGTCTCGCCTGTTTAGAACCTCTTGCTCCTTTTCGTGAGGCTCTGTGTGGCCCACAGCGCAGCTGGCCAAGGCCAATAGAGATTTATTTTTAGCCAGGCTCCAGGCTGCCTGGTAATGGCCCACTGCTGCCTTTAAAGAAAGACTCTGCACGCATCCACCTCTGCTCAGCGGCAAGTCAGACCACCACACCTTGGGCCGGGTCCCGTGATAATCAAATCGCTATCCATGTATAGTTATGAATGCAAACGCTCTACACTTGAAATTCCTTGAGGGAGACGTCTCCCTGGGAGCGGAGGGTCCTGGCAGCCTCTGACCTGAGAAACGACCTCTAAAGTGGCTCCATCTAGGTCAGATCAAATCCCCACAAATCCAAGAACAAGGCAGAACAAAAGAAAAACAATTCCGCAGGACGGACGGCCTTGTCACTCATTGATCTGCCGAAGGGAGAGAAGGGAGAGAGAGAGAGATGAGACCTGGGAAAATTGGCTATGAGCTTCAAGGAACAAAGGGGCCAGGACTGGGGCGCCCCTGGAGATTCTGCCTATGAATTAGGGTAGGGAGGGAGAGCCCATCTCTATCTGACAAGACAGAACTGTAGCTCTCACAAGGCAGGGCCAGACACAACAGTGTCACAGGGCCTCTGACTCAGGGCACAAAGTGATTGTGTTGGGGGTGGGGGAGTATTGGGTGGGTGTTGACTGCCAGTCTCAGACACCAGTGGTAAAGCAACCTCCTGACATAACAGGGGACCCAAGATCAGATGCACCAGGGAGGCATTAAAGCTATCCTCTGCTCAGTGCCATGGGAAGGAAGGTCAAGAGCAAAGGTGCTGGGGGTCTCCAGCAGGTGCCTGGGTGCCCCACTTCTCACCTCTCCCCCATTTTCTCCTTGTGCAATGGTTGAAGCAAGCCCTCACTCTCTTTGGCACTCTGCACGACAGAGCCAGCTCCATCAGGGTATTTCTGGTGTTTCTTATGACTACCACTCTCAAAATAAAAGTGAGCTGTCTGGCAGACAGGATGACATAGTAACACCAGGCTGGAGGCCACTGGGGCAGAAGCTGCCCCACGTGTGTCTGGCCTGAGCCAGTAACAGGTTTAAAGCCTGAAGGCCTCACAGCAGGCCAGGAGCTTGAAGACATGGCCACAGCCTCTGTCAACTCCTGCTCACGCAGCTTGTCCAACCTCTTGTGTCAGGGCTGGTTCCTGAAATGCCACCCTCAGGGACTCTGCCTCTAGCCTCCAGAGAGATGTGGCCCATTCCCATTCTCTCAAATCCAGGATTGGCATGTAGAAGGGAACTCTGTACATGCCCAGCATCTGAGCTATAGGCAGACTTTCTCTCCTGTTCGGGGATATGTGAGACAGGCCTGGAAGAGCTGAATGGTAAATTCTCTGAATGTGAGCCTTCCCTGGGGAGGCCTTCGCTTACAGTGCAAACACCTGCCGCCATTAATCTTCTAGGACAGACTTCCCTCTGCCCCTTAAAAGGCAGCTCAGGATGTGTGTGAAAATAGTCAAGCTTCTGCTTTACTGACCCCAAACAGAATCACCAATCCCATTTCCTAGATGAGACAGCCAAGGCCAAGCCCAAATAGGCGAGGGTCCCCAAGGGCCAGCGAGCCACATCTCAAGCGTGACCCACTGTTCTTTATTGGTTTCTTTTGAGATAGATTCTTCTATATCCCAGAGTGACCTCAAACTTACTGGGGAGTTCAGGATGACCTTGAACTCCTGATCTTCCTGCCATCACCTCTCCAGTGCTTAGGATAGCGCCTCGGGAGTGCTAGGCCAATTAAACTGCACCCTCAGTCCCCAGTGGTTCTTTTAAAAAATCAGATGATTTTATTTAAAATGTGGTCTCAGTCCACCGGAATCCACAGAAGTCCCTGTTATGAAGTGCCCTACCTAGAGCTTGTGCCTCTGCTTCTTACAGAACCACCTCTCTGCTTTAGTACGGAGCGGGGGTTTTGCTCTAGATATGGCCCCTCCATCTGTCGCCATGAGAAAGCACATGCTGTACTGGCCCTGCCACCTCTTAGCCCCTCGACCCTGATCACACATTTATGACCTACTTCCATAGCGCCCAGTGGGGATAGCATAGTACACACACTGGTGGGTGTTCATGTCTGTTGCTCACCTAGACAGACACCTAGAGCCTTTGCTGTAACAAAGCAGTTGGCGTCAGATATATGGCGATATATATATATATATATATATATATATATATATATATATATATATATATATGCAGAATACCCCTTATTAGCTTCAGACAGCTTGCAGGGCTAAGGGTGAGTTGAGTCAAGAAAGAACCTTAAAAACTGTACCTTAGTCACCTCAGAGCCCTGTGTGCTAAAGTTCCTGGTTGACTCCTTGGGAGAGCTGGTCACATACCACATCAGAGCCATAGGGAGGCAGATCGGAGCCCCTTAGAAAAAGACTGACTGTGCTGGGATGTAGCCCAGTGGTTAGAGTACTGGCAGCATGAACAAAGTCCTAGGTTCCATACCCAGCACTGCACAGACTAATCTTAGCATTGAGGACGTGGAGACAGAAAGGTCAGGAGTTCAAGGTCACCCTCAGCTATATAGCAAGTTTGAGGCAAGCTTCAGTTACATGAGAGCCCTATTCAAAGCAAGAAAAGCAGGCGGCAGTGGAGGGGTGGGACGAGACCAAACTGACCAGATTAACACAATATTTTGCTATTTGAAAGCCAGGATTACAAACCTTAAAAAGAGCCCGGTTCATGAAGGAACCATTAAATCCAGCAAGTCTCTGTTATTAAACGGAAATGGAACATGCACCAAGACTTAACAGTGCCACAAACTCTTAATCGCTTCCTTCTTTCTCACCTTAACAGAAATGCAGTGAAATGTTCATTGTGCAAATTTAGAAAGCACAGATAAGGAAAAACAGAAAATTAAACTCCCCCCCTACCAGTCTCCCAAGGGAGAGGAATAGGCTTGCTGCCCGTCTGTGTATCAGGGCTGAAAAGGAAAAAAAAAATCCACATGTCCTGTCTTTAGGGGGAAAATGAGGTTCCTGCAGTGGGAATGTTTCATAAGAGCTGCTTGCTTAATAGTTAGATCCAAGTGCTTTGCTGTGCACTCGGGAGGAAGACTGGGAGTAGCCCCATATCTTGCGGGGTCACCACCAACCACCTGCCCTTATACTGTGCTTACATCCTGAGTTTGAAAGAGAGCACGAAATACATGAGGGCCAGAGAAGGGCAAAGTCTTCATACGGGCCGATCTGATCAAATGGATCCCAAAGTCAGTCTTAAGTCCTGGACACAGCCTGTCATACACAGCAAGCAGCCAAGTTAATGGTTGGGCAAGGTCTAGTCCCAGAAATGTCCCTCGCTAATCCCAACAGAGGGACTGTCGTCACTGTCTAGGTGAGTCCAGGCCACTGCTGTTCTTTGAGCCTGATCCTCTCTACAACCTAGTGAAGTAGGATTGTGTGACTTTCTCCGAGGGGCTGTGAAAAAATTACCTGCTATTCCTATAGAGAGCAACAGTGACAGGTCAAGGCTAGCTTAGTGAACCAATGAATGTGTTTGGGCTACTTTCTAGAGCATGAAATGCCCCAAAAGCAGCTGTACCACAGGAAAGGCCACCGTAGTATGAATGAGACTTATGAAAGCTGCATCCCTAGAGCCCCCTGCTTGACCTGCAGGAAGCCTGTGAAGAATTCTCTTTGCCCCATCCACTGTTACTGCTTATATAAACTAGGAGGGGACCTTGTGAGTTTTGTAAGTTTCAGGAACTTCCTAAATTATTTACTTGCTAAATCTTAATGAGCCTCCCACCAGGAGTAATCCTTTTGGTGGGTAGGTAGGTTGGTTGGTTGGTGGGTTGGTCTCAGTGTTTATGATACAGGGTCTTACTATGTAGCTCTGTCTTTCCTGAAACTCACTGTGTAGTCCAGGAGGGCCTTGAACTCATAGAGATCCACCTGCCTCTGCCTCAGACTCCCAAGTTCTGGTATTAAAGGCATGTGTAACCAGACCAGGACGAAATTTTTAATTTGGAGGAAATATCTACACAAAGATAAACCAGCATCCATGATCCCATTTTATAGAAGGGGAAACTGAGGATAGAAAAACAAAAATTCCTTCCAGGATGCCCAGCCTGGGGAATCTAAGGAGACTTGAGCGTGAAGATCAGACTGGACCAACTCTGATTTTCTTCCACTGAACATTTTGGGTTTTTTGGGGTTTTGTTTTTTGTTTTTTGTTTTTTGTTTTTTGAGGCAAGGTCTTATTATATAGCCCTGGCTAGACTGGAACTTATTCTGTTGACTAGGCTGGCCTGGAACTTATAGAGATCCATTTGCCTGTACTCTCAAGTACTCATATTAAAGATGTGCTCCACCAAACATTCAAACTTAACTGTTCTGTGGTATTTAACACCCCCCTACACACACACACACACACACACACACACACACACACACCTGTGAGTGTGCCCTGACCCTGGTCCCACCAGCCACAGTCCTCTGCCAGTCCTGTTATGCCTGGGAACCAAATGGTGAGAGCATGTCACCTAACTGTCTTCAGCCTTGTTAGAGGGATTCTAGAAGACTCCCAGATAACCTTTCCATCCCTTGCTTACCTCACCCCCTCACCAGGACCTATGTCTGCTCTTTTGTGACCAGCCCTATGCCTCTCTCCCCTAGGAGTGGGTCTGGCGATGACCTCAGGCCCAGCACATGCCCGCTTTGCCTCTTACACCAAGGAATCTAAAGTTACCTTGCAACTTGCAACTTCCTATCTACCCACATGTCTGATGCAAGCTCTGGCTATGTTACATCTGTAACATTATCTCTTGCCCAGAGCCTGCCATAGATACATGATGCCTCTACACTACACACACCAGGCAGGTTACAACGTGTATGGGCATGGCCACACTGTGCCGTGTGATAGCCCTTTCATATCCCTGTACCTGAACAACCCGGGAGTCCTTCACAAGGCTAGACCTAGAACTGGAATGCCTCTGATGGGGTTCCTTCCATCTCCTTCATCAGAAAAAGGGAAATCCAAGGTTGGGGGAAGAAAAGTCTCTTTTCAAATGCATCGGATTCCCGATCTGGTGAGATCCCAGAACAATGTGACTTTTAGAACTATCTGAGGCTTTCATATCCTTCCACGTCCTGATGATATAGATGCTTGGATCTCTTCAGAGTGACCATTCAGACCATCACTAAATCCTAGTAGCTTACCTGTGCCCAGCCAAGCAATGGTGTGTGTGTGTGTGTGTGTGTGTGGTGTAGATGTGTGTTTGTGAGGGTGTGTTTAAGTGACTGTGGAGGTATTTGTGGGGTTATGGGGAGTAAGCAGGTGTGTTGGTAGAGTATACATGTGTATGAAGGCATGCATGTATGTGGCTGCACCCCTGAACTGGCAAGCAGCTCCATTTGCCATCCCCTGGACCTTTTGTGGGCTCTCACTATGGAGTTGGCTCAGACCCTACTGCTACATCAGGAGGGGCCCCAGGCAGCTGGAGCGTATCATTGCCGAAAGCCCTAACTTCTCAGGCACAATTGGGATCCCCTAACCACACAAGGAAGATCCGGCTCTACTGCCCGGGAATAGTCAGGGACCCGAGGCAGCCACTGAGTCACCCTGTTTGTTCTTCCCTCCCTCCTGCAGCCATGAAGTCAGGGGGCACGCAGCTGAAGCTCATCATGACCTTCCAGAATTACGGGCAGGCGCTATTCAAACCCATGAAGTAAGTGCCTGATACTAGGGTGGACATAAGGCCGGGCTGCAGTGTGCAGGTATCAGGCCAGACGGGGAAGGCACCATTTATCTGGGGGTGAACTGCGGTGATGGTTAAGGGAGTACCCAATCTGTCTATACCCTCCTTGTCTCTCCCCAGCCTTCCACCACCATTACATACCTGGGGATGGTTCTCTGTCTTGTTCTGTGAGGGAGAATGCTCACATTTATCAAGGGGCTGACAGTGTGGACATGCAAGAGACCCCTGGATAGGAGACTACATTTTCTAGCCAGCTCAGAGGCGATGAGGGACTCCAGACAGGGCCGATGTCGCTGTCTAGAGCCTTGCAGGTGGTATGGCCTGTTCCTCACTTAGCCTACTGTCCAGTCCATGTGGAAATGGAACACACTAAGGGATCTGTGGAGAGCCTGTGAGCTATCAAATCTTCATCCTAGGGAGCTGGAGAGATGGCTTAATCAGTAGAGGATGAGACCCAAGCTGGATCTGTAGCACCCATGTAAAAAGCCAGGCATGGTATTGTGTGCCTGTCATCCAGCGCTGGGGTGACAGAGACACTCACTGGCCAGTCAGTCTAACTGAACTGGTGAGCTCCAAGTTCAGAGGCAGACCCTGTCTTAGAAACTAGGTGGGAGTATCCATGCATGCACACACGGTCTCATCACAAGATTGTCGTAGAGTGGACTCTCTACCCCACAGAAGAGGTAGAAATCTTATCACCACAACCAACGTGGGTGTAGCACTTGACCACCCGGAACACTCAGGAATTCCTAGAGCACACCTATCACCACAGGCTGGCCTCTCTGAGCGTGTGCGAGCATGCATGTGTGCATGTGTGAGTGCATGCATTTTTGTGGCAGACAAATCACACTCTTTAAAGCATAGTTTGCAGAAACAAAGGTCAAGGAAGGCATGCAGGTTGCAGGACTGAGGCTGCAGTGCAGTAGGCTGCACTCTGTGGATCCCCAAGGACAGCCCAGCTGTGTGTTGGCTGACCAGATTTCATTTCTCTGCCCTGATTTTTTCTACCAATCCAGCTTTCCCTGTTTAATCCTCAAAATAAAATAAAATAAAATAAAATAAAATAAAATAAAAATGCCAATCAGAAACCAGTGAAAGCACTTTGCTGTTCCTGGTTGTCCTGTGTCCCTAGGCAAACCAGGAATGGGTTCTGGAGGGGTAAGTGGGACTACCTGGGTTCCCAGTGAGAACAGTCAGCCTGCTTTATATACAGGAGCCCAGACCTGAGCACCAGCCACTCCCACAAAGCAAAGGAAAGTCTGGCCATAGGGCTTAAACCGGGAGACCATGAGGCCCGTGTTACTGCCTGTGGGGTGGAGTGGCCGTTGGTACCTTGTGGCTACATGGTTATGTGGCTAAGAGCACTGTATTTCTTTCCTTCTTCATGCATTAAAGTGGAGTTTCGTATATCCCACAAGCATCTGCCCCATGCAGGGAGTGGTGTCAGCTTGGCATGAGAAGAACCTTGAGCTGAGGTCACCACTTGAGAGTATTGTATACAGTCAGTTTAGCATTGGATGTCCGTGGCCCTTAGGAGCAGAGAAAAAGGTCCCCACATAGCCTGTAACCTCTGTGGTCATCCCAGGATGTCCTAGAGGGCCAGGTGCCTGGGAGAAGGACATAGGTTCATGTGGTTTCTCAAGGATGCTTTAGCTGAGACAGAATCTCACTGTATACCAGGCTGGCCTCAAACTCACAACAATCCTCTTGCCTCAGGTCTGTCAGAGTGCTGGCATTACAGATGCATACCCCCACATGTTACTTAAAGGAGGCATTCTTCCTCCCTCATCTCTTCCTTTCTCCCTCCTCTCTCTTCCCTCCTCCCTACCTCTCTTACTCTCCTTCTTTGGGTACAGTCATGAGCCTACCCTGGCCTCAAACATGTTCTGTAACTGAGGATAACCCTGAACTTCTGATTCTCCTGTGTCTGTATCTGTAGTTCTGGGATTATAGGCAGGTGCTACCATGCCATATTTATGCAGTATTGAAGATGGAAGGAACCCAGAGTGTTATGCACACTAAGCAAGCCCTCTACCAACTTAGTCACATTCTTAGCTCCTGAAGCAGGCTATTTTAAGACCTCTGTTTTTAACAAGGACAGTTCCTTGAGAACCTGCCTGTGTAGCGGCCAGGGCCAGGCCAGGTGACAAATGGATCAGAATAGCCTGCTGCTAGCCAGGACCTGGGGACAGTAAATGAAAATGACAACATATACACCTCCTTTTCAGCTGAGTTCCAAGGGCATGAGATCCGGGAAGGAGGTGGGTTTGGGCTTCTTGTCTGAGAAGCGTGTCTTCAAGCCTGGCAGAAACGTACAGACACATCCAGAGCTGTCCAAAGAGACTCCTTATGGACCAGAGCTTCAGGACAGCAAGCCCTAGAAATCCAGATGTCCACATCAGTGGAGATGGGGGTGGTGCTTCTGGATTCTGGCTTTTGCCCCATCTCTGTGTGAGTGGCTGGGAGAGGATGCTATGTCCAGCTGTGGACAGCTGCAACCGCAGTCACTGACAGGCACTTGAACAGCCTGTGTCCCATGGGCTCTGAGAGAAGAGCGGGGCTCTGTACTCAGGGTTTTTGTGTTTCGTTTCGTTCCTGCAATGCAGTGTAAAGACAGGCTAATCATAACCACATACAAACAGGGAACCTGAGGTGCTGAGGGGTGGTGGGGATCCAGAGCCCTATAATGAGGCCCCACCTGGCAGGCACTACCACGTGCCTGGGTGCTCACATAAAGGACTGAATTTGGAAGCCCATTGGGAATCCTACCTTTCCAGCTTATCCAGGGCTGTGATTGGAGCAGTAAAAAAAAAAATAGTGTATGGCCTGGATGGCCAACCAGGTCAGGGGGTTGCTGGGGAAACAGGTTGAGGAAACTAAGTCTCAGGAAGGAAAGGGATGTGTTTAAGGCTGGTCCGAGACAGAGCCTCAGGCCATGCTGGATTTTCTTTTCCAAGTGGGCATGGAGAGTATGGGAGGGGTGCCCCATGCCAGCAGGTTTGCTGTAAATTTTTGCAGCCAATTTGCTGTAAATTTTCCACACTGTCTGTCTGAGTCATTTTGCTCTTCCTCCATGGACCAGGTCTAGACATTTTTGGCCACCTGAGACCGATAGACTCCAGCCCTCTTTCCAGCAGTTGATAATGCTGATGACCTTGGGCAGGACCCCGGACCTGATGCTACACCCATTGTGGTTCAGCCCCTCTGAGGCTGTGGAATGATATAGTTGTAGTTCTTGTCAGTGGCCTTAAAAACTCAACACCCATGATGGGAAGTGAGGTGACTGCTCAGTCAGTTAAGTGCTTGCTGCACAGGTAAGGACCTAAGTTGGACCTCTAGAACCTACGTAAGAAAGGCAGGTATGGTGGTGCACACTTATAATCCCAGCAGTGGGCAGTGAAGACAGGAGGACACCCAGGACTCACTGTCATTCAGTATTAGTAGTTGTGTGGTTTCGTAGGCACTGAAAGATACATACCCTGCAGGCATGGTGGATCACGGCTGTGGCCCCAGAACTTTGAAAGCTAAGGCAGGAAGACTGCCATGAGATTTGAAGCTAGTCTGGGATGCAGAGTGAATCTCTGTTGGAGGAGGAGGAGGAGGAGGAGGAGGAGGAGAAAAGGAGGAGGAGGAGGAGGAGGAGGAGGAGGAGGAGGAGGAGAAAAGGGAACGAGAGAGGAGAAGGAAGAAGGAAGAGAAGGAGGGGGAGGAAAGAGGAGGTAGGTGGAAGAGGAGGAAGAGGGAAGAGGGAGGAGGAACACACAGTCGGCAGTGCAGCCCATGAGCTCTTGGCAGGAGGGAGGGCTTCTTGCTTTAAAGCAGTGCTTCTCAGCCTTCCTAATGCTGGGACCCTTTAATACAGCCCTGTATACTGAGGCCACCCAACCATACAATTATTTTCATCGCTACTTCATAACTGTAGTTTTGCTACTGTTATGGATCGAATGTAAATATCTCTTTTCCGAGGCTCTCAAGCAACCACTATTAAAAGATTATTCGACCCCCGCAAAGGGGTTGTGACCCACAGGTTGAGAACCTCTGCTTTAAAGTATTTAATCCTTTTAATTTTTGCTATTAGAAAATGTGGCTTTCCTGATACCAAATGCACACCATGCCTTCCAACCCGCTCAATTGATTCGGGGATATGTTACTACTAGCTTTCATTGTTCTAAGAGGAAACTCCTTAAAAATCCAGCTGACTCTCCCCACCCCTCCCCCAGCACCCGACAACCACTAATCGCCTGTCTCGCTGTGTGGATTTGCTTATTCTGGGTTTTCGCAGGCCTGGGATCCTGCAGTGTACGGTGCTTTGTGTCTGGCTTACAGTGCTGTAGTCCTTTCAGCGTTCATCCATGCCAGAGCGTGTGTTAATGCTTCCTTTCCCGTTTATTGATGAGTAATAGTCCATCGCATGGCTGGACCACACCGTGTTTATCCGTCCAACTGCTGAGGGGCATGGATTGGTCTCATAGTCTATAATGAATAATGCTGTTTGAGCCTTTCCATGTGGTTGCATGGACATGTTTTGGGGGTTCACATGTGTGTGGATGCATATGTGTTGCAAGAATACGTTCCCTGGAGGGAGATAAACAATGTATATACCCTCCTCTGACAATAAATAAATAACTTGACCGAAGTTTATTTTTTGTTGCTGGGGAACCAGTACGTTTATTGGGCCTTCAGAGCATGGATGAGGGAGCCCTTGGCTGTCACACCTGAAAGCCTTCACTCAGCATGGATGATGGCTAATCTATAGCTGTACAGATGAAGCCCCACCACCACTTCAGTTAGCCTCCCCTAACACAATAGACCAGAGGTTCTCAACCTGTGGGTTGTGACCCCTTTGAGGGTCACATATCAGATAACCTTATATCAGATACTTACATCACAATTCAAAACAGCGGCAGAATTACAGCAATGGGGTAGCAACGAGACAGTTTTATAATTGGGGTCACCGTAACAAAAGAGGGGCTGCATTAAAGGGTCTCAGCATTAGGGATGTTGAGAGCCACTGTTACAGACTCTAACAGACATCCCTTGGGCCCCAGATGCCACATGCAATTAGGGCAGAATTGTATAATTCCAAACCCACTTCTGCTCATAATGGGTCTCTTGCAGCAGACAGAGCTGGTCCAGTGAAAATGGCATTTGTTTTGCTCAGATAACCACATTCTATCGCCACCTATGTGGTGCATATTCATTGGCCAGAGGACGACCTCGAGTGTTGAATTCAGAAACAACATCAGCCTTCTTTGAGACAGAGTCTCTCACTGACCTAGAGCTTACCAAGTAAGTTGGGAGGGCCGGCTAGAAAGTCCAAGAGATCTGTCTGTCTCTACCTCCCCAGCACTGGGATTACAATCGTGGGGCATCACGCCCAACGATTTCAAATGGTTTCTGGGCACTGGACTCAGGTCTTCATGCTTGCAAAGCAGTTACTTTATGAACTTGGCTATCGCCGTGTTTTGGGTTTCTAAGGCATGGGCCTTGGAAGGCTGCTGGATCTCTCAACACTCTCATTTGTTTATACCTTGTTTCCATGGTAGCTGTGCCATTTTTATCCCACCTGCACAGCCCAGGGTATCAGCTTCCCCAGTCTTTACTAACACATTCTGGCATCTGTCTTTGATGATAGTTGCCCTCATGGGTGTAAGGTGGGGCTTCACAGTGGCTTTGACCAGAGTCTTCTCACAAGTCTGTTAGTAGGAGTTGCACAAACTGAGTATTTCTGCTGTCTTTTGGCTGGTTTTATGTCTGTTATCAAAGGACTAAATGACTCTTATTGCGTAGATGGTATCTATTGAGGGACAGGCTGTGAGTTTTTAGGATATATGTTTTATTCATTTGGTTATTTGTGCTTTTGGTGAGCTATTTAAACTTTAATATAAAAAAAAAACTTTTGTGCATGTTAGGGAAACCATGAGGCCTCACGGGAATTCAGTTTATTCTCTGCCCACATAGACTTGCAAGATGAGGCCTGAGAGCTCATCCCAAGTCTACCTTTGGGAGTTAGCCTAGGATATGCCCTGGGATGCTTCTCCAGAGGCTGCTTGCAAGAGCAGAGCTCAGCAGGGTGGGGTCAGTGCAGGCCTCAACAGTACAAATATCGAGTTGTTTCTTGGAAAAGAACCTTCCAGGCATGCCCGAGGCTGCCCATGATGCATTGTGGCTGTCTCACGGCAGACATACTCATCTAGTAGCAGCAGATACTTCCAGAGCTCCTGGGTTGGGCCTGGCACAGAGATGATTCAAGGCCCAGGCCTGTGAGAAAGCCACAGGGCTGTGAACCCTGAACAAGGGTCAGGTCATTTGCGTGCTGAGTAGGGGATAAGGCCGTATGTATCCAACCCTCCAGGTTTGCTCTGCTGCTGCTTATGTAGTCATGCACAGAATGTGTGGGAGAAAGAGCTCCTGAGGGACAGGCAGATGGACCAGCAGGCTTCCCTGAAGAGGGTCAGGGCTGGAAAGAAGGGCAGCCTTGCAAGAACACTCAGCTGGAAGCAGCCTTCAGGGAGGCCATGATGAGTATGAAGTTCAAATATGTCCAGGCCACAGGAGGAGCCCTGTGCACAGTCCAAGAGGTGGTCTGACAACATCAGGATTAGGTCCCTACAAGGTTCCAGCTGCTCTGTCTGAAGCAGAGGCAGCAGGTGCTGGACACAGATGTCCACCCTGGACTTCAGCTCCTTCCCCTACAGCTGCTTACCAAGAGTTCAGGGCTAGATACGCAAGTGGGGTGCCATGCTGGACGATACAGGTCACTCATTTCTGTGGGGTTCCATTGGGGGAAGTCTGGAGTCTGAGCACAGATGTAAGCAAGGATGGGCAGCAGCCTGATCTGGGAACGTTTAGGGTTTGGACACTTGCTACTAGCTCGGATCTGTATTCAGGGTGCGAGAGTACACGGTTCCTGCATTGGTACAGGATGGGGGAACTGGGGAGAGGGAAAGGTGGCTGTGGGGAGTGGGGGTGAGGAAACAGGCTTGCCATGTGATGGGGGAGGATGCCTAGGAAACTGCTGTAGTCTGATGCTGATAACTGTAGCTTTGTTGCAATAATAATAATAGTGATAATGATGATGATGATGATGATGATGATGATGATCTTATACCCAGACTGAGAGTAACTAAGAGAATATAGGGTTTATATGACTTATAGTTCATCACTGAGGGAAGTCAAGGCAGGAGCTCAGAGCAGGAACCTAGAGGCAGGATCTAAAAAGCAGAGACCATGAAGGAACACTGCCCACTGGCTTGACACCCGTGGCTTACTCAGCTTGCTTTTTTATCCAGCCCAGGACCACCTGGCCAAGTGTGACACCACCCACAGGACCTGTGCCCTCTCACATCGATTAGTCATGCCTCATAGACATACGCAAAGGCCAATCTAATGAGGGCAGTTTCTCAACGAAGGTTCCCTTTTCCAAAGTGACACTAGTTTGTGTTAAATTGACCGAGACGAGCCGGGGGAGGGGGGAAAGCCTTTCACTGGGCACAGGGATGGATGTGGGGGCAATGAAAGAGAAAACGCCTGGCCTTGTGCCTGTTACTATTTGGGGACCCACTTGAGACATCCAGGTAGAGGGGCACGGTACCTGGAGCACAGAGGGATAACTCTTAGGTCAAGTACAGCACTTACTGTGTGACCCATCCCTCCAGAACGTTCCCTGTGCTGTGCATAGCTGAAGCATGAGGTCCGGGACCCTTCCCTTCCAGAAGGGTCATCTCTACGGAGGCAGGGGGACAGTGTCTCCATCCTTCATGTAACCTGCTCTTTATCCATTTGATTCCTGGCTGCATTTGTCTTTACTTCCCGTGGGTTTGGGAAGAACATTCAGCACACTGCTGAGTGGCTCTCAGGAAGCATCTGCCTGGAGTGGTCCAGAGGTAACTCAGAGAGGGCGATCCCAGCTGGGAGGGCACCTCAGCCTCTGAATAGTGTGACAGCATATCCCACATCCTACCTGGCCAAACCCGAAGTTCCCCCATCTTTCAGAGCTTTCCATACCTGTGGGCTGGGGCTGAGGTGTCAGCAGTAGTGTGGAGAAGGGCCGCCATACGTGGACCTCACATGAGGGAAGGGGTCTTCGTCTAGGATGTCCTGGACAGCCAAGTTACTATGCAGTTACGTGACTGTGGGCGGTTGTGTGACTGGGTAACTGAGTACTTAGAAATCACTTAGATGCCCATCGGTGGCTGTGTCACTGTGGGCTGTAGTGTAGCTGGGTGGCTTAATAGCTGTGGGCAGTGGTGTAGGTCTTTTTGTGTCTGAATAGTTGTGTGACAAGGTTAGGTGATGCAGGTGGGTGGTTTGGGTGGCTGTGGATAACTGGGTGGTTGTATGTAAATGCCACCTCTTGAGCACACATCATGTTCTTTAATCTTCCTGGATATCACATGCGTGTATTATTTCATGATGGACTTTCCTTCACAAAGAAGAACAATGCTTAAACAGGTGAGAGTAAACAAGGACCAGGCTATAGGCCAAGGTACATATAAGCCAGGATTCCTGGCTTAGGTACTAGGCCCTTAGGGCGCTACTGCCTGATCCTGGATCCAAACACTGTCTGGTAAAAGGGCATCACCATTCTATCTCAGGCTGGTCTGGAACTTACTCTTTAGCTCAGGTTGGCCTCGAATTTGCAGGAATCCTCCTGCATCAGCCTCTTCAGGGCTAAGGTTGTCAGCATATACCACCACATCTAGCCCCTCTGGGGCTTTTCCTCGTGTTTTACAGCATGTTGGTGATCTCAGTAGTCTCTACTGAACCCAGCAGTAATATGACTCACTGTCCAGTGAGATCACAGTAGGAACCTTATACCCAGACTGGGACTAGTTCTTACGGCGGACATCAAGGTTTGTGGGTGGCCTCTCATGCTTTCTGTGCAGACTGTGTCCTTGGCCTGGCTGCTCAGGGGATAGGAGGTAGCAGGTGACAGAGTGAGACCTACAGCTCATCTGGCCCAGCCTACATAGATGGACATGGGGGACGTCTTGCTCAGAAACCTCTCCGGTCATTAAGGATCCCAGCTGAGACATACCGTTAAGAGGGGGAACAGTGGATGTGACACTATGGGCCCCTTTTCTCTTTGTGTTCCTTCTTGCTTGGTGACAGGAAGCCTGGTCACCAGGAAGAAGGGGTTGGGGAAGAGCGGGCAGAAGGTGAAGGAGGAAGGGTGGGATGGAGACATTTTTCATTTCACAGAAACATAATACTCGTTTGGCCCCAAGAACAGATGTCATGAGCGAAGGAAGAAAAAGACAGAGTGCCTGCAACCAGGCTGGAGAGATGGCTCAGCAGTTAAGAGAACTGGTTGCTCCTGCCTGGGACTCAGCACCCACATGGCAACCCATAACCATCTGTAATTCCAGCCTCAGGGAATCTGACACCCTCTTCAGGACTCCATGGGCACCAGACACGTTTGTCGGGCACTTAGATACAACCAAAACACTCATATACATAAAATAATAAAATTAATCTGGGGTGGGGGAAGGTACCTGGGACAGTGGAAACATCTCAGGCAGAGAGCTCTTGCTTGCGGTCAGCCATCTACTCCAAAAAGGGCAGGACCCTGTGATCCAGGTTGTTCAACATTAGAAAGGAAAGAGAAAACTGGGAGGGAATTCAGAGAGTTTCAGAGGCTGGGCCCACCCTGGAAGGAGGCCTAGTGTGGTCCTGGGCTGAGGAGGAGACCTCAGAGAAGTTCTAAAGACAGGAAGGGATGGGACCATGTTCCTGAGGGGGCAGGTTACCTCAGTGTGTTCCTGGGGTGAGCCAGGGACCTCAGTGTGTTCCTGGGGTGTGTAGGGGACCTTAGTGCAGTCTGACAAGTCAAGCAGGACATCACACAGGGGTAGCCATGGCAAAGCTCAGCAACACTCAGGTTTGAAGCCCAGTGAGCGGAGTTAGAGATTTCCAAGGATCTGCCGGCCTGCTGGTGAACAGCTCACACTTTGGCTGCTCTGTGCCTTCACCAGGCCCCCAAAGCAAACAGATTGCCCAATCCTGGTCACGGGTATGGAGCCAGCAGAGGCCTGGGCCTGGCCAGAAGTAGACAAGGACCCTTTTGTATCTACTCTCAGCTCGCACTGGCCTCCCAGCCTGTGCCCATCCTTGGCTGTTCTGAGGCCTGGCCTCCTGGCTTTCTGAGGCTTCCATGTGCTCTTGAATGGAGACTTGAGGTCAGAACTTAAACCTTCAGTTGCTCATCAAGGGGCAGCCTGAACCCCATCATATTATCTGGGTTGCCCGTGACTCATGCTCAAGGGAGCTGGCCTCTGGGAGTGGGGGACATGTCTGAAAGGTATCCTTCATAAACCTGGATGATGGAGTCATCAGGGAAAGCCTGTTCCATGTTCCATATGGTCCAGCTTTCTCGGCTGAACCACCATGAAGAAGACACACTTCCCTGTCCCATGAGACAGAACAGTGCAGAGGCCATTCAGAGGGGAACAGACCCCATTGTGAGGGGAGCACATTCAGGCAGAGGAGCATAGTAGAACTCTGGGAGTACCTAGAGACAGGCATGGCAACCCTACTACCAGCTCTAGGTGCCATATGTGCTAAGCTGCCTTGTAGTCTCAATGGTGGTTCTCACCCTTCCTGATGCTGTGACCCTTTTACACAGCTCCTCATGTTGTGGTGAACCCTCAACCATAAAGTTATCTCATTGCTACTTCATGGTTGTAATTTTGCTACTGTTATGAGTTATGGTGTAAACAACTGTTATGCAGGCTCTCTGATATGCAACCACTGTGAAAGGGTCGTTCCACCCCAAAGAACAGCCAAGCATGGGCACAGGTTGAGAACCACTGGTCTGGAAAGCAGTGTTCATGAGGATCTGGAGCAGCAGGGTCATGAGCAGGCACGGATTCTGAGGGGAGCGCCTCAAACTAGGATCGGAGGTAGAGATTGGCCACGGGCCACAGGCACAACCGGTGACTGCCTAAGTCACTTTCTGAACGGCATCTGATGAGAACATGGGCTGTGGCACCCTTTTATCTGATGCTCCCTGCGATACACTAGGCAGCCAGAGCAAGAGATGACCCACGATGACATTAGAGGCAAAGCTGCAGACACAGGGCCAAGAGATAGCTTTTGGCCAGGACCTGGGACCAGGAGGGCAATTCTGTGGCTGTGGACACAGGAGATGCTGGGGACAAGTAACAAGGACGTAAGCATGAATGAAAGGCGTACGGATGGGAACAGGCCTGGAGGCCACTCAAAGACTCAGGAGCCAGGGGGATGTAAGTCAGTCTGTGATTGTGCTGTTTAAAGGGTCTCTTGGCCGAACGTGGCGATTGTTAGAGGCCAGGGAATGAGACCATCCCATGAGCAATGGGGTGGGCCCCACCAGGGCACTGGCATGAAGACAGAGCCCAGCACCTCTGGACATCTTGAGAGCCTCTGTCTGATTCCTCAAGCCTCCCATTGAGGCTTTCAGGAAGCAGATGGCTGGTGGGGAAAGTGCTACACCCCCAAGGGCTTGCTTGGTGTCCCTGAGGAGGTTGCCATGGGTATTTGCTGAGGGCTTAGAGACTCAAGGCCCAGGCAGAGGGGAGAGGCTCAGTAGACCTAACTGAGACAATGGAGAACACCAGTGTGAGGGTACACAGCATGCAAGAAACATGCTGGGCGAGAATATACAGCTTTATGTACATATATGTGTGTATGTGCTTGTGCGCATAAGTGTGTATTTCATACGTATTAATGTGTTTGCATAATTCATGCACATGTTCTTGTATGAACATGTGTTGCACACGTGTGGGTAAGTGTCGTATATGTGTTCTTCTATGTACAGGTATGTATTACATATGCAAGCTCACGTGTGTATTGCATGTGTATGCTTCTGTGTGGGGTTGTAGGTGCACATGTCTATTCCATGTGTGTGCTTGTGTGTATGGATGTTTATTACGTATGCTCCTGCATGTGAGTGCACTGCATTGTTCCTGTCTGATGCATATGTGTTTGTGTGCTGCATGTGCATGCGAGTGAGCATGTGAACATTTCTGTGGTCCAGGGCCACAATAGTCGCTAACTACATACGCAGTGGCAGCTGGAACCCGGACTTGTGGAGCAAATGCTGTTGGGGGTGGACATGTCCCTGCAGTAACTTTGCAGAAGACACTGTTGGTGTCGAGGGCATTACCAGCCGTTGCTCTCTTGGGAGCAACCTTCTTTGTCTGTGACCTTTGGAGCAACCTTCTTTGTCTGTGACCTTCCTTGCCACGCTGGCTCAGGTGTAGACAATCGAGTCATTTCCTGATCCGAGGATGTTTGTAGTCCCAAGAACACCATCCAGATTAATTTTGAAAAACAAGCAAGCAGTAACCCTGACAGAAGATCTGGGAACCAGCAGGAGCCTCTGAGGCCCGGATGCCATCCCCCACAGAGACCCTGTCCTCAGCTGAGCCTGGGCTCACCCTGCAGGTACCCTTACTGGTAGCCTGCCTAGCACCTCTCACAGCTGCTAGCCCCTGAGTTCCATTGTTAGCAGAACAAGCAGACCTTAATGAGGTCCACGACATCTGCATCTCTGAAAGGCAGGGGCGGAGCTCACCAGGCAGAGAGCCCTGTGGGGCGGCTGAAGAGTCTCCCTTGCCATCTCTGCTTTGTTCATCCAGTGCCCTTGTAGCCTTCTCCTGCTGTCTAAGGGTCCCCGTGTCCAGCTCTGCAGGACACAGCTACTCTCTCTCTATTTCTATCTCTCTGCAGAGCTGGGTCTCACCTCCGGCTTCTCTCCACACTGTCCGACTGGTCAGCACAGCTCTTCAAGCTGTTCCTACCACTCATTTGTCTTCTGTTTCTTCTCTTTTCGAGATGTGTTTCACATCAGATTGCCCTCAAACTCACCATGTAGCTGAGGGTGGCGTTGAACCTGGGATCTCCTGCCTTGACCTCGTAAGGCTGGGGATTACAGGTGTTCATTCTCAGTCTTCTGGGATTTTTTCGTTTGTTTGTTTGTTTGTTTGTTTGGGTTGGTTTGGTTTGGTTTGGCTTGGTTCGATCTTGGTACTAGGGATTAAACCCATGGTTTTAGTAGGTAAGTACCCTACTGACTGAACCACATCCCCAGCTCTGTCCTCATCTTAATGGTCCTCTGGCTACTAAGGTCCCACCAGCCCCCTGGCACCCATGGCCAAAATGACGTTGGCTGAGGCTAACCTCAGCGTTAGCTGTCTCCCATTCCTGCTCAACAGCTAGGAACAGAAAGGAACCATTAACCAACTATAGCAGTGCTGGGAAATGGCAGGGACAAGAATGAGTCCCAAAACCCAGCAGAGCCAGCTCAGAGCAAAGCCATAGGCTGCACCTGTTACACCCTCCTGTCCCTGGTGATCTCTTGGGGACCTCAGCATCATCTATGCTGGGACCTTTTCTCCAGAAGCTGCAGGGAAGGTGACTCCCCCAGTTTAAAAAAACCCACGTCAGTCACCTTCTCCAAAATGGTTTGGAACAGCCACGTGGAGGGCATCGTCTTTCTTTCCTTTCTTTTTTTCCCGTGGCTGTGACAACCGCTGAGGAGCCCACAATGTCGAGGTGGGGACAGGAGATTAAAAGGAGGGGAGGAAATACCATCTTCATGTTCCTCGTTCCGGCCCCTGGGGAAGAAATGAAAGTCAGGGGATTTCATCCAAAAGTGGTTTGATTAGAACTGCTCATTTTCAGTGTTTTGTTTTGTTGGTTTCTCTTTTAACAGCCCCCAAAGGGAAGTCTAGATTTAAGACCTTCCTTAAGCCAGAGAATGATCCGAGACACGGGCTCCTGGCCCCGGGTTCCGTTTATTTCTCCAATTGATATTTTCTAAACATTGTGGGCTCCTTGGAGGGGAAATAAGAGGGTAGCAGCAACTTGTGCAAGATATTTAATCCCAGCTTCCCCGCCACTGGCATCTCGCTATTATTATTTTATAAATGAATTGACAAGCCACAGAGATGAGGTACACAGAGGTGGGCTGTGTGTTTCTGGAGCCTAGAGAGCACCGTTTCATTCCACTTTGCTCCTCTCTGAGCTAAGCTGCAGAGACTTTCAAAATTACGGGAGCCCTCTCACCTCAGACAACCCCACCCTGTGCCATTTTACTTTACTTCATTTATCTTGGGTACCTGCATGTGTGTATTCATGTTCACAGAGGTGTGCTCAGGTCCCCTTACATGGGCATCTGTACATACAGGGAGCTGGGAGTAGGCGCAGATCTACACGTCACACACTGTGGCGATTGAATACAGAGCTTGGAGATTTGGTTAGTGTAGAAAGAGAGCTTATGGTTGGAATTCCTGTCTCAGTCTCCTGAGGTTGGGATCACAGTGGGTCGCCATGCCCTCGCAGTATTTACATGCAAGCTGGAGATTTGAAACCTGGTCCTCGGGCTTGCACAGCAAGCCCTTTACACATTAAGTCACGTCCCTGCCCGTGATTTTATTGTTTTGAGGGGAGGTTCACATGTATGCACATGTGTGTGCATATGTGCACGAGTGTGTAGAGGCCAGAGGTCAATCTTACATGTCTTTCTCTATCACTCTCAATGTTAGTTTTGGAAGTGGGGTATCTCAGTGAACCTGGATCCTCAGACTTGGGCACCACCTCTTTGCCCTTAGAGTCTTCTCCCCATCCTTCCCCTGTGCTTTTGAAACCTCGTCTTCTGCTCGGTGGTCATCGTTGCATGACTTCAAACTTCCCTAGGTTACAAAGCTTTGAGTCGTTATTGGTTTTCATTGATCTGACCATGACAGGGAGGCTCTCCTCCAGTTTATCCTCAGCTGGCAAAGAGGTCAGCTGTATTCACCTCCTACACCCCACTGTGTAGAGCTGGCTGTGCCAGGAGTTTGAAGGGTCTGGGTGCCAGCATTTCCCCACTTGACTCTGAAGTTCTGGCTGTGCAACGAAACTCTCCGAACCAATGGAGCAGCAGAACAGGGCTCACCAGGTAACAGAAGAGTAGGAGGGAGACCTGCCTGATGTGTTCTTCATAAAACCTGAAACAAGCAAGACAGTTTCCCAAACAAAGACGTAAATCAGCCAGGACTGGTAGCACAGGCCTATCTCCAAACAACTGGGGAGGCTTAGGCAGGAAGTCTATGAGTTCAAGGCCAGACTGGGTAATGTAGTGAAACTTGGTCTTAAAAGTTAAAGTAAGAAGAAAGCTAGGGTGTATGGTTCAGAGGAAGAGCCTCTGCCTAGAACCCTGCCCCATGAGGGATTGGAGGTGTGGCTCAGTGGTAGAACCCCTGCCTAGAATCCCCCAGTGAGAGGCTGGGGGCGTGGCTCAGTGGCAGAACCCCTGCCTAGAATCCCCCAGTGAGGGGCTGGGGTGTGGCTCAGTGGTAGAGCCCCTGCCTAGAATCCCCCAGTGAGGGGCTGGGGTGTGGCTCAGTGGTAGATCCTTTGCCTAGAATCCCCCAGTGAGGGGCTGGGGTGTGGCTCAGTGGTAGAGCCCCTGCCTAGAATCCCCCAGTGAGGGGCTGGGGTGTGGCTCAGTGGTAGAGCCCCTGCCTAGAATCCCCCAGTGAGGGGCTGAGGCATGGCTCAGTGGTAGAGCCCCTGCCTAGAATCCCCCAGTGAGGGGCTGGGGTGTGGCTCAGTGGTAGAGCCCCTGCCTAGAATCCCCCAGTGAGGGGCTGGGGTGTGGCTCAGTGGTAGAGCCCCTGCCTAGAATCCCCCAGTGAGGGGCTGGGGGCGTGGTTCAGTGGTAGCATTATGAAGCTCTGGAAATTCCCAGCCCCACAATGAAACAGTCAAAATAAAGAAGCTAGACAGATGTATTGTGGTGCCTCTGGGCCCCTGGGCCCTGGAGAACAGATTCTCTGTAGACCCCCAGGATTCTTCCAGTTCTTAGAGTCATTGAGACCCTGCATTATGGCAATTTTGAACACTATAAGCGCCGATCCCCTTACTGATGCTGACACCCCATATTGTTTAGGAGGCTGGCCTCAAGACAGTTGTGACTCAGTGGAGCGTGGAGTATGACCTAAGTACAAACCTCTTACCCATGGGTGAGAAAGGGTAATGGATCCTGTCCGGGAGGCTGCAATTCTCACAGAGCTATGGCGTAATGCCACCTGAGGGAGAAGCACAGACACCATCTGGCCATCGCTTGAACGGCTTCATTGGGTTGTCAGCCTCACTGTCCCTGACAGTATCCATTTTCCTCCACAGTGGTGGCCTAGTAAATGACCACCACCCAGCTCGAGGACCGTTGACATGTGCCGGCAAGCGATGGTCTCCGCGTGTTTATAGAGTCAACCCTGCCGGCCAGGCCCCTGCTGCTTGAGGGTTCCACACCTGGGCAAGCTCACCGATATTGACCTTGGAGCTTTGCTGGAAACTGAGAGGTCTGAGGGCCCTCAAGCCATCTGGGCAAGTAACAGCGTAGGCACACAGGCAGGGCATTCATAGACTTCAAAGATCCTCCAGAGGCAGCCAACAGGAGTTATGGTACCAAAGGAACCCTCCTCCCCACCCAGACTCACAGGGAACCGGCCCATTTCAGAGGTGGAACGCACAGTCAAAGAACCCCTTACTATGAGGCCTTTGCCTTGAGAGGACTACCTGGTCCTCTCATGGTACCTACATGGTCCCGCCAGTACGCAAATAGCTGTAACATGTCATTGCCCCTATCCCCTACTGCACTGGGCTCCCTGCCTCTGAAGCTTACCCATGGCCAGTAGGAAGACCAGGAAAGAGCAGGTCCCTGGCCAGGCCCACAGGTCCCACTCCTGTCTGCAGGCATGGCTCAACAACTTAGACAAGGCCCATCGGTGCTCCACCTGAGAGAGGAGGATAGGTAAACACAGTGCCTAAGGCTTTAAACAAGGCCAGTCCACAATGGCACCCACGGGGCTGAAATGAGAAATACCAGGTTTAGCATGAGGCCTCTCTGTACACCCCCAGGACTGAAGGTCACACTGAGCTTCTGCCAAGGAGAAGCCCCCTCTCCTTCCAGAAAACATTCACTTGCAGAAAGCCTGGTATTAAATAGCTTAATATATCTCCCTAATGACAAAGGGGCTGTTTTCTGCTGTGTGAGTGGCAGGAAGATTACTGGAGGCAGAAGGGCTGGTTTCTGCCTCCAAGTCTTCATTTGGTGAGTCAGGGACCTGCTGTGCACTTAGCAGGAAAGGGGGTGCTCTTTGTCTTCCCCGAGGTCTTGCGTCCTTGACATCGGCCCCAGGGTAGGGAATGCCCCAGAGACGCCAGCTTGGAATCCCTGGAACCTATAGATGTTCTCTTATCTTTTTATTCATGTGCATGTTTGTAGACCCTGGGAGCCATCCCCATCTTTTGAGATAGGAAGTCTTCACTGATCTGGGACTCACCGGTTAACCTAAATTGGCTGGGCAGCAGGTCACTTATACTTGGGTTGCGTGGGGCTCAAACTCAGGTCTTCGCGCTTTTCCTGTGAATGCCTGTCTACTCCCAGCCCCGTGCCCTTCATTTTGCAATTAGAGTCTTTGAAACTGTGACTAAATAGGAAATTGGGGATGAGCTAAGTGCCTGGGTTTCCCAGCACTCCTCTTATAATCAGAGTTCTTATGCACGGGGGTAGGGGGCTGAAAGAGAATTTGAGGTGCTGAACGTAGAAGAGAAAACCCATGAAGACAGAGGAAGGTATGGATGAGGCCGTAAGCCAAGGGACGTCTGCCCAACCTTGAACCTGGACTTTCTACCTTTCTACCTCCATCACTCATACAGGATAAGGGTGTCTGTCTTGTCTGTCTGTTTTAGTTTAAATCAACAGCAGGCCCTCCGCCATCCTGTGTGTCAGGCTCACCCAGGAGGCCTCAGGTAGATGGAGGGCGTGGCTACACAGACTGCTTCTTTCTGGCTTTGCAGCCTCCCAGCTGGTGTCCTCTGGCTCCTTCTCTGAGTTCCATATCCCCCCATCTGCCTCTGGAGTGGGCTTTTGACATCACCACTCAGAGTTGTGAAGAGCAGATGAGGCAGCACTCTTGGTGCCCTGAGGACAGAGCCCAACATCTAGAAGGTTCTCCGTGTGTATTCATAGTCACCAACAAGCTGATTGACATGTATATTAATGAGTGACTGGAGAGGTCCACAGAAGCCTGCTGGCACTGTAGCCAGCCAGGAACAGGCTGGTCCCAGCCGGTTCTCTCTGCCTTCTAGCCAGGCATCGCTGCTGCCTCAGCTGCCCCAGAAAGGGCGTGGGCAGTGAGGCCCAGGCCCATGCCTGGTCTGTAACCTGTACAACTTTGTGGGTCGGTGCCAGGACGTGGGGTGTCAGCTCATTCAGCTGCAGAATTTGGCCCCACTTCTTGGTAGCCTGGGGCAGGTTATTTCTTTGCTCTGTCTTGGTTTCCTTAGCTATACTACGAGGAAAATTATGCCAAGTTCCCAAGTAGTGTGTGGCCGTGACTTCCTGCCTGTGCTCAGACCCCAGGAGCGTCCAGTGCGGACACCATTGCAGGATTATTGTTCAGCCCTGGGTATTACGCAGGAGGACTCACTTTCAGTTTACTATAAACAAGCACAATTAACACTGAGCAGTGTTTTCATTAAAGCTCAGAGAAGTTGTTCTAAGGGGTTTTTTAGGGGTTTTCTGCCTCAGGGGCAAGGTAAAGAATGAACAGCTGTAGGCACGACTGTAGGCCGCTGATGCCTGCCTTCCTAGTGGCCTTTGGGGACTCGTGTGGCCCTCAAAGTAGGAGCTGTGTAGCACTGTAAGCATCCCTGTGAGAGCAGACCTGTTCAAGCACCTCGCTTGGGATTTCCTGGGCTCCCTCTCCTCTCAATCCCAGGCGATTGTCTGTCGTGCAGATCACCCTGCTTGAAGCCACCACCATAGCAGGCCTGGCTCAGGACTCTCTCCAGCCCCATCTGGTTGTTTAAAAGCTAGACCTGCAACTTCCTACAACTGATGACCTCAGGATGAAGGCCAGGTGTGGCCATCTGGAGTTTATTTTGACCTCAGAGGGCAAAGTATTGGGGGAGGGGGCCGGGGGAGGTCCCTGTGACTAACAGTCTTGTTAGGGGAAGTGTGTCCACTGGGCCACCCAGTCCTTGGGTGCTCCCCAGGTCTTAGCTGTAGGTGAGAGTGGCTCTAACTGTGGCTCCTCCAGTCCCTCACTGGCACCCCCACACAAGGCTACTTTGTGTGCACTTGAGTGGCCTACATAGACCAAAAGGCAAGTGTTCAAGTCTCCCGCAGGCCCCTCCTACTCTGAGCTGTTGGTCCAAAGCCCGTATAAGGACATAGAGGGGACAGGACAGCCCAGCCCACTTTCTACTTAGAGGCTGTGGAACCTGACCATGCTGCCAGGACAGAGAGACCATGGACTTCCTCTTGAATCTCCCTCAGGTACATTGCCAATGTCCACCACAGCTCACTGAGAATGGCTCATGGGCCATTCACATCTCAGAGGTTCCCGGGGGGTTGAAATGAGGACAGAGTCACAAGTCCCCAGCATAAGCTGTGAACATCCATCCACATAAGTACACGGTACCCCAACGTCCTTCCATAAAGGAGGGTGTGCTACTCCCATGCTGTCATCCACAGTCCTGGGGACACACATGTGGGTTGTGATAACCACACCAGAGTCCCTCCCGAGATGAGTCCTGGTAGAGAATTCTTATATTTCATATACGCATCAGGTTACTCTTTAGGGAGGAGTAGATTTTACTTACTCTGTAGCCCTGCCTGACCTAGAACTCCCTAAGTAAGCCAGGAACTTAGAGCCATCCTTTCCCATTGCCTCCTGAGTACTGGGTTATAGGGCTGTACCACTATGCCTGGCCAGCTACTAATTTATTTTTCCATTTCTCCTGTGAACTTAAAGCCTTGCTTATCCACCCCCCCTCAACCCCCAGAAAGCACAGTCATGCTGCCCATGCTAGACCTGTTGGGTGAGCATGATACATCCTACTTGCTGAGATGGCTATTGCTCCAGCTGGTGGCAGCTTGCCCAACCAGAGTGAGGCCATCTGGATGGGCATAACCTACAAGGAGTTGTTGGTGGCCAACCTGGGCCACGGGTTTCCAGCCTACTTAAAGACCCCTCCTGTTCCAGGAAGCACACATCCTGGTGGCCCTATCCCTCCCCTGGGCCAGGCAGTTCCTTGTTCTGGGTACCCAGCCAACTGAGTGCCTGATAACATCTTTCCCTCCTGAAAGTGAAGGCCCACCCTTGCACCTGCTCACCATACCTGACTGAACTGGGTTCACCAAATTTGTCCTCTGCCCAGGACACAGCGGGTCTAGTACTTTTCCAAAGTACCACCCTGAAATTGGCCAGCAGTAGATACTCAATTCAATTTCCTCTGCACAAAAGAGGCCAATGTCTACTGCTCAGGGGTAAGAGTGACCAGGGAAGCTAGGTGGAAGGTCTCTCGAGGAGCATGAAGAGAAACATGCAGGTCTCACAGCAGCACTGACTTCAGAGATCTCTCTGTGTGTCTCGTCAGTAGCCCGGGCTTGTCCCTGGCTGTATGTGGCTCTGAAAACCAGCTGCCCACTGGGAACTCTGCTAGGTGCCAGGCAGAAGGCTACGGACAGGGGAGTGACTGAAACTTTTTAAGTGTCCCCTAAGGAAGGGGGAGACTTTCTCATGTCCTACCTGATCTCAGTGCAGAACTGCCAGAAACCAACAGTAGCCCCATAAGAATCTGTCTTGTCAGCATCTTCCAGAATGTCCAGCTTCTCCCATTCTTGTCTCTCCTGAGCCTATATCCACTGGGAAGCTGCCCTATTGACCTTCAGAACCTGGGCTAGTTCTGCCCTGAGGCCTCATCTACACGGACCAGTCACAGCCTTGAAAGGGTGGGAAACAGTTCCCAGAAACACCATGCTGTGGAAGAGTTCAGAGTCTGAGTAATCTCCACAGAGTCCAGAAGCCTCTGGAGGGCCCAGGCTAGAGCTGACATTGGGCAACAGGGGGTAGAGTGTGGAGGAGGCCGTTAGGACCAAGGGTAACGTCAGCATAGCAGAACTCAGTGTAATTGGCCTTGCTTCCCATGGACCAGGACCTGTTTGCTATGTAACAGGCCAGCAGTATACACGATGTCTGGCATGGTGGGGTTTTTTTTTGTTTTGTTTTGTGTTTTGTTTTGTTTTGTTTTGTTTTGTTTTGTTTTTAAGACAGGGTCATCTTAAGTTGCCTAGGGTGACTCACTAGGTAGGAATTGATCCCCTTGCTACCCCAGTGCTGGAATAAAATAGGCATGGGCCACCACCAAGAGTGATAGACAGCAGGGCCACCACCCGGTCTCAAGGACAGGACTGATGAACCTACGGAAGATCCCAGTATCTAAGGGACATGTTGCATGGTGGCAGCTGCAAGCCGAACGAACTGTTGGGTGACAGCTCCAGAGTTGTCACAAGAGGAATTGGGAGGGCAAGAGGACAGGTTTCCTGCTAGACTGCAGGGATCCTGTCGTTAAAATACAACTTGTGCGGGACTGAGGACTCGACTCGGTAGAGTGTTTGTTGATTGTGCGTGAGGTCCTGGGTTCTGTTCGTGGCCCATTTTGGTACCTCATGTATGTGCTCACCAGATATGTCATGTGACTTGCATCAAGTATCTCAAATCTTGGGTCTCTTGCAGCTTGCCATAGGGTCTCCAGCATGCCAGTGGATAGCTGATCCCTAGAGTCTGATAGAAAGTTGGGAGTGGCAGAGTCTCCAACCCTCAACGAGGCCCTGATCCCGTAGAACCCTATCCACCAGGAGCTCATGGCACAGGCTATGTGCTGTTGGGAGATTATGAGCATCCTTAGGGGAGCTGGTCATTCTCATTATGGATGAAAAGGAGGGCGGCCTAGAGGGTTCAGAGCCTCGGTGGGATGCCCACTGCAATGGCCCTGGCTTTAGTTGAAAGAAATCATAGAAACTTGCTAAAATGCAGCTTCCTGGGCCCAGCACTCAGACTCTGGCCCAGCAGGTCAGAAGTGGTGTATGAGGCCCCTCACGTGTAACAGACCCTTCATGCGGTCTTCATGCACACATACCCAAGGGAAATTTGGCTGCTGATAGATAGCCTCAGAACTTGGACTTTAAGGGAAACCGGTCCCTAAGTTGTGGAAACTGTCTATACCCACAGTCGTGGCACCATAGTGCTCTGAGAGATCCAAGGGGATCAGCAACACACAGGGATCCTGGAGTCACCTGGGGGAGTCTGGAATAAACTGCCCCCGGGGTGAACTGCAGTAAGAACCAGAGAATGGTTAGTGGCCTGGGGAAAGGAGCCCTGGCCTGAGGTCACTTGGGGGACATCTGGGGACCCTTCTTCCCTTTATCTCGCCTTCACCTGGAGACCACGCTGGGCTCTTACATTTCTCTATTATTGTGCAGCAATGGAAAATGAGGCCCGAGGGGCAAATGTTGTTCCTGCCCCTCCCCAGGGGCAGGGTTGCACAGGGCGGGCAGAGTTTTGAGTCTCCCTGGAAGGGAAGATAGAACAGAACTCCAGGCGTCCCAGGTCAGAACAAATGTGAAGTGCCCAAGAGGCGTTTAGAACAAGAGAGGTACACCTCTGAATAGAACGCTCTTGCCACTTCTATGAACCCTTGGGCTATTCCAGGAAAGAAGGTAACAGGAACACCTGCGGGCTGTGATGTGGGGGCGGGGTAATTGCTGAGGGTCTGGGACGTCCGCCAGCTTCCGTGGAGTGTAGAAGGCCGGTGTCTGAACCCAGGGATGCGGAACCAGGAATCAGGTCAGGCCAGAGGCCCTGAAGGGAGCCACAGGACTCTAAGCCATTGGATCTGAGAAATGTCACCTCCTCAAAGAAGCAGGCAAAGGGAGGGAGAGAGAGAGGTCAGATTGTGGGTGGGAAGGCTGGTCCCTGCTCAGCACCAGGGTGAATGCTGCCTGATTGTCCTCAGGTCAGTGTGTGGAGGTGACCACAGGGTGATGGTCAGATGCCCACTTGTTTTTTGTCCTCGGACAGCAGTTCTGAGGCAAGCCTTGGCTGCACTCGGGATCCTGAGAAGGGAACACCCCCATCCCCTATGCTTCCACCAGAGCCTGGCTAACAATGCCCTCCAGTGTCACACTGCCAAGTGCTCCTGGGGAGGGAAACCACCCCCTCCCCACCCCCACCCCCCTCCACCCTGCTCTGACTCTACCAGCCAGGGTAAGACCTACAGAGGAGTCAGCCAAGTCAAGCTTTCCAGAAGGGGAAGAAGGCACAGCACTGGCAGAGGCCAGCTGTGGGGGTGACAACTGTCTTCCTGGGGCATCCAGCTATGGAGGGTGACAGCTGTCCTCATGGGGCATCCAACACATAGGAGTGAAGAGGGCTCTTGACAGCAAAAGAGGCCACGAAGGTAGTGGATTTCTTTTCTTTTCTTTCTTTCTTTCTTTCTTTCTTTCTTTCTTTCTTTCTTTCTTTCTTCTTTCCTTCCTTCCTTCCTTCCTTCTTCTTTCTTTCCTTTTTCCTTTCTTTCTTCCTTCCTTTCTTTATTTCTTTCTTATTTTAAGACAGGATCTCGGGTGGCCCAGAGTGACCTTGAACCTCTGTTCCTACAGCCTCCACCCCCCCAAAGTTCTAGGATCACAGATGTTCACCACCACACCTAGTTTAACATGGTATTGGGATAGAACCCAGGACCTCACGCGTGCTAGACAAACACTCTACCAGCTGAGGACAAGTTGTTTCTTAACAACAGGATCCATGCAGCCTGGGAGGAAAGTTGCTGATGGGTTCCCCCAGCTTTGAGGCTCTTCAGGAGGGTGGTAGGTAGTCAGACTGCTTTTTCCAAGTTCCCTCTTCACAGGTGAACCTGGAACGCATCAGAGGAGTTTGTCTTAACCCCTTCTCTTCCAAACGCTCCACAACAGCCTGCACTGTAGGGTGTCTGTGTGTCACACACACGTGTTCAGTGTTAATATGCATGCATTTCGTGTGTGTGTGTGTGTGTGTGTGTGTGTGAGAGAGAGAGAGAGAGAGAGAGAGAGAGAGAGAGAGAGAGAGGGAGGGAGGGAGAGAGAGGGAGAGAGAGACTGCATGCATGTGTCAGCATATGCATGCCTGTAGTGGGTGGTCAGAACTTAACCATCTCAGCCCCGCATGGACCCTCAGCAGCCATTGTGTGGTAGCCATCCATTCAGCAAGCTTATCAGTCTGTCCACACCTCCCCTCTGTGAGAGGGGAGGCTGGAGACATAGCTCAGTCATTAAACTGCTTGCTTAGGCACGGTTCTCGTGAGACCAGAGAGGGCTGACACAGATTCTTTGACCTTTACACCAGTGTAAAATATAGGCCATGGAGGTGCACATTTGTAATCTTAGCATAGGAAGTCTGAGACAGACAGATTTCCGGAGCTTTCTAGCCAGCCAGCCTGGCCAATTTTGTGAGTTCCAGGCCAATGAGAGAGCTGTCCTGAAAAGAGAAAAATAAAGGTGGCTAAGGCTGGCCCGGTGGCACATATCTCTACTCCCAGCATTTAGGAAGCAGACTCAGCGGGTTTTTGTGAGTTCGAAACCAGCCTGGTCTACATAGTGAGCTCCGGGACAGCCAGCGCTACATAAGAATCTGTCTGAGAAAACAAACAAACAAACAATAACAAAAGACAAACAGATGGGCTGCTCCTGAGAGACAGCACCCATTCTCAGTCATCAACCTGTCCAGGTGAGTGGCCATAGAGCCACGGGCCCACACTACCCCCACAACACACACATACACACACACACACACACACACACACACACACACACACACACACACAGCCTCCCACACTGGCTTCCGGAAGGCTGCGGAGGGTCTGTTTGATCAAGTCTTATTCAGGGAACTATCAGAGGTGGTTGGCCACTACCTGCTGCCTGAACCCCACCTAGGCCACAGGAAGCTTTTGTTCATACCTTGTACATAAATCTCTCATCACTCACCAATGTATGGGGGGCATCAGCCTCACCTGACAGTAGGACCGAGGGCTACAAGGGCCCAGCAACCTCAGCTGGGTATCTGCAAGGAAGGATCTAAACCTGGAAGGTGTGTGGGCCTACACTGTAGGAGCATCCAGGCCTAGATGGCCTGAAAGTGCACACAGAACAGTGATACCCAGGCCCTCATTTGCACACTTGGAATAAAAAACAGCATCCTAGGAGGTGAGCCTACAGGCCGAGTTCTCTCTCGCCTGTGTAGCCTGCAGTGGAAGCAGGGAGCCAGGGAGGATCCAGATTTCATGCTTCAGCCAGGAGACTGGGCATTGACAGGCTGACAGTTTCGCATCATTAAGGTCAAATTACATCAGTGGAGAGAACTTTGATTTGGGGGGGGGGGCATGACAGTGACCTTTCAAAGCTACCTGCTTTTGTATCTTTGGCAATGAGACAGGAAGGTCAAATTCCAATCCTTTCACGGTTGTCTATTGCTTACTGCACACACACACACACACACACACACACACACACACACACACACACACACACACATACACACACATGCACATGCACATACACACATGCACGCACACACATGGCGGGGCAGGGTGGGGGGGAATGATGCCAAGACCCAAGCTGAACAGCCTGTGAGTCTAGGGTGGGTGCTTGGGAGCCCCTGGCCAGCATCAGTTGACCTTTGAACTTCTTAACTGAGGAAGGGCCCTGTGGAGATCAGAGGGTTCCCCTGTCCATCCAGCAAGCTCTTCTCAGCTGGTCTCCCACAGCCCTGAGAGCTCAGGATAACCCCAAGAAGAGTCAGGAAGACTTCATGCCCTTTTGTATAGGAAGTGTCTTAAGTTGAGAGGCTTGCTCTAAGGCTTCCCCTGGTGCAGCAGAAGACTGTCTGTGGTTGTGGATGCGAACAACACCAGACCACCTATCTGCCATCTGAGGGCTGGAGGGGCCAACGGACGCCATTTTGATTCCTCTGAGCAAGGATACAGACATGACTATGGCAAGGGCAGCCCCACTTCCTGGGGAGCATATTCCGACATGCTTGCTAGCACCTCCCTGCTCACTGCTCCTCGACAGCCCCAGAGGCCTGGCATCAACCCTCCAAGACCTGCCCCCTAAGAGAAAGTGTCAGGGGAGAGCTAGACAGTGGAGCAGGAGTAGGAATTACCAGGAACCCTGGACCACAGTATGTGTTCTTTGCTGTGTGCATGAGCAGGCAGGACCTGCTCTGCTGTGCTACCTCTGTCCCTCTGAGGCCAGGGCAAAGGTCATCACCACCAAACACTCAGCCTCACTGAATGAATACACAGCCAAAGGACAGAGCAACAGGACCCAACAGACAGACACCCAGGGCTCCCGGGTGCCGGCTCTCTATCCAAATCCCCCACTAATGAAGTTGCTAAGTGTGGGCCAGGAAAAGCATGTGGCCTCACCTGGCCCACAGTATGTCTGCCTATAGATGTTGGAGCTACACTGAAGAATTCAGGAAACAGATCAACAAAACGGACAGCTAGGAAGCCGTGAGCCTTGTAGAGTTAGCCTTGAAAGTGTTGACACATTGGGAATTTAAATAATTTAGGGAGTGTGTGTGTACATGTGTGTGTGTGCAAGTGTGTATGTGCTTGTGTGCGTCTGGACTCCAGAGTCAATGGCAGGTGTCACCCGTAGGTGGGATCTAATTTGGATTTTGATTGTTTTAAAGAGTTATTTCTTTTATGGATATGAGTACATTGTTACTATCTTCAGACAGGCATCGAATCCCATTATAGAGAGTTGGGAGCCACCATGTGGTTGCTGGGAATTGAACTCAGGACCTCTGGATGAACAGTCAGTGCTCTAAACCACTGAGCCATCTCTCCAGCCCCTGTTTGTTTGTTTGTTTTAAAGTCAAGGTCTCACTATGCAGCCCTGGTTGGCCTTGAATTTGCTTGTAGAGCAGGCTGGCCTAGAACTTGAAAAGATCTGCCTGCCTCTGCCTCCTGAGTGCTGAGATTAAAAGCATATGCCACCACACCTGGTCCACCTTGGGCTTTTTTTCCTCCTCGCTGGCCAGAAACTCACCAAGTAGGGCTGGACTGGCTAGCCAGTGAACCTTGGGGATCCTCCAGTCTGCCTCCCAACAAGGGAGTCCTCAAGATTAAACTCAGGTTCCTATGCATCCAAAGCATTCATTTTAGTTATGTGAACCATCTCCCCACTACCTATAATTTCTTTTAAAAGAAACATGTACTCATTTATGGGTCAGGAGGGCAGTATGCACATGTGGAGGTCAGAGATCAATGTGTGAGCATTGGTTTTCTCCAGCATCGTGGGTCCTGGGGGTTGAAATCAGATCTTCAGCTTTGGCAGCAAACACCTTTAGCCATTGAGCCATCTCACTGGCCCTTTCGTTTAACCCTCGACAAAGGTCCTCTGACGGCCGATTAGCAGAACACCTGGAAATGGGTGTCAGCTTGGGTTCCCGGTGCACCCACACCTCAGCTGGTCCTCTCACTCCAGAGATCCCCTCTGTGACAGACTCTTCCTTTCTCTATCTGTGTTCTGCAGGCAGACGAGGGAGCAGGAGACGCCGCCTGACTTTTTTTATTTCTCTGACTACGAGAGGCACAATGCGGAGATCGCTGCCTTCCACCTGGACAGGTGAGTCCCCTCTCTTCACACTGCCAAGAGCCATGCAGACCCAGATGCATCTGTGTTCTCATGAGTGCCACCTACAGAGAAGCATGGGTCTGGTGTGTAGCCACCATCAAGTAGGCTAGACTGGTGGCTGGCTGGCTGGCTGGTGTGCCCCAGAAATCCTCCTGTCTCTGCCCCTCAGTGCTGGGATTACAAGCATGTGCCACTACATTTCACTGCTAAGCTGTCTCCCCAGTGCTACATTCTGCCTTCATTTGTGATCCTGGTGGGCACCGCCCTACCCCTAAACTCAGCAAGGGACAGCAGGGACAGATGGCACGCCATCGGGAATAAAGGGAAAAAGAAATAAGGGCAGAGAGAAGTGTGCGTGGGTTTGAACAGGTCAGGAAGGCACCTTGGAGGAAATGGTGCTTTAGCGACAATAGGTGGGAGGCTTTGTCACTTGTCTCCTGAGGGACAGACTTGACCAGCAGAATCTGGATCACTATAGGTTCCACTCGGCCCTGTCTGTACCCTGAGGAGCTGTTCACGGGCCTAACCCTCAAGTCATCTCTGAGGGGTACAGAGGGACCTCTTCCCAGGCAATAGAATCCCTCAAGACCCTCCTGACTGCACCACAGCTATGACTAGACTTAGATCTTAACTCAGCGGCCACTGGACTACCTAGACTGCAGAGTCCAACCTCCGTCTTTTTTTTTTTACAAGGTCCTGGAAGACTGGGGTAGATCACAAAACTTACATGGGAACTAGAAATTCTCAGAAGCCAGACATTTAAGCCTCCTAAACCCAGGAAGCCTTTCTGTGACAACGGTGACTTTGCACCATGAGGTCACTCAAGTCGCCTGCTTCTATACCAGCCATAAGGCTGGAGAGAGGACTCTGCTGTTAAAGTGCTTGCACCTCTGGGACCTATCCCCAGAACCTATATGAAAAGGGTGGTACAAGCTTAGAATTCCAAGGCTGGGGAGGTAGAGACAGGAGGACTTCTGGGGCGTGATAACCAGTTTAGCTCCATCAGGGAGTTCGAGGCTGCTGAAAGTCAAGGATGATGGCTCCTGAGAAATGAACCCCAGGTTGATCTCATGCGCTGCACCCACATGTATGAACCCCTATGTATACACACACATGAAAACGGAGTCATGAAGCTTAAGGTGGCAGGATTCTGGCTGTGGCTGTCTTACGAAGCCATTGGGGCCCCTTATCACAGGAACGTGGTCTGTCTATTCCTCCACCGAGGACAGCTCATCTCTACGTCCTGTGTCAGCAGGAAAAAGCTAGAATTGGGCATCTCCATTTAATTAAGCAAGCGGCAATGTGTGCAGAAAAAGCCCCATTAAGAGTGGGTAATTTAATTTAATTTCCTTTTAAATTTAGCCCTAGAATGGGGGCACATCTTATTTATCGAGTTGCCTGGTGGGGCCAGAGTCAGTGCATGACGCATAGAGGCTTCAATCCTTCTAGGGTTGCACACTTTGCTGGCACTGATGGTTCTGGGCTGCGCTGATCCTGAGAACCTCGTGTGGCAGAAAACTGAAGGGTAATGGTGGAGAAGCTGGCTGCTCCAGACCGCCATGAGGACCAGCCTCAAGAATAACGAACCCTTCCCCCACCCTTTCTTTCCAGGATCCTGGATTTCCGCAGAGTGCCTCCAGTGGCCGGCAGGATGATCAACATGACCAAGGAGATCCGGGATGTCACGAGGGACAAGAAGCTATGGAGAACCTTCTTTGTGTCTCCAGGTAGCTGGGGGTGGGATTGGATGGGGAACTCGAGTGGCTTAGGTCACGTGCTGGCCTTGGTCGTCTCTAAAAAGCTTAGGGATTAGATTACTCTTCCTGTTGCTCGGATAAAAATATCCTGACAGAAGCACCCTAAGGAAGAAAGGGTTTACTTGGCTCATAGTTGAAGAGTGCACAGTCTTCTGTGTGCGACATGTATGTGTGCCGATCTGCAGTCATATGGTCTCTTAGTTACACCTTCCTGTGCTCACACAGAGGGGTTTCCACTGTGCTCTAATGTGCATTTAAGTTAACTAATTTATTAATTGATTGGCTGGGATCTTTGTTGTTAAGCTGTTTGGTTGGTTTGAGTTGGGTTGGGTTTGGGAAGGGGGACAGAGGGTCTCATTCGATAGTCTAGGCTGGCCTGGAACTCATTATGTATACCAGAATGGTCCCAACTCTCCATTTTCCTGCCTTAGCGTCTTAAGTGCTAGGATTACCAGTGTTAGCCATCACATGTAGCTGTTGATTTGTTTGTTTGAGACAGAGTCTTGCTGTGTAGCCCAGGCAGGTCTTGAACTCAGGATCCTCTTGCCCCAGCCACCAAAGTACTTGTTGACGGGACTCAACCACTACATCTGGCCTGCTGTATATTTTTAACTCCAGCCTCTCTCAGAAGCTTCTGGTAGCCTGGCCACCAAAGCCCTGCTCTCCCAAACCTTTCTAGATCAGCCAGTGAGACTGTCGCC
This sequence comes from Rattus rattus, assembly GCF_011064425.1. Lineage (NCBI taxonomy): Eukaryota > Metazoa > Chordata > Mammalia > Rodentia > Muridae > Rattus > Rattus rattus. The sequence goes on along the minus strand of NC_046169.1, from coordinate 14,403,621 downwards.
TGGAGATGTGGCAAGTTGTCCTTCTCTGAGGGCAAAGCAGCTGGCTATAGATCTCCAGCTATAGATCTCCAGTGCCTTATAGGTCACCACTGGATACCCTGCTTTTCAGGGAGATTGTGTGTTATGTGGCTGAGGTATTCACACTGGTGAGACTTCAGACTTCGGACTGTGGGTCCCTTGAGCACACAGAAACCAAGTCGTGTCATACTTATCTCAGTGGGCCTGCTACCCATGCTGCCGCAGGCTCAGTTAATATATCTGCTCTCTGAGTTTTCCTGTGGTCTGGACCTGTGATGGGCTGTTTATTTCAGGTCTCTCTGATGCCCTCTCAGCTTCTGGCATGCACCTCCTACCATATGTGTGTGTGTGTGTGTGTGTGTGTGTGTGTGTGTGTGTGTGTGTGGCATATATGTGTAAGGTGGTATAGTGTGGGTGTGGGGGTATATACATATGTGTATGTGTGTGTTATGTAGGTATATGGGGTGTGTGTATAGTGTATATATGGTGTATATGGTTGTGCTCCTGTGTGTGTCTGTGTGTCTGTGTGTCTGTGTGTGTGCGTGCACATACAAAGTTGATCTCAGATACATTCCTCAGTTCATCTCCACTATTACTGAGCCAAGGTTTCTTTCTGAACCAAACCTCACCAATCCCTACTATCCCAACTAACCAGCTAACCCTAAAATTCCCTGTCTCTGCCTTCTGGCTACTAAGGCTACAGATGGCTGCCACAGCAGCCCAACTTTTCCTGGAGCTCAGAACTCTGGTCCTCATGTTCCGCACTTTGTCCACTGAGCCATGTCGTGTGCTTTTGAGATCGGGTCTCGTGTGGCCCAGGCTAGCCTGAAACTCTCTAAGTAGCCAAGGATGTCTCGAAGATCCTGATCTTCCTGCTTTCATTTCCCAAGTGCTGCCATGACCCAGTTTGAAACACATCTATTTTTGTCTGTCTGTCTGTTTGTTTGTTCTTTTATTTTGTTTTCCGCAGTGCTGAGGATGGAAACTTGGGCTTCCTTCATGCTAGGCAAGCACTCCACCAAGTGGGCTACCTCCCCAGCCTGTAGTGTACTATATATTCTGCATTACGCATTCGGAACTTGCCAGAAGTCCCATAGACATCCTACAAAGAAGAATGAAGTGTTGGGATGGAGGCGAGGGAGTGCAAAGCGGCTGCCCCCCCCCGTCCCTCCCCCTGGAGCCTCACTCTCCTGATAGTGCAGGCAGGCTGGGCACTCCGGTGCCTCACACCCCTGCAGTTCCCGCAGATACATCCAATTAAGGCCTTCATTAGCTTTATCTTCCGTCTGGGTGGCTCACAAAAGCCGACCTAAAAGCTCTAGCTTGTCGCCCCTGCAGATCAGCACTCAGGTTCTTTTTCTAGCTGTATTCATAAATGTGCCAGAATTGAGGCCAGGAACCCACGCCTTGCTGAAGCTCTACTTCCCACCATCCACCGTCTTAGATTCCATTGATAAGAGGAAATAGAGCAGCTGGGGAGCTGGCTCAGCAGGTAAGAATGCCTAGCTCAGAAGCATGAGGCTATGAGTTCAAATCCCCAGCACCCACATAAAGACAGGGCATGGACGCTCATATGCTTGTAACTTCAGTGCTATACAAAATGGAGACAGGCGGGTCACTTAATCTGGGATTCCAGATAAGATACAGTGAAAATTTGTCTAAGGGTATAATGGCTTGAACAGGGCACCCAATCTCTTATCTGGCCTCTGTGCACCCATGTGCATGTACATACACACACACACACACGCACGCACACACACACACACACACACACACACACACACTTATACCACACACGCACGCACACACACACACACACACACACACACACACACACACACACACACACACACACACCATGCATGCCCAAAATAGAATTTCTTCAGTAGTGGAGACACAAATTTGTCTTTCCTTGGATCATGGCGCTTAGCCCCTTGTGACCATCTATCTAGAGCTGGACAGTCCTGGGTAGAGAGTCGCTGGGGTTGGCTGTACCAGAAGCACATTGCTCATCATCGCCTGGGCCCACCAGACACCCTGTGCTGCAAACAGAACATTCATTCAAAGAGCTGAAGCTTATCTCAACCTGGGTCCCCTTGGGTTTCTGCTAACGGTCTCACCTTGTCCCCTGCCTGCCTCAGCCATAGAGACTGACCCTGATGACCACTCATTGCTGCAGCCTCGGGTCTTAGCATCTCTGCCATCCGACCCCAGTTCCTTCCACGCCGGCAGGGTCGAACCGCCATACCCCCCAGGTTGTGAATACCTCTTAGGTACCTTGGCTGAGCTGCAGCCTGGCTGCGCTTGGAGACCTCATGGCTTCTTGTCTTTCGCTGCGCCGTTTGATCCAACGTGTGTGTCTACTCGGATTGGTGTGCATTCATTTTGATGTGTGCGGATGTGTGTGCTCACTCATACGGGTGTGTGTGCACTTGCTCCTGTTTGTATGCACTTGTTCACATTGGTGTGTGCACGCATTCTTGTGGGTGCGACTCCTTCACATTCCTGTGCACTTAATCCATTAGCAGGTGCGAACGTGCATATTTCTGGAGACCAGGGAACACCCTTAGGTCTCCTACCTCAGGTGATGGCCACCTTGTGTGTGTGTGTGTGTGTGTGTGTGTGTGTTTTGTTTTGTTTTTTCTTTTTCTCGGAGCTGGGGACCAAACCCAGGGCCTTGCGCTTACTAGGCAAGCACTCTACCACTGAGCTAAATTCCCAACCCCCTACCTTGTGTTTTGAATCAGGGGCTCACTGATCACATTAGGCTGGCTAGCCAGTGAGCCCAGGAACCCTTTCATCCAGTACCCAGCTCTGGGATTACAAGCACATACCACCATGTTCAGCTTTCTTCTGTGGGTTCAGAGGATGGGCTCAAGTTTCCATCTTATGTGACAAAGCCCTTACTGGCCAAATATCTCCCCAGGCCCAGTTGCAACTTTTAAAGTGATTTTTACCCTATTCTCAGAGGCACCACTGTTGGGCTTGGCTGGCCTGTGGCTTCCCAGACCCAGCAAGTATTCCGTCTGCATTGTCTCGAGTGAGGACAGGAAATAAAGATGACCCTGAGCAGGTCAGACAGGGGTCTAAATGCCAGTCACTCAGTCACTGCTGAGAACGATCTCTTCCAAGGACACACAGGCTGGATGATGTCACTCACCTCAGCCACCCCCTCAGAGCAGAGCTGCAGGCTCAGCACTCAGGCTAGCGACAGTTGTGGGGCCAGGTAACACAGCCCCCAGAGCTCTCGGATAGCATGTGGATGGTAGGACAGCCATTGGGAAGTCCACAGCTGGGGACACAGATGGACAGCACTCCACCTCCTGACAATCGATGTCCGTATCTCTGCCCAGACTGGGAGGGTTCAGCTGTTCCAAGCACTTTGCTAGTCTCTCCTGCTTCCCTGGATGGGTCTGTGAGGCAGGTGTCAAATAGTGGTCTGAGTGTACAATTGCTCGTTTGCAGGTATGTGAGGGTATGTGAGAGGGTACGTGCACATGTGGGCTCATATGTATGTGTGCAGAAGTCAACTGTGGCTACCATTCTTCAGGAGCCTTTAACCTCGATATATATAAGATCTCTCCCTGACCTGGAGCTCACTGAGTGGGTCCAGAGAATCTCCCATTTCTATTCCCCAATGCCAGGACAAGTGTTCACCACCACCACAACACCCAGCTTTCTTCTTCTCCTTCTTCTTCTTTTTCTTCCTCCTCCTCCTCTTCCTCTTCCTTTTCCTTCTCTTCTACTTCTTCCTCTTCTGCTTCTACCTCCTCCTCCTCTTCCTCCTCCTCCTCTTCTTCTTCATCCCCTTCTCCTCTCCTCCCCATTCTCCTTCTCCTCTCCTCCCTCCCCTCCCCCCTCCCTCCCCCTCCTTTTCTTCCTTTCCTTTCCTCCTCTTCCTCCTCCTCTTTCTCCTCCTCTTTCTCCTCCTCCTCCTCCTCCTCCACCTCCTCCTCCTCCACCTCCTTCTCCTCTTCCTCCTTAATGTGGGTTTGAGAATGGAGCTCAGATATCCATGCTTCCCCAGCAACTGCTCTACTTGCTACCTCCCTGGCTCCCCGGATCGTATTTAAGAAGTCACCTACCAAGCTCAGTGCTCTAAATACAGACATCTGTGTAGTAATTCCCTCCGTCACCAGGACAGGACCCTCAGCCTCCTGCCCTTGCCAGCCTATGCTGCCAGCTGTCCCACCTGGGCCACTGTACTCTCTCTGCTTTGGTCCATTTGGGGACCCACAGATGGCCTCTTAGCTTTGGTTCTGTGACCTCGGCACTGTGACCTCAGGATTTGCCCGTGTCACTTCGAACATCCTCAGAGTCAGTCCTGTATCCCTGGAGATGATGTGTCAGCCGTGGCATTCCACATCCAGGTCAGTTCTTACCTGCCGGTGCCATTGGATGGATATAGTTGAGGAGATGCCCCAACATGAATCAGAGGAACCAGGACAGGCAGAAGCAAGTCCTGAAGTCCCTGGACTAGGTTTTCTGTAGCCTAAGGCCCCCAGAACCCCCGCTGAGGGACGGTAGATAGACATCTCATGCGGGTCTGTGGGGTTGAAGTGGCAGTCATAGATGCGGGCTTCTGAGACAGGAACCACTGAGGTCATCCAGTGCAGAGTCAATGTGTCGTGGGCTGATTCATTTTGAAGCAGTGAAGGATTCTGGATTTCGTCTGGTTTGATTTGATTTGATTTTTTTGTTTGTTTATTTGTTTCTTTTGCCCATGAACATCCACAAGCAGTTGCTCGTGGAGCCCATTGGTCAGAGCCAGGTGTCTTCCCTTCGATCTCTCTCATCCTTGGATTTTTTTTTCTTGAGACAGGATCCCTCACTGAACCTGGAGCTTCCAGATTCAACTAGGCTGGCTGGCCATTAAGCCCAGGGAATCCGACGGTTTCCACCTTCCCTGAAGCTGGCATCACAGGCGTGAGCCACCGTGCCCAGATCTAGGGATCTCACTCAGGCTCCTGAGGCCCTGTTCATTTTTAATAAACCAGAGATGGAGCTAAACGCTCATCCGAGGAGGTGAGACGCATCTTTTGTTGGTGCGGGCTCCCTGCCAGCCTCAGCGGGAACCCCCAGATGATTGTCCCGCACAGCCCATAGACTTCCTATACTGAGTATCCGCCATTGTCATGTCACCTTCTCCCCATGTCCCCGTGCAGCTGCTGCTCCCATCAGCTAGCCCACCACTCCCACTCTGCCGTTCATGGTGAGGCTCCCAATCAGTTACTAGTTAATGGTTACCTCCCATGGACCCCAAGAATCTTCCTCAGCTGTCAGGGGCCCCCTAAGGTGGTTTATTTGGCCCGGATGGTTCCCTCTTGACATGCAGCAGAACGAATGACACTGGCCACTCCTAAACACACTCACCTCCACCTAGCTGTCCCTGCCAGACCACTCTGCCCTGTCAGCCAGTTTCTTCCAAGAACCTTCCAGATGTCTGCTTTCCTCTGAAGCACAGGACCCTGCAGGCAGCTTTGATCTTACTTTAGAAAGCCAGGTCTGTTTAGAGTCCCCGTTTCTGCTTTGCTTGCACTTCTAGATCCTTCCGCTGCCAAAACTGCCATTGCTGCTTCTGGGAGTTAAGTGCAGCTGGAAGAAGCCTTTGATCACGGCAGACACCCTTCTACTTGTGAGCAGCTCTGCTCTGGGTCAGTCAGGGAGGAGCGTGGCCCTCCCTTCCAGGTGGGGCAGGCCTCAAATGGGCCTTCTGTAAGCTTGACTCGGAACCTTCAACTCCATCCAGAATGCGGTGTAACTACTGGGAAACAAAGTTCAGACAGGGCAGATAACCGCCCCAGCACACAGCTCACAGCTGAGAGGCCAGCTGAAGCCCCCTAGCTCTAAGGAACACGCTTTTTGCTGTCTCTGTGCTGTCTTGAAATTTACTCTATAAACCAGGCTGACCTCAAACTCACAGAGACCCGCCTGCCTCCGCCTCTGGAGTGCTAGGATTAAAGGTATGTGCCACCAGCACCCGGCTGCTGCCTCTGTTTCTGCTGATATGTCTCATATACCCTGGTCATCTCTGCCCACCCTGTTTGCTTCTGCAAAGCATTCGTGCCTTCGTGGCCACAGGTCCCCACCCTGGCCTTGGTATCTCACAACATAGATTAGTTTTGTCCCTCACTCAGTCACCTTTTTCTTTACTCCCTTGTTGTCTGGCTTTGGCAGGTAGCCATGGGACTGTCTGTCCCAATGGTGCGCAGCCCAAATGCCCTTTGAGGAGGAAGTAGGTTCCATGTGGATCTTCTGCCAGTGGAAGGAGTAACACCCGAGTAACAGTCAGTATGTCTGCAGCCTTTGTGTGATGTGGCTGCCTATGTTCCGGGGCACATGTCCCCCCGTGGGAACTCCGTTTCTGCTGAGTTGACCCTGGTAGGAGGACAGGCCTGTCTTGGACACTATGACCTCTCCAGCCACGGCGTAGGATCCACGAAGTAGCCATGTGTTAGCTCATGATGGAAACCTGGCCTGGGATCTCACCGGCCCCATCTTCAGGCCTTTGGAAGCAGGACACCCACTGCCCCAGCAGGCTCTCTGACCTGAGAGAGTACAGCCTTCCACAGCTCTGCCTTTGTTAATATGGCTCAAAAGATGCTCCTTCAACTCCAGGTACTAGGCCACCTCAGCTTTGCCCCTAAGGTCCCCTTGTATAATTCTTAGCCCTGCAGCACAGGTGAGGCCATTGAGCACAGTATGGGCTCCACCTCTGGACACACAGCTTTCAGAACCCCCCACCCCCACCCTAGGTGCCTCTGTGAAACCGAGTTGTATGGAGCAGAAACGGGTTTCCTTTCCTCTCGAAGCATGGTAGGCTCTGAGCTCAGCTTAGGTAGGGCCAGCAGGCTAACAGAGGCATCCAATTTCATGGTTCTGGCCAACAAGCGACTGGATAGGAATTTCCCTCCTGGAGACTGTGCTAGGACCTGGCCTTCGATGCTTTTCTGTCCTAGGCAGAGGTGAAGGAGTGAAGCACCTGGAGCTGCAGTGGGCTGGACTCCTTTTGATCTTTCCCACCCTAATTACCCCAGCAACAACTGGGGCAGGGGTGGGGGGTGGGGGGGAGCCAAGAAGGGAAGGGGGAAAGCAAAGGCATGAGCCTGGCCAGCCAGGACTTGTATGCCCACGGGTGTGTCAGGGATTGTAGAAAATGCATGCCCTCTCCTACCCCTGCCCCTTCCAGACCGTTCCCCAGCCTCCTTCTCCTCCGGAGGCTGTATGACCTAGGTGTGCTTTGAAGAGCTTGCTTTATGTTATCTTTATTTATTGTGTGTGTGTGTGTGTGTGTGTGTGTGTGTGTGTGTGTGTGTGTAATCCAGAGCTTGATATCAGATGTCTTCCTCAACTCTCCATCTTACCTTTTTTTTTTTTCAGATCAGTATCTCTGATTAAACCTAGAACCATCCAGCTCCAGGGATCTTCCTGTCTGAACATCCCCAGTATTGGGGTTACAAGCACACACAGTCAATGGGGAGGTGACTTAGTTGGGAGACTGCTTACCAAGCCCCAGCAAAGCCAGAGTTCCCTCCCCACATGTGCATGTAAATCAGGCATAGCACCCCTGCCATGCACCCCTGCCATGCACCCCTGCCATCCTGGCACTTAGGAGTTGAGGCAGGAGTTCAGGGTTAGAGACCAGGGAGTAGCTCAATCAGAAAAGTGCTTGCCTTGCAAGCCCAAGGACTCCAGCTCGATCCCCAGACCTCCTGTTTAGAAAGTAAATTAAAGCTGTGTGTCCACACATTTGTGATAATAGTTATAAAGAAGGGGAGATGGGGGCCCCCTCGTGCTTGCCAGCCAGTCAGGCTAACCCACTTGGCAAGTATCAGGCAAGAGAGAGACCCTGTCTCCAAAACAGGGTGGACAGTGTTTGAGGAACGGCATCTGAGACTGTCCTTTGTGCTCCCCCACAGATGTATACACTTGCATGCCCAGGCACAAATGCACGGGCGCGGGCACACACACAACCACACACACACAACCACACACACACACACATACCACACATACACACACACACACACCACACACACACACACACACACACACACACACACACACACACACAAAACACACACACACAAAACACACACACAGACACACACACAAACCACACACACAACCCCCACACACACACACCCACACACAACCACACACACACAAACCACACAACCACACACACACACACAAAACCACACAAACACACACACACACACACACACCACACACAGGTCCAAGTTCATCATCTACATAGTAAATTTGACACCAGCCTGGACTACCTGAAACCCTTTCTCAAAAACAGGAAAAGAAAGAGAACTGTTTCCTTTCTCTGGTGGTGGTGGGCAGTGTTTCGGTGGCCTCTTTCCTTTGTGAGTCACGAAGGCTGGTACATGGAGACGTTTCCACATATCTTATGTGCTGTGAACCCAAGCTGGAGCAATCGGGTCAGAGCCAACCCTGTGTGTACTCTCCCTGAGAGCCACCAGGCTGTCTTCCACGTGTCTTCCTCATTTGATGGCCCTGCTGGTGTCCCAGGGCTCTGTACCTCCTTGACACATGTCACCAAATGGCTCTTTAGTCACAACCATCCAAGAGGGTGTGAGATGGTTTCTTACTGAGGGTTTGGTATGAATTTCCCAGATGAAAGAGATACTGAATGTGTTGCCTTGAGCTTTATGACTGTGGTGTGTGTGTGTGTGTGTCTGTGTCTGTGTGTGTGTGTGTGTGTCTGTGTGTGTGTGTGTGTGTGTGTGACTGTGTGTGTATCTGTGTCTGTGTGTCTGTGTGTGTGACTGTGTGTGTGTCTGTGTGTGTGTCTGTGTGTGTGTCTGTGTGTGTGTCTGTGTGTGTGTCTGTGTGTGTGTATCTGTGTGTGTGTGCCTGTGTGTGTGTCTGTGTCTGTGTGTGCGACTGTGTATGTGTCTGTGTGTGTGTCTCTGTGTCTGTGTGTGAGTCTGTGTGTGAGTCTGTGTGTGTGTGTGTGTCTGTGTGTGTGTCTCTGTGTGTGTGTCTGTATGTGTGTCTGTGTGTGTGTCTCTGTATGTGTGTCTTTGTGTGTCTATGTGTCTGTGTGTGTCTGTGTGTCTGTATATGTGTGTCTGTGTGTGTCTATGTATCTGTGTGTGTCTCTGTGTGTGTGTGTCTGTGTGTGTGTGTCTATGTATCTGTGTGTGTCTCTGTGTGTGTGTGTGTGTGTGTGTATCTGTGTGTCTATGTGTCTGTGTCTGTGTATCTGTGTGTGTCTGTGTGTGTGTGACAGTGTGTGTGTCTGTGTGTCTCTCTGTGTGTCTATGTGTCTGTGTATCTGTGTGTGTGTCTGTGAGTGTGTGTGTACATGTTCATATGTGTTCACATGTGTGTAGGCCAGAGGTCAACTTTAGGGGTCCTTCTTTAGGCACCATCTACTTTTTCTTCTCTTCTTTTTGAGACAGGGTCTCTCACTTCTACCTAGAATTCACCAACTAGGCCACGTTGGCCAGCAGTGAGCCACAGGGTCCTCTTGTCTCGCCTCCCAACATGGGGATTGTGAGCCTGTCATACTCAGCTTTTTACAGGAACTCTTTACATGGAACTCGGGTCCTCATGGTTCTGATGGTCTTTGCCATTGGTCTACTGATCCAGATCCCATTCACTTTTTTTTTTTTTTTTTTTTTTTTTTTTGAAACTTATCTGCTCATGGCTTTGCCTGTCTGTTGCTTTGCCCACCCATTAAGTGGTTCCTTTGGGGGCTGGGCTGTAAGGGCTCTTTGCAGGTAAATACTAGAACTTCTTCTGGTGAACGGTTGGCATTTTCTCCACTCTCGGGAGCCTGAATCGATCTTAGGAGATCAGAGCGTGAGCAGGAAGCAGCTCTCACTTTGACAGGATCTGACTTTGACTCCCTGTGGCTGGAGTTCTGTCCAGACTTCCAGGGTATAGGATAAGAGGTCATGGCGTGTGGTGGCCCTGGAACAGTACTGTGGGCATTGCTAGGGGTGATGGCCACTGACTGGATCTATCCTTCTCCAGCCAACAACATCTGCTTCTATGGGGAGTGTTCCTACTATTGTTCCACCGAGCATGCCCTGTGTGGGAAGCCCGACCAGATCGAAGGATCCCTGGCGGCATTCCTTCCTGACCTTTCACTGGCCAAGAGGAAGACATGGCGGAACCCCTGGCGTCGTTCCTACCACAAGCGAAAGAAGGCAGAGTGAGTCAGGCACCCGGGACTTAATGAGCCAGCCAAGGACACTGGGCCTGCAGTGGCGGTCAGCAGCCCACACCTCAGAGTCAAAAGAGGTAGCAAGAACAGTGCACTTGTGCCGCTCTGAGATGGTGGCAATGGTATGTCTTGGTTACTGTTGCTGACAGTCCTTCCTCATAAGGGAGGCATGGCGACAGAAGCATGAGGGTAGCTGGTTACAACCAAGAAGCAGAGAGAGATGAGCTCACTTTCCCTGTTTTATTCAGCCCAGGACCCCAGCCTAGGGAATGGTGCCGCACATACACATTCAGAGTCAGTCTTTGCTTCAACAGTTAAACCTCTCTGGAAACATTCTCCCACACACACCTGGAGGTGTGTTTCCAGGACGATTCTAAATCCAGTCATGTTGACAATATTAGCCACCATGGGGCTCCTACGATGTAGAACAGGTGCTAACTGATACTGGTATTCCTTTTTTTTTTTTAAAAGATTTATTCATTTATTATATATAAGTACACTGTAGCTGTCTTCAGACCCACCAGAAGAGGGCATCGGATCCCATTACAGATGGTTGTGAGCCACCATGTGGTTGCTGGGAATTGAACTCAGGACCTCTGGAAGAGCAGTCAGTGCTCTTAACTGCTGAGCCATCTCTCCAGCCCATACTGGTACTCCTTAAAACACAACCTCCCCCACCCACTGCCTGTCAGGTGCTAGAAAACACACACACACACACACACACACACACACACACACACACACACACACACAGCCCTGGACCCATCTAGGGCAAGAAGAATAGCTCATCACCTCCCAGGCCTCTACTCCTATTAATTCAGCCTGTCCTAATGTGTGTCCCTAAAGACAGACATCCCCATTGCTAACCCTCCTTACAAAATGTGAGCCTACTGGCCCCCGTGCTCTACTGAGCCAGGCAGCACCAAATAATCTAGCCTTGACCTCTCTCTTCACTCAGAAGAGAGGCCCTCATTCTTGGTTTCCCACTGTGTCCCTTCTCCCCCTACCCCCCACAGGTGGGAAGTGGACCCCGATTACTGTGAGGAGGTGAAGCAGACGCCACCCTACGACAGTGGTCACCGCATCCTGGACATCATGGACATGACTGTCTTTGATTTCCTCATGGGTACGTCCTGCAGGGCGTGCTGGCTAACCAGGAATGCCTAAACACCTTTGACTGGGGGCACCGCATGGTGACCCACAGCTGAGGAGGGGCAGAGGCCTCTGAGCAGCTGTGCGTGCTTGTCCCTGCAGGGAACATGGACCGGCATCACTACGAGACCTTTGAGAAGTTCGGGAATGAGACCTTCATCATACACTTGGACAACGGGCGTGGGTGGGTCTTCTGTGCTCTGGGAGACCCTGGGAGACCCTGGGGTTCTAGCCATCCTCACCTGTGGGGGGGACTAGCTTAGCCTGAGAAGCAGTCACTGGGACAGGGGGATCCCCTGAGAGGTGGGGCCTAGAGCACATCAGGGTGTGCATCAGTGGGGAGGTGGAGACTCCCTATCATACCTTCCTATTACCCTGGGGAAACTGAGGCCAAAGGGCCCTCTGCTTGATGAGAAAGGCCAACAAACAGTCAGTTCTGCCTGAAAGAGGCCATTAACCTCTGCTTAACAAAGCAGAATCCCTTCCAATAAAAAGAAAACAATGAGCGGTGGCTCAGTGGTTAAGAGCACTGACTGCTCTTCCAGAGGTCCTGAGTTCAAATCCCAGCAACCACATGATGGCTCCAACCATCTGTAATGAGATTTGATGCTCTCTTCTGGTGTGTCTGGAGACAGAAACAGTGTACTCAATATATAAAATAAGTAAATCTTTAAAATAAAACAAAACAAAAAATAGCCCAATACTGCCAGTGCTGAGCATGGCCAGGGTCAGTGTCAGTATTGATGAACCTTTGAGATTGCCATGGTCCTATGGCACCGCAGTACTGGGAGGTGGGACCCTGAGGGCCCTGGGCCCAGCCTGGCTTTCCAGCTGCTAGGGTCCTGACCACTCTACCTTCATCCCGCAGGTTTGGGAAGTACTCACACGATGAGCTTTCCATTCTAGCACCTCTTCACCAGTGCTGCAGGTATGTGCCAAGCCTTGCATGGTCTCTCACAGCCCTCGCGGCAGCCAGGCCTGCTCCCACCCACTGGAGCACCAGTACACAAGGATCCACAGACCAAGCCCACACCACTTCACTGCCCAGGCCTCTTCCTGACCACTGCTCCCTAAGCCTTACCGGGGCACCTCCCACCTGTAAGGACCCAAGGCCCAAAACAGGCTGTAAGTTCAGATAGGGTCCCTCTCTCCTGGCCATGGCTTCAAGATACACCCACAATACCCACCCTCCCCCCCATCCCCAGCAGCTGGACATAGATTCCCAAAACAAATGAGTTATCTCCCTTAGGAGACACAGAATGCACCTGGCCAGGTGAGGAGGGACAGTCTCTAGGAGAGCAGTCAGCATAGTCTTGGGTCTGCCCTCGGGACATGGGGTGCCCATCTTGCCACGCGTCTTTCTGGATAGGATTGTAGTCTAGAATGATGGTTTCTTAACCTGTGGGTCACGACCCCTCTGGGGTCAAATGAGCCTTCCGTAGAGGTTGCACATCATATATTTACATTCTGATTCATAACAGCAAAATGGCAATTATAAAGTAGCAGTGAAAATAATTTTATGGTTGTGCAAGTCACCACAGCATGAGGAACTGTACTGAAGCAGCTACAGCATTAGGAAGGTTGAGAACCACTAGTCTAGAATGACCCATCTCCATGTCACAGACTCACGAGGCCTGGTGGCTCGGGCCTCTTGTCTCTTTGTCCGTCCCCTCTGTTTATCTCTCTGATTCTGTTCATGTCTTTCTCTACACCCCTATCTATCTATCTATCTATCTATCTATCTATCTATCTATCTATCTCTCTCTCTCTCTCTCTGTCTGTCTGTCTGTCTGTCTGTCCATCTGTCTGTCCATCTATCTGTCTGTCTATCCATCTGTCCATCCATCCGTCTGTCTGTCCATCCATCCGTCCATCCATCCATCCATCTATCTATCTGTCTGTCTGTCCGTCCGTCCATCCATCCATCATCTATCTATCCATCATCCATCCATCCATTTACCCACCCATCCATCCATTTATCCATCCATCCATCCGTCTATCCGTCCATCCATCCATCCATCCATCCATCTGTCCATCCGTCTGTCTATCTATCTATCTATCTATCTATCTATCTATCTGTCTATCCATCCATCCATCCATCCATCCGTCCGTCCGTCTATCTGTCCATCCGTCCATCCGTCTATCTATCCCACCCATCCATCCATCTATCTATCTATCTATCTATCTATCTATCTATCCATCCATCCATCCATCCATCCATCTATCTATTCATCCATCTATCCATCCATCCATCCATCCGTCTATCTGTCTATCTGTCTGTCCGTCCGTCCATCCATCCATCCATCCATCCATCCATCCATCCATCCGTCTATCTATCTATCTATCCCATCTATCTATCTATCTATCTATCTATCTATCTATCTATCTACCTATCTATCTATCTCCAGCAATATGTCTCCTCTCTCTCCAGCGCTCCTACTCTCTTTCCTTCCCAGTAGTGACACCCTACTCTCTCTGCAGGATCAGGAGGTCCACCTACCTGCGGCTGCAGCTGCTGGCCAAAGAGGAGTACAAACTGAGCCTGCTGATGGCCGAGTCCCTGCAGCATGACAAGGTGGCACCCGTGCTCTACCAGCTGCACCTGGAGGCCCTGGACCGGCGGCTGCGCATAGTGCTGCAGGCTGTGCGAGACTGTGTGGAGAAGGATGGTGTGAGCAGTGTGGTGGAGGACGACCTAGCCACTGAGCACAGAGCCTCCACGGAGAGGTAGTGACCACGCTGCCCCGAGGAAGGAGGAGCACAGAGCCTATCCACCTGTGAATTCAGTGAATTCGGACGGGATTGGTCACCTCCCCCCCATAGTGTGACCTGCAGTAGGGAGCATGGGGTCTCCCTCATGGCTCTGATAGGGATGTATGGGCCTCCGGTTCCAGCAGAAACCAGCACTCGGAACATGCAGCAGAGTGGCCAGCGCTCCGTCCTTCCCATAGGGAGGGACCTTTAACTCACTATTTTGTACTTAACAAAAGGCTCACACTCCTGTCAATGAAGTACCACCCAGCAGACCAGAGATCACCTCCGGGCCACTTCAAGGACCCTCTATGATGTGATCACACTCTGGCCCTCAATCACAATCCACTTTCTGCTCCCCGATCCTGGCCTCTCTCAAGGCCGGAGAGCTCTCGAGAGGGGAGGCTGTGATGGGCATCACGGCCCGTGTCGGAGCAGATGGGCACCCAAGAGTGGGTTTTGGATGCTAATGACCAGCTATCCACTGTCGGCTGCTACACAGCGGTCAGGCCTTACTAGTTGGTGGTGGGCACCGCCTGCCCTGTGCTGAGCTCTGGACAATGGGTGTCAAGACACCACACAGAGCCCATGGCGCCAGGACAGCAGGCCAGCCTTGGGACCTTTTTGTGGAGTAGTTTGCAGTGAGGTAACGGTGCAATAAAGTACAGCAAGCGTGTGCCATGGCTCTCGGGTGGGGACTCACTCCTCGACACAGCTGTCCCCCTAGACAGCCCCCGAATGTGGCTAAGCTCTAATCATACGGTATCTGTTTGATGTGGGTCTTCGGCCTGCCCAGCACCCAACAGATAAGTAGGCTAGCAAGGTATATGTCCCAAAGGAACAGGTCAAGGGAGAAGACTGGAGGTCAGCCATGTCTTGCCCCACTCCTGCAAAGCTTAGGGCCCATGGAGGAGGCCCTGCAAGGGTGGGATCCACACAGCCCTACATAGGGCCACGACGTACCTGAGCAAGAACCATAGAAGGGGTTGCCCAGGGGCCCATGAGAGCTACAAGCCATTGCACCACTGGCCCCAGAGCTCAGATCCCCTCTGCTGGAAGGTAGATCCTACCTCCTTCCTGTAAGCTGCTGCCATGCTGGGCAGGGGCCAGGCCTTGTCCAGGAGAGGACAGTTAAGAGGACCTACTATGCACCTGTGCACTCTTGAGTCAGAAGAACGACAAACAAACGATGGCCTGCCCCTATTCCAGGCATTCCCAGCTGTCACACTGTGGCTTGTTCACATGCCACTCCCCTAGTAGGGGGTGAGGGCTCAGCCGTAATTGACAACGACACTAGAACCCAACAATTAAGTCCCTGATGTTCTCAGACACAATAGTACACAGTCTGCTTATTGTATAGATGGGTATATCTATATATGGTGTGTGTGTGTGTGTGTGTGTGTGTGTGTGTGTGTGTGTGTGTGTGTGTGTGTGTGTGTGTGTGTTTTGTTTAGGCCAGAGGTTGAGGTCATGCATCTTCCCCTGCCACCCTCTTTCTAATTCTTCAACTCAGGTTCTCTCACTGAACCTGTAGCTCACCAATTTGGTTTAACTGGTTGGCCTGTGAATCTCAGAGATACTCTTGCCCCTGCCTCCCCAGCACTGGAATTCCAGATGTGCACCTCTGTGCCTGGTTCCTTGCGTGTAATCTGAGGATGGAACTCAGACCCATAGGAAAGCACTTCATGGCCTGAACCATCTTCCCTTCCCTGTTTTCCTCCTTTAATGGGAGAAAGTGGGGCTAAGATACAGGAAGCCAGCAGATCGGCAAACCCAGTGCCAGATACCTACCAGCTAGCCCTCCAATCCCTACCTGGTCTCAGGGAGCGTTCTGCACAGCTACCAGCAGATAGCCTGAGACCACTGACCCACCAGGGGAATAGAACAGTGATCAAGGGGCCCCAATCTTGCCTCCCACCTTCCTGTCTCAGCATAAGGCCCAGAATTAACCCTGTGCCTCAAGAAGGAAACAGAGACCCACTATGTAGCAGTCTGGCCAGGAACAGAGGCCAGGCTCCTTTGTCCAGTGTGCTGATTCCACTGCAGGCTTCTAGTAGGTGAGCATGAGTGTTGGCTTGTGCGAGTGCCCTGTCCATGACCACAGAGGTCACAGGACATCTCATCACCAAACCCCATCCTTCCAAGACCCCTCACTATTAAGAGGCCCACAGAGCCCTGTGGCAGGCCAGGCTGGGAAGCAACGTCTTCATCACTGGGTTGTAGAAGCGACAGAGAGAGAGCGATAATCAAGTCACTAGACTGGTGAGGATTACAAACAGACACACATCACCCAGGGCGGACATTCTATAAGGGACGAAGGGAGGTATCAGGTGCATCCTACATCCATGGGTTGATGTCCACCTCCTAGTGTGACTGACTGAGGACAGGACCGTGATGAGGGAGAAGAGGATCGATGAGTTCACACACATGGCCCTAGTCTGGGGCTGTAGGTCCTTAAAAAAAAGAGGTCAAGCCAGGTGTGGCAGCTCACGCTGGTGATCCCAGCACTGGGAGAGCTGAGGCAGAAGGATGGCTAAGAGTTCCAGGCCAGCGTGGGCTAGAGTGAGACCCCCCCATCTCAAAAAAAAAAAAAAAAACAAGTCCAGTGAGGTGGCTCAGTGGGTAAAGGTACTTACCACCAAGGCTGACAACCCGAGTTCAATCCCCAGGGCCCACGGAGTGAAAGGGGAGAACGGACGGTTGTGAGCCATCGGCACGGAGAGTGAATTCAGTGCCAATGTCAAGACCAGATGCTGAGCTAAAGATGGGGGGGGTGTGTGGAGTGTTGGTGTTCACGGGGAGTCCATGCCCTCCTCCCCTCCTCCCTCCTCCCTCCCTCCCTCCCCTCCTCCCTCCCTGTGAGAGGGCCAAGAGGTCAGTGAGAGGGACATGGGACTCCGCCCACTAGCATCTGCTGTACCCACTGTAGAACAGCATAGGTACTCAGACTGGCGTAAAAACCTAGGCGGTGGCCTAGGGTCAAACACAGCCCAGGTGCTTCATGGGATGGTGGCCAATCTTCTGGCTTTTCTCCGGCCTCTATGCTTCTTAGGCTTCATGGAGCCTCACCCACAGAAAGTAGGCTAACCACACCTGCTTTTTTTCATCCTGGTGGCCCACCACACACAACCCCACAGTCCCTGTAGTAGGTACTACAAGTCTCTAGAGCACTGGCTCTCAATCCTGCATATCCTATCTTTACCTTAAGATTCATAATCGTTGGAAATTTACAGCTATGAAGTAGCAATGAGATAATTTTATGGTTGGGGCGTAAACTGTACTAAGGGGTTGCAGCATTAAGAAGGTTGAGAATCACTGCTCTATAGGGTCTAAGAACCTTACCTCCTAAAACTCACACCTGCCCTTTACCCCAATTCAAGAAGCTGTGAGACCACAGAGAGACACGCCATGAGGCCCATGGCTGCCACACAGATTACAAGATACCTGGGTTGCCGTGTATTTTGTCTCTTCTGTGGAAAGCTATCTCTATGTGGCAGAAAGACTTGAGGGCTGAGGAACACTGCCCAGCAGGTTCCATATGGGTCTGGGAAGATGGCTCAGTATATAACACTGTTGTCATGTGAGCATGAGGACCTGGGTTCAGAACCCTAGCACCTATGTAAAAATCTAAGTGCCGTGGCATAAGTCTATAGTCCAAGCATCGGGGAGAGGTGATCAGGCAAGTCCCTGACAAATGCGCACACACACACACACACACAAGTGCACCCACGCACATGCACACACATATATGCATACATCGTGAGTGTGCTAAGTAAAGAAACAAGCACCTGTCTTGCTAGCTGATGCTAGCATATTTGCAGTGTTGTAAACTACTACTACACCATGCTATGGCTTTACATCGGTGGTGGTCACAACCCCTTTGGGGTTACATATCAAATACCCTGCATACCAGATATTCACATTACAATTCATGACAGTAGTGAAATGGCAGTTATAAAGGAATAATTGTATGGTTGAAGGTCCCTACAAACATAAGGAACTGTATTAAGGGATCACAGCCTTAGGAAAGTTTAGAACGGCTGCTTCACAAAAACTAAAGGCTTCTCCATAAATTTGGAGTCGCTCACAGTCACCTGTAGGGACCTGATGATCATTCTGACTACACTTCTAGATGTCTCCACTGCTATGAAGTACCACACAGGTCCATGCAGTGACCCGAATATATCTGTTTCACAGTAGACCCTAGCAGTAGCTTCTCAGTGCCCCAGGGTCACATCTATGACATGGGATCACAGCCATGGTGGCTTCGAACAACAGAAATGTGTTCTCTTGCAGTTTGGAAATTATGAGTCCGAATCCAAGGTGCAGACAGAGTTGACCACTCTGTTGACTTTGGGGCACTACTGGCTGGAGCCTCTCTTTATGTCCACTTGTGTTGCCATGTGTCCTCTGAAGTGGTCATGTGCCCTGGGTGTCTCTCTGTTGTTCTGGATCCAAACCTCATTGTCCTTTTTACCCAGGTCTTAAAGCCAGGTCAATGGCCTCCAAATCTTCAGTTATCACAGAAAATAGACCCTGTATAATCCCAGCACTGAGGAGGCAGACACACACACACACACACACACACACACACACACACACACACAGAGAGAGAGAGAGAGAGAGACAGAGACAGAGAGACAGAGAGAGACAGAGACAGAGAGACAGAGAGAGACAGAGACAGAGAGACAGAGAGACAGAGACAGAGACAGAGACAGAGAGAAATAAAACAAGTTTTAAAATCTAAAATCAGTAGGGGTTTTAGAGATGACTCAGTTGTTCAGAGCTGCAATTTCAGAGGACCTGGGTTCAGTTTCTAGCATGTGCATGACTGTGGCTCACAACCATCTGTAACTCTTGTTCGAAAGAACCCAGTACCCTCTTCTAGCCTCCATGGGTACCAGGATATGCTACACACACATACATGTAGGCAAAACACTCACCACGTCCATTAAAAATAAAATGCTGCTCAGAGACTCAAGTTGTGGCAGGGGACACAAAGAGCCAAGGAAAGAAGCTGGTCAGTGTTGGCTAATATCCTTCTATGTGCGTGCACACATGTGTATGGCTAGCGTCTATGTATATGTGCACAAGTGTATGGCTAGCATCTGTCTATGTGCGTGCACACATGTATATGGCTAGCGTCTATGTGTGCACTCACATGTGTACTCTCGGCTTCTCTGCTCTTCCCTGCAAGCCTCTTGGCTCCCCGCTCCACATTTTAGCAATCTTAGCCTCTCTGCCAAGCAGCTTAAAGTACCCAATTGGAATATAAATCATCCAATGTTGGACACAAAGAAGCTAAAGTATAGAAAAAGACATGACCACACTATACCAGGGCTTTTTCAGCCTGTAGTATTAACCCACTGAAAGCCACTTCCTGGAAGAAAAGGCCGGTGTGCCACATCTGCTCGGAAAGCTTGCCACAAGGATGGGCAGGGATGAGGTACCACTATCAGCCCACTACTGCCTTCTCACCCCAGTGCCCTCTGCCCTTTTCTCACACCTTCACCAGTTTAGCATCTGAATGAGCGAGTAAGGCAGACCACAAGGACCCAGAGACACTAGCTGCCTGCGGTCAAATCATTATGATTGTGGACAAAGCCATCGGTACGCCTGTTAATGTTTACTTACCTCACAAGTAAACAGAATGTTAGGTCTAGCCTAATTGACTGCTTCCAAACCCATCCTGATGCCAGGATAGGCTGGGTACAGGACTATCCGCTATTATCCAGCCAGATGGCGTGGGTGGCTATCCAGTCGCTTTGAGAAATCAGCAGTCACTTTGAGGAAAGCTTCCCAGCAACCATAGCTGCTTGCTGCTCAAGCACAACTCTGGCTTTGAAGACGCTGTTCTGGTCAAACAGCTTACTCTAAATGATGGAGGAGGAGGTGGTGGTGGTGGTGGTGATGGTGATGATGATGATGGTGGTGGTGGTGGTGGTGATGGTGATGATGGTGGTGGTGGTGGTGGTGATGATGGTGATGATGATGGTGGTGGTTGTGGTGATGGTGGTGATAGTGGTAGTGGAGGTGGTGATGATGGTGATGGTGATGATGATGATGGTGGTGGTTGTGGTGATGGTGGTGATAGTGGTAGTGGTGGTGGTGATGATGCTGATGGTGATGATGATGATAGTGGTGGTTGTGGTGATAGTGGTGGTTTAGTGGTAGAGAGAGAAGGTCAGCTGAAGAATCCAGAGGAGAGCAATACCAAGAAGCAGAGACAATGGAGATAATGAGAGGGAGGGGAGCAGAAAGGCTGTAATCCCAAGGACGATTGAGAACAGCCAGACTAGAAACCGAACCACAAGGGTTGAGAGAGCTCCACATATCTGCCAAGACTCAGGGGCCAAGGGTCCCAGCCTGGGGCCTTGAGAGCTGAAACACTGGCTGCTGTGGAGATGAGGGCCCCAGCACATTAAGCCTATTTGGAAACTGACTTAACAGACACGGCTGCCTACTGCTGCCGTCTACTGACGCTGGAAGCTGAGATTACAAGAGCTTCCAAGGGCCAGTAGTTAGATCTCGGAGCAATGGACCTCCACTTGAGCACCTACAGGCATAGTCCCGTGGCTTTAAAAGCCAGGAGCAATAGGGCCCTGGCTCTGGGGGATTGGAACTGTGAGCTTCTGACTCTGCCTCTCCAGTCTCTAGGCCTTTGGTACTCAAGGGCTGAGGCCAGCCAGCCTAGAAGGACTCCCAAATACCCACCATCTGTTGTTCTATTTTGTTTTTAAGACCATGTTTCTTCTAGCCCAGCCTGGCCTCAAACCCACCTCCACAGTCCTGGGAACACAGGCATGTGCCTCCATGCCTAGTTCATGTAGTGCTTGAGAGGAAAGGAGTTTGAAGCCAGCCTGAGATATATGAGACCTTGTCTTAAAAACAGAACAGTACCCAGCAGCAGCAGCAACAACAAAACCAAAAACAGGGCTGAAGGAATTGCTAAGTGGTTATCTCCCTTGCAAAAGACCGGAGTTTGGTTCTCAGCACCTACATCAGGTGCCTCACAACCATCTGTACACATGTCCAAAAATGAACACTTCCGGCACTGTGTTCATCATATATATGTGTGTATATATATATATATTTGTATATGTATATATATGTATATGTATGTATGCATGTATATATGTATATATGTGTGTATGTATATATATGTATGTATATGTATATATGTTGTATCGTATATATGTATATGAATATATGTATGTGTGTATATATATGTATGTATATGTGTATATATATCATTTTTAAAGAAAAATTATTACATAGAAGCTCAAGGTCATCTCTGGCTACGTATTGAGTTCAACACCAACCTGAGATACATGAGACCCTATCTCAAGAACACTGAGATCAAACAAATAAAAAATAGATTCGAATCTATTTGCATCAGGAACGGTATGTGCATTTAGCAGAATGAACAGAGTCTCTTCTGTCCCTGGTTCCCGTGAGTACACGTCTGAGTACGCATGTGGGTGTCTGGTTTAGATTACATGAGGAGAGTATGGTGTCACATGTGATCCGGAAACACGTGGACCCAGAACTTGGGTCCTATCTCTATCAGGGTTCTATTGCTGAAGAGACACCATGACCAAGGCAACTCTTACAGAGGACAATGTGTTATTGGGACTGGCTTACAGATCATTATCATAGCAGGAAACATGGCAGCAGGCAGGCAGGCAGGCAGGCAGGGTGCTGAAGTAGAAGCCAAGAGTTCTGGATCAGTGGGTAGCAAGAAAAGAGAGAGAGAGACTAGGTCTAGTTTGAGCTTCTGAACCCTAAAGCCCACCCCCAGGAACATAGTTCCTCCATCAAGGCCACACCTCCTCATCTCTGCCATGAACCATCACTCTCTAAAGACCAAGCACTCCATCTATGAGCCTTTGGGGCCCATTTCTACTCAAACCACCACAGGTCATGAGTCACGCACGAAGCCTGTGTTCATCGTGACTGCGTGTTTGCATGGGGCTGTGAGTGGATATCGTGTAGACCCCTCACTGCCTTGGTGTGAGAATAGGGCAGGGCTTCGGCTCTTGGCAGGTGCCGGCATTGGGATTCAAGATAAATGGTCATATGATCACCTGGAACGCCTAAGACACCGCACAGTCATCTTTGGCCACTTCTGTCAGAGCATTGGAGACAACTGCTGTTTTGTCCAAAGACTCTGCTTTTCGATGGGTAAGCTCTTTCCTAGGAAGGGAACCATTCCCTCCTGGAGGCTGCTAGTCAAGAAGTAAGCAAACTCTCAAGTTTCAGACAGTTCCTCAAACTTACAGGCTTCACAAGGCCACTCCCAGGGTAACACAGACAGTAACATTTGCTTTCACAGGGCAAGCCTGGACTCATCTTACAGGGAACTCCAAGACTGCAGCTTTCCTGAGTGTCACCCATTTGAGTCATGTTCCTATAGGGAACCCCAATAAACTCACTGCTTCACTAAATTAAACCTAGGTCCTGCCTAGGGTGAGTTCATTCATATCTCCCCAGGAAAGGACACATGACACAGAGATAAAGGAGCCTAACTGAGAGGATGGTTCTGGGATATCAAGGTGTACAGTACTCAGCTTCCCTTTGCCCTCTGGCAAGTGTGAACTCACATCAGCCTTCTAGAACTCTCCAGAGGGAAAAAAAATTCTCACTAGAAACACACATGTACCCTGGCAAGGCAGTAGACAGGACAGGAGCCTTTGGGTAGAGTGGTCAGCCCAAGCCATCTAGTGACAGGAAGAGGGTCCAGATGTGAATGTGTTCAGGGGTCTCCTTTGATCCCTTTACACCCTTGCCTCTCGGCTCTGATTTTCAACGTGGACAGAGTTGTACCACCTCCTCCAGCCCGGTTCACACAGCTCCCTATGACCCAAACCCTACAGTGGAACTCAAATCTGAGGGGATCGTGGGAGGGGCCACACAGGCTGTCCCCACACTCCCAGTGCCGCATAGGAACCCCTCGATGGAGGAACCCTAGCCCTGTGATCCAAAGACCTAGGCAGGAGTATCTCAAGATTTAGGCCTGCCTGGACCACATTGTATGACTTTATGTCAATAAATTAATACAACAGGGCTGGGGAGATGGCTCAGCAGGTAAGAGCCCCTGCGTTACCACCACGAGGACCTGAGTTTGGATCCCGAAAACACATGGAAGAAGTCAAGTATGGTTGAATGTGTGTGTGTGTGTGTGAGATCCCAGTGCTGTGAAGGATGGGGACACAAAGGTCACTGGCACTGGCTGGTTGCCAGGGTACCTCCAGGTTCAGCACGAGACCCTATCTCATGAGTATGAAGAAGGAAAATGATAGAACAGGACACCCAGTGTCTTCCTCCAGCCTCTGCCTGAGGACACAACTTTCCCGCGAGCACACACAAAGTCTCTGACTTCTGCTAATCGTGCTTAGTGCCCCCCTCCGACTTTAAGCATTTTCAACACTCTTACCCATTAGCAGCATTTTATTTTATTTTATTTTATTTTATTTTATTTTATTTTATTTTTTCATGTGTTTGCCTTCCTGGATGTGTACCACATGTGTACAGTACCCAGGGATGCCAGAAGAGGGCAACAGATCCCCTGTGACTAGAGTTTATAGATAGCTGTCTGACATCATTTGGGGACCGGGAGTGGTATCCAGGTCCTCTATAAGAGCAGCTGGTTCTCTTTACCACTGAGCCATCGCTCCAGCCACTCTCAAGTAGTAGTAGTAGTAGTAGTAGTAGTAGTAGTAGTAGTAGTAGTAGTAGTAGTAGTGGTGGTGGTGGTGGTGGTGGTGGTGGTGGTGGTGGTGGTGGTGGTGGTGGTGGTGATGGTGGTGGTGGTGGTGTGGTGATGGTGGTGGTAGTTTGGGTTGTTTTGTTTGTTTTGAAACAAGGTCTCATGTTTCCATTCCAGGTTGACCTCCAAACTCACTGTGTAAGTGATGGGACTCTTGAGTGCTAGGATTGCCTGCTTTCAGCTCAACAGCGCTAATATATTCACAGTGCTACGGTCCCATCAGGCTGTCAAAAATTACCACCACACCACCATCCCCAACACATCAACATCCCCTAGTCCCCACAACCTCCGTTCACACCACATCTGTCTGTTTCAGCCACCACGAGTTAAGCTGAGCCTTTCATGTCACATTGATTTTTATCCCCTAACATCCTCGGTTTCCCCCACACACATGACACGGGCCACACATCATCCCGGGCCTACAGAGGAATAGGCAGAGCTCCTGTAAAAGACTCTGTGGGAAATCATAGGTTTGGATGCAGTAACAACAAAGGCTCTGGCAAAACAAGGAAAAGTAAGCCAGTCGCAGACGGGTTTTGTCAAAATCAAACATGTTAAGGGGGCTGGAGAGATGGCTCAATGGTTAAGCCATCTTTCTTTCAGAGGACCCAGGTTCAATTCCCAAGACCCATATGGCAGCTCACAAAACTGATTATAACTCCAGCTCCAGGGGACCCAGTGCCTTCAAATAGACCTACATGCAGGCAAAACACCAATGCACATAAAACAAAAAATAAGTAACTCTCTAAAAATAATTGTAAAGAATTGAACATATTAGAGTCCCTGGAGGGGTGCTATGAAGCAAGGTGCAACCCAGCGCAGGAGAGAACATGGGCAAGTTTCATGTCTGACAGAAGATCCGCACCCTCATCTGATGCCATGTTTCTGACCAACTGCTCTCCGTGTGTCTTGCAGTTTTGGTCTGTAGTCTCGTGTTACATAGAAGACCCCCTCACTCCCTCTGTTCCCTGTTATCCTTCTGTCATCCCTTCAGGCCTCTGAGGTGGTGCTATATTGTAAAAATATGGCTGCCTAGTGGCTCTCCTCACAAGGCAAAGATGGCTGCGTGGCACCAGCCATCCCATCTGCCTTCCTCACAGTGTTCCTTATACTCTTCCCTTTGGAAATCAATTTGGATGTCTTCCCTTGGTTCCGAGTGAGCCTGTGACTATGGGAAGGAGACAGTGTCATCACTAAAGCGGAGTCATAAGGCCCTGCTGCATCTACCTGGTCTCTCATGTGTGTTCTACGAGTCAGACTGTGAAGTGGGCAAACTTCTGAATCCAGCGTTTTCACTGGTCTTTTGCATATCCCCAGAGACCCTCCATTTTACTGCCTGTGTAGTATTCTACGGCATGGATACTACATAGTTTTCTCAACCCTACCTCTGTTGAAAGGTGTGTTTCCAATCAGAAGTTGTTTGCCGTAACTCTCCTCCGAGCCTCTGGCGCTGATTTCCGGTTTCTGCGTGGCTGTGTGTAAAGGTATATTATGGGATAACTGGATCAAATGGTAATCCTGTGTTTTTGTTTGTCTGTTGTTTGTTCGAGACAATTCTCACTGTATAGAGCAGGCTGACCTGAAATGCATGGTCCTCTAGCCTTAGTGCCAGGATTATAGTTCTGTGCCACCATTACTGACTACGTGTCTGATTTTTAAAGCGATTGCCAAATTGTTTCACAGAGGGACTATGTACTTTGCTTCTCCCAAATTCCTGACTCCTCTTGGTGAGTGTGGCTTGGGCTGGGGCAGTAGTCACACCACCACCGAGGCACAAAGAAGCCGGACCTGGTGCACTCAGGCTTCTCCAAAGAGCGCCTCAGTGTCATCCACCTAAGCGGCCACTTGTTACCAGAGGAGGAGTAGCACTCGGCTCCAACAACCAAGGAAAGGTGCTGCCCTGAAGGAGAAAACTACCCAAGGCTAGCCCTGGCCTCTCATCTCTCTGGGTTCACAAATATGGTTCCCAGTCTGGCGTCTGTAGATTGTTGGAAAGAAGTCTCTAGGATGCCCTGGGTTCCCAAGACATCATCCCACCTCACCATGGTCTCCCAATTTGACTCAGATGCCTCCTCTCTATACAAACGCTTTACCCACCCTCCCAAGCCAGAGAGCCAGGCAGAGGCTCAGAAAAACTTCGGTGACTCCAGAGCACCCAGGAGAGGCTATTTCTAGGCAGGGATGGTCCACCGAAGGAGGGTTCAGGATGCTGGAAGAAACCCTGGGCCTTGGATCTCTAGTCATCGGCTACCTGGTACAATGGGAAAGCGGGGAGCCAGGTTGGGGCAGGAGCCCTATCTGCCTGGACCAGTCTTTGATCCCTGGGTGGGGCTGAGAGCGGCCAGCTTATGTCCTGTGGGAGAGGGAACAGCAGTTCAGCTCTCTAGGACTGGCTCCCCATCCATCACCTCTGGCTGTGGGTGCAGCAACGAGTGGAGCATCTGCATGGAACTCCAAGGGCCCTGCAACAGGCTCAGGATTGGCCTCAGGGGAGGACTGACAGGAGTTGCCCTGACTGCAGAACCAGACCACCCTCATGGCCTCCTTTGCCTGAAGGTCAGAAGGTGGCGACGCTCCCCAACTCTGCTTCCCACGCTGTGGTGGCTGGGGACAGCCCCCTGCACTGGGATTGGACGCCAGAGAACCAGGCGGAGCAGGCGAGGACCCCAGAAGCCCAGGCTCCCTGCGCCCTGCACTCAGAGGCTATTGGCCCAGCTAAGAGAACCCAGGGCTGGGCCCAGGCGGCCGGCGGCCAGCACGGAGGAGGAAGCGGCAGCGGCGCAGCACACAGGCCAGTACAGGGCCGCCAGGATGTTTGACAGCTCACAGTACCCCTATAACTGCTTCAATGATGACGCTGACGACTATCCTGCCGGCAGCGCCGATGAGGAAAAGCGGCTCACAAGGCCAGCATACAGGTGACCCGGGGGGGCAGGTTTCAGGGGTCCCACAGGAGCGGTAGAGGTCTGTGTCGCCAAAAGCTCACCAAGACCAGGGAGAGGTGGGACTCATTCCTTATGGGGATCTCTAATGAAGGACTCGTTCCAGCGCACTCTGGAGATAGCTACGGGGCAGGGAGGGGGGATCCTCCAAGTGCTGACCAGGTTAAAAGTGGGGTCTGGGTAAAAGTAGGGAGCTGTGAGATTAACAAACCACAGCTTCTTCTGTACCCCCAATACCCCACTGGAGTCCTGGGGAGCCAACAGGCCCAGGGCAGTTTTGCAGGGTCCCGCAGAGTCTAGAGGGTATCAGAGACTCCAGAGGGCTCCCAGGGTTCCAAAGAATCTCGGGGTTCACAGGGTCTCAGGATTCAGAAGGTCTCAGAGGGTCTCTAGCGGGTGTGTATGTTGTGTGTGGGGAGGTGGGGGGGTTCAGATGGTAAAGAGAAGAGAGTTGCAAAGGGACCAGGGTTCTGCAGAGGGTCTGGGAGACGGAGACTCCAGAGGATCTTGGGGGACTCCAGAGGCTCGGTAGAGGCTTCAAGCCAGCCTGTTGAGCTCTAGCAGGTCATTGGGGCTCCAGCGGATGGAGGTTCCACCTGGCCTCAAGGGTTCCAGCCAGTCTCAGGGCAGGTCTGACTTCACCAGCGCTTCTGCAGTTCAGTGCCACCCTGACTAATGCAGCCCCTCTGCCTGGCACCCCTGTCGCAGCTACATCGCTCTCATCGCCATGGCCATTCAACAGAGCCCCGCGGGCCGCGTGACCCTGTCGGGCATCTACGACTTTATCATGCGCAAGTTCCCCTATTACCGCGCCAACCAGCGCGCCTGGCAGAACTCCATCCGCCACAACCTGTCGCTCAACAGCTGCTTCGTCAAGGTGAGCCCCTCCCCCGCCCGCTGCGCACAGTGTACCCCCCGAGTGTCCCCAGTAGTCCCTGGTGACGGGCAGAGGGGCGGGGTAGCTGGTTTCACAGCCAGCGCCAAAGTTCCCTTCTAGCAGATTCCCGCTGCCCCACCCCACCCCTGCTCGCACTTGCCTGAGGTGCGTCCTGCCTCGTGTCTGGGGACACTCCCTGAGCCTCACACTCCCGCAGGTGCCACGGACCGAGGGCCACGACAAGGGCAAAGGTAACTACTGGACGTTCGCGGGCGGCTGCGAATCCCTCCTGGACCTTTTCGAGAATGGCAACTTCCGTCGGCGACGCAGGCGACGCGGCCCCAAGAGCGAAGAGGCCCCGGGTCCCCTCCAGCCAGCAGCCCGCGGGTCCCCGGGCCCCGATGGCACGCAAGCCCCAGATCGCGAGGCTCAGGCAAGCCTTGTGACACACAGAGACATTAAATTCAGCATTGACTACATCCTATCTTCCCCGGACCCTTTCCCAGTTCTCAGGTCGTCCTGTCACTCACAGGAAGCCAGGTACCCGACTCTGGAGCCCCAGCAAATGAGCTTCCAGTTTTGGGCAGCATGAGGTGGCCTCTGGGTCTCTGCCCCCGGTGGCTGCTGCAGCCAGTTGAGGACTCGGGCCTGATTCTCCCCTGAAGGCAGGACTTGAACCAGGTATTTTGAATCAAGAACCCCGACATTGGCACATCTGCCTATTTCTTCACAGACTGTCCAGGGAGACTCGGTCCTTCATTTGGAGAGATATGGAGACCTTCTTATAAAAGGTATTTATGGTGATGTTGTGACTTTATAAAAAATAAAAACAGATCTCTCGCGGGAAAGCCTCACTCAGACTAAGCTCTACTTCAGGATTTGCTGTGGTCTCACTGAATGCTCTCCTACATCAAGCAGTAAAATCACCCTCTGCTCCCCAGAATCAGGTAGCACTTTGTTCTCCGTCGTGTGGCAGATGGCTCCAAAATTAACGTGTGCTCAGTAACATAGTTTGTGACGCTGGATAAGGAATTCCCTGTTATTAAAAATGATGAGGTTTAAAGCTGTGAAGACTGAATCTATCCTGTGTTACTCACCCCAAGGCTTATAGTGATGCCAAGCTACGAGAGGCATAACCAGAAGCATCCTGTGTTCTCGGCAGAAACATACTTCCCAGAGCCGGCATGCTGACACAGGCTTGTCATCCCAACACTTAGGAGGCTGAGGCAGGAGGATTACAAGTTCAAGGCCTCACTAGGTAAAATTAGTTAGATCCTGCTTCAAAATAAGAAATCTAAGAAACGTAAGCATATGTTTTCTGTACAGGGATGAGGAAAGGAGAAAAGGACAGGGATAGAGGGGAAAGGGAACTTTATAGTGGTCCTCTATCCCGACCAGCTTCCTTGAAGGCAGGGACTCTAGCAGGGGACTGAAGATACCCACTGCACAGTGAAGTACTCAAGACAGGAGTGGAAATACATCCATGACAAATGTAAGATGGGTTGTTCAAGAAACCAGTTAGGCACAGTGAAACTATACGCTCACTGTTCCCATTTTTTTTAACCACCCCACCCCCTTTTTTGCAGCATTAACTACTTGCTGTGACTAAATTTGAGCATTTAATAATCTGATGTGCTCTCTGATTCGTCCTTTGAGAGACAAAATGGCCCCTGACCAGTCTGGCTGTCTCGATTGAGAATTGCAATTAAAAAATGGGCCACAGAAAAAGGATGGTGGACAGAGAGGCAGAATGGGGTCACAGGAGACGTCTCTTAGACTTAGCCGCCATTCCAGGCTGGTGAAGTAGTCCCTCTGTTTGAATGCCTGATCCGCACGCAGAGTCTTTAGTGGCTGGGGGAAATGGAAGAGGTCCTGCTGGAGATCTGAAGGCAGCATGGCTGCTGTCTGACCTGCAGACCCTGGGGAGCATAGCCTTTACCCAGAAGCTGTTCCCACTCCAGCCCAGCGAAGAGGAGAGGGAGTCCTTTTCCACAGTGCTTCCCAAAGGTGCAGATTCACCCTCCTGTCAAAGCCACCTGCAGCTTTCCAGAACTCCGCTGCTCTCACCAAGACACCTAACACGCACATAGGCGCTGCCTGGTGGCCAGGCATAACAGTAACCCAGACCTGTGCTTGCCCCATGCCGGCTTCCTCCTTTGTCCTGGCTTGTCTGAGCTGTCAGGATGGTGCGTGTGTGTGTGTGTGTGTGTGTGTGTGTGTGTGTGTGTGTGTGTGTGTGTGTGTGTGTGTGAATGCACGCACAACATGCCCATGCACTGAGGCCATGCATCTGTCTGTATCCTTGTTTTGTATATCTGTCTGTCCATCAGGTATGCTAAAATTATCAATTCACACTGGATCTACTTGAGACGGCTCACGCCACAGACAGTACACAAGTCAGGGGTGGCTCAGACAGTTGTCCAAAGATACACAATTTTTTTCCCGCTGCCAACTGAGCAAATATAATTTGTGTTCGATCTTTTGGATGCTTGGTTGCTTCATACAGTTCGTTCTCGTTAGCAAAGTCTGCTTTGAAACAGGAAAGCCCCTTTCCCTGAGCAAAACAGGGGGCCTTAGGGAAACTCTGCGCACAGATTCACTGCCAAAAGCCATCTCCACCACCCCGGGCAAGAGAGGTGAAGCCGGTGCCAGGCGAGGCCGGTGTACCTTGAGGTTTGGCGGTCACTTTGTGGAGGCTATCAATCATGTTCTTAGAAGCAAAGGGACATTTCCCGTTTGCCAGCGTGTGATATCCCACGACGTCAGGAGTGAGTGGCATTTAATACCAATAACATAACAGGGGTGAGGGCTGGCCGTGACCTATTCAAATGTCGCTGCCACCACGCAGACTCGCCCAACGTGATTATAATTAAATAGTTTATGCCGCTCTTGCAAATCCGCAGATTGATCATCGATACGCACATTACCAGCGTATTACCCCCGAGCAGATGTCTGCCACGCGCGTCGTCACGGATCAGTAGGTTTCCATTAACAAAGTTGGGAAGTGTTGCCAAGTGCCAGCTCAGGGGGAAATAAGTGTGAGTTACCACGGTCCCAGCCAAAAGTTCCCGGGCTGGGCTGCAAATCTCTGTAGCCCCAGAAGAAGGCAAAGGGAGTACAGCCAGCTTCCGAGGGCAGGCCACCTAGCTCAAGCTGGGGCTCTCTCTGTGGGATCCGGTGGGAGATCCAGCAACCTCCCTGGCTGGCAGCAAGAGATGGCTGTTTTTCACTGCAAGTCAAAATACACCTCTGGGTTTCTCCGCCCATCAGGTGCAGCCTGCCTCCTCGAAGCTGTTGACCAGGCAATGTAGCAAACACCCCATGCTGGCATGGCCACCCTGGGCCACAGGGGCACAGACACTGCCAAGATCTGAGGCCCTGAGAAAAGGAAAACCTATGGAGCTCAGCCCTAAAACTGAGAGAATTGGGGGCTTGTAGAGTAGAGCAGAGAGAAAATATAGCCTTGGGGAGACAGGGAAATAGATTCTGGCTTGCCCCAGGCCAGACTGGCCCTTCTTGAACCCTGGGACTGCTGCTCCTTCATTTACACCAGTCTGTACCTCCTGACAGTCTGGCTTCCATCCCTCAACATCCGTCCATGTCTGCACTGTTGGTGTCTGGGATTGAGACAAAGGGATGTGCACTGGCTGCAACCTGAAGTGAGGACTGGGGACCCAGGAGTTTCCCCTTTGATCTCCCAGACACCTCACTTCCTTGAAGCCACTTCCCACCCCTCAGAGAAGCTACCTTGCAGTATCCCTAGGTTGTCTGAGGCAGACAGGGAGACAAAGGTGTTTTCCTCTGTCATCTGCCTGTAGCTCTGTTCCAACATTTTGGAATCGGCCCCCATTAGAGCGCACTCCTATTTCCAGTGGCCAGCTGTTCTCAGGCTCCCCTTCCCCCCACCACAGTTTCCTCACCAAAGCCAGGTTCTCTCCCACCTTCTAAATTATGACACTATAAGGAAGTCTTCCTACCCCCAGGGCAGGCCTGGGCTGCGAGGTTTAGACCAGAGTGTGCTTGTCTCAAAGCCAGTGTCCCAGAAGCTCTCCGCACAGACAGTCTAAGCTTAGAACACAGGCTGGAGCCTGCTTCTCTCCAAAATGTAAAAACGAATATAGGTATCATGGGACCTATGACTCTTCCAATGCCCAGGTTCACCTTTGTCTGACCCCCCCCCACCATCCTGAATGTACCCTGTCACCACCTATGCCAGCCATTGGCTCTACCTGGGCAGTTTCCAGATGGTTCTCTAGGTAGGTTCTGTTGAAGTCTGCTATTCTGCCCCATACAGAATGTTTACTGACTCAAATCTGAGAAATCAGCTTCTGCAATGTGGAATTCTGGCCTTTGAGCAGATGTTAGGATACATTCCTTGGGCTGCTGATCTATGTCTCCTAATTTGTGGGAGCCATCAAAGTCTCATAGGGGACAAAGAAGGCAGAGCCTAGACTGGAGCGAGGCTGAAGGTGTCCCTCCTTGTCAGGCTAGAGGATCTGAAGGAAATCGACACAGAACAAGGCCATCTGCCCAAGTGCATGGTGACAGGGGCACCCCTGCACGGTAGAGGGGGAGTGCTGGTGCTATCCCTGCACCTCTGGGGGTACATAGATTGGGAGAAGGAGAAGTGAAAAGACATCAGTTATCCACAGGAGCCTGGAAGCCCCACCACGGGGTCCGAAGACAGGCAGGCAGGTATCCTTGTAGTAGCAGCAAAACCCACATTTTCTCTCTGCCTGCCACTGCTCTGAGCATCTCATCTCAAGGGTGCCAGTAATCTGGAGTTAGAAAGTGTCGGCTGAGCTGGAGAAATGGCTCAGAGGTTGAGAACACGTACTGTTCTTCTAGAGGACCTGAGTTCAGTTCCCAGCATCCACCTCCTCATAACCACTAGTAACCCCAGTTCCAGGGGAAGCAACACTTTCCTCTGGCCTCCATGAGCACCTCCACTTGTATACATA
The DNA here is from genome assembly GCF_011064425.1 of Rattus rattus. Lineage (NCBI taxonomy): Eukaryota > Metazoa > Chordata > Mammalia > Rodentia > Muridae > Rattus > Rattus rattus. The sequence goes on along the minus strand of NC_046169.1, from coordinate 14,370,944 downwards.
ACCACACAGAGAGAACATGCATTTACAGAATTTAAAGTAAAAATAAATGCAATTGGGCTTGGTGGTACACACCGTTAATCTCGACACTTAGGAGGCAGAGGCAGGTGGATCTCTGGAAGTTGCAGGTCAGCCTAGATGGCACAGTGAGTTCCAGACTAACCAGGGCTCCATAGTAAAATCTTATCTCAAGAACAAAACAAAAACCTGTTTTGATGCCTCCGTGGGTAAGGGGCTTGCCACCAAATCTGCTATCTGTGTCACATCTCCAGAAACCACACAGTAGAAGGAAAATACCAATGCCCGAGTGCTGTCCCTTGACATCCATGTGCTCTATGACATGTATGTACCCTCAACATCTACCCAAATACACACAGTCACACAGAATAAATAAATACAATCTTTTTGTAAGAGACATCCTATCTACTACCTGAAGTGCAGTTCCAAGGGGAAGGTGACCTGGAACAGCCCAGAACCCCCACTGTGGCTCAGCTGCTGACCTGCCAATGTTGAGGGGGTCCCCTGTAGTGGGACACCACCAGCGCCCAACCACTTTCTCAAGAAGAGTTACATCAAAAAGGGAAAGAAGGAAGGCAGGAAGGAGGGAAGGAAGGAAGGAAGGAAGGAAGGAAGGAAGGAAGGAAGGAAGGAAGGAAGGAGAAAGAGTAGAAAGGGGAAGGAAAGGGAGATAAGGGAGGGAAAGAGAGGAGAGGGGAGGGGAGGAGGGGGAAGGGGGAGGGGAGGGGAAGAGAAGGGCTTGGCCTGTGGTCTGTGATGTGATTTTTGTTGTTGTCCAAACAAACTAACAATCTATGAACAGTTACAAAATTACATTTTCATTTTCATTCTGCACAAAATGCCAGTCACATCCTGGGCAAAAAGGGCCTGGTCCCCAGGCTCCACTGTGCAGGAGGGACAGTCCCCAAACCAGTGCACAGCTTGTGAGGCCCAACAGAAATTAACAGGATCTTGTATGCACCAGTACAATTACATTCCGGCCAGCTTTAGGCGACTTCAAACCTAGGTTCCAAATAAGATGTGCGTTCACTGAACTGAAACACGGGGTATTAGATTTGTAATAAACACAGAGAGAGGTCACATGGCACTGCCATTTCTCAAGAGGAAAAGAAATTAGATGGGAATGTCAGGACTTCGTTCAGCCTTGCCCTGTGCTCTGTGTGAATCCAGGTGACAAAGAAGAGCCGTCAGCCAAGGGTGACGCAGCCACACCCACCTTCACCCAGCTTAGAGCGCTTGCCCTGTCCTGGGCTCTGTCACTTGTGCTCTCTAGGTAGTCCAGGCTGGACTCTCGCTCGAAATAATTCTGTCTCTGCCTCCAGGGAGTTGATATCACAATTGGGTCTACATTTTCTTTTGAGACAGAGGTGGTCTTAAACCGGGGACCATCCTGCCTTCGCCTTCGAGATTCGCACAGTGTAGGTGTGCACCGCCATGCCCAGCTTCAGGCTTTCTCTGTGCTCTCCTGCTACGACCTGCACTCAGAATGGAATCCAGAGCATTGCGCCTGCTAAGCAAGCATTGTGACATTGAGATGAGTCCCCAACTCCCAGACTTTCTCTGTGTCAATGACATCCAAAGAGCAAGGAGCAACCGTGTTTCAGAAATCACATATACCATCCTCCTGGGCCTTTTGCAAATCCCTGAACTGGTGAGAGGGACCCCACTGAGGACTACTTTGCCCTCCAGGGCACATCGGCTTTAGGGCTTCCCCAAGGCCTCCCTCCCCTTCTTATAAACCTCTGATGTAAATGTGGATGGTCCTGGCAGGGAGAAACTAGATAGCTTTGCTCCCCTGGTAGGAAGTTGGATGGGCAAGACAGCTCTCTCCTGACCAGGGTGACCTCTGAACTTTGCAGCAGGAGCAGCAGCTGGGAGTCTGTACAAACCAGGGGATGGCTGAGCCTTGAGAGGAAGCCACTGGAAGAATGGCTGGGCACTGGGTGTGGGGTGAGGAGTCACTGCAGGAACCTGGGAGTTCTAGCATGGAGCCCAGAAGGCCTTACTAGCCTCTGTCTCTCTGAAAGGTCCTTGAAAGAACAAAAGCCAGTCTGTGGGCAGCATAAGCCAGGGGGAGATCTGGTCCCTCATGTGGGGTTCATCAGGAGACTGGCCTTATCTAGCACCCGAAATGAATGTCTGCTTCAGACAGGTGAAGCTGAGGTTTATGGAAATCAGTCAGGCCTCCATGTTCCCAGTCTAACTGTACCCAAGTAGAAGAGATCTATGCTTCCTCCCACCCAGCCCACCAATTCCACTTGTTCCCAGCCAGCATTTCCTGGGCTTGGAAGCTCTCACCATTCCCTTGTAATGTCTGAGTGTAGATAGACTCAGCTGGCCTAGGGTACCTGCATGTCCGGCTGAAGTGCAGAGCAGGCCAAGGGGGTATGCGCCCTCAGCACAAGTACACAGGGTGCAGATTCATGTACCTGTGCACTGATACAAGCATGCAGACTCACACGCATGAACACATGTGCACATGGGTACACAGAAACACACAACTATGCTCTGTCCTGCCCCAGGCCACAGAGGCCTGGGCTGAGAAGGATGTGTTCCTGCACTTAAAAGCCACAGGGGTATTTATGAAGCCCAGGAGAGGAGAAAGGCATTACAACAAGAGATTGCATGTGTGAGGCAGGAAGCATACACCTATACACACACAACACAGACATGCACATCACAAACGTGCACCCACATGTACGTACACACACACACACACACACACACACGCAACACAAATGATCACAGACCAGAGGCCCAGCACGTTTGAAATATGTATGGCAAAGCAAGTACAACCCAGTCTGCACACTCAGGGGAGAATGGTGTCTGGTCTAGGGTAGGCTGCTGGCTCTCTCCGACCTGCTGCTGTCACGCCTCCTGCCTCACACATGCAATCCCTTGTTGTAATGCCTTCCTCCTCTGCTTTGCCTCGTAAACACCCCGATGGCTTTTAAGTGTGGGAACACATCCTTCTGAGCCCAGACCTCTATGGCCTGGGGCAGGGCAGAGCTCCCAGCCCAGGCAAAGTATGAAGGGCACAGCAGAGAGCAGTGAGACTCGTCATCACCTCCATAGGGATGGAGGCCTGCCCCAGGGACCTGTGGATCCAGGTGAGTGACTTACACAATTCACATTGGCTCTAGGTTCCCAGTCACTAGGGATAGAAGCTAAGAGAAGAGCAGGAGCCAAGCCAGAAACAAACGTCCCCAGCTTCCACATCCTTGCCATCTACACTTCCTGGGTCTAGGTCTGTCCCAACACAGGGTAGGTGCTGGAACGTGCTTTCCCTCAAAAGCCCTGGGCTCGCAGCTGTGGGTCAGTGTTTCCAGACACAAAGGCAGAACGATCCACATGTGTTCAGGGCTTCCGAGACGTCTGGAATGATTTCTCGGTTCAGCTCGTGTCCCCCTTTCCACACCAGGCTGAAGGCCCCTTGAGATAGTGATTGTCCTGAGACTAAGTCAGGAGGGCTAGTGTGGCAAGCCCACAGGCTAGACCAGGAGCCATGCTCTCCCTGTGAGTGGCACCTTAGCTTCCTAGGGCAGCCTGCTTTCCACTTCCAGATCCCCATCAGAATGAGGAGCCCAGTCAGCTCCCACAAACCTCAATTCACCTAAATATGTCCTCAGTCCTTGAAGCATGTGGAATTTTCAGCCCTGATTCTGACTCTGAGTCAAAAGGGAAACAAATCTGTCCCCATACTGCCAGTGAGGAATCTGAGGTCTGTCTGTCCAGCCCGTGACAACCTTCCCAGGCCAGCTCCACCCACTTTCATTCTTCGCTGGTACATGACCACCCTGATCGATCTGTCCTGCCCTCCACATGTCCACCCACACAGATTGGTTTAAAGTGATCACATGACCTGATAGTCACATGACCCCAAAAGCAGCAGACTAGACCCCAGCCCTATGGCTTCTACTGTAAGGATAGGGAAGGAGGATTTTCTGCTGGGTGGATTAAGGTCTGGAACTGCACAAGGAAAGCCTATCAGAAAATGGCTAGCATGGAACTAGATGCTAGCTAGATGGGGTGATGTAAACACCTTGATCCAGCCATGCCTGAAGGCAGTGTTCTTCTCCAGCCATAGTCATTCTCTATTGGGTTTGTGGCAAGTGGCTACAGTCGGATCCCTTCAGCTGATAGCCACCAGCCCTTGGCATTCCTTTTACCTGGGAAATGTTTATACAATTCTAGCTACACAGGTATATAAAATAGACCCCAAAAATTAAAATTGATTGATAAAAAATTATAGGTAAGCTTATTCTCTCTTTTTTTTTTTCTTTTTTTTCGGAGCTGGGGACCGAACCCAGGGCCTTGCGCTTGCTAGGCAAGCGCTCTACCGCTGACTAAATCCCCAACCCCGGTAAGCTTATTCTCAAACAATTCTTTGATATACAATGTAATATTTACACACACACACACACACACACACACACACACACACACACACATATATATATATATATATACACCATATTGGCATATGTTTAATAATAATTTACCTTTTGCTGAAGATGGGAGCAAATTTGTATATTAGTGAAATGGTGTTATTAAACAAATGGTATTGTTGTTGGTTTTGGTTTGGTTTGGCTTGGGTTTTTGACACCAGGTCTTTCTGTATATCCCTGGCTATCCCAGAACTCGCTCTGTAGACCTGTCAGTCCCTACCTCCCCAGTGCTGGGATTAAATTAAAGGAAGCTCTGTTAGTTTGTTTTTACATAAAACCTTGAAGGAATACGTGATACTTCAAGATACAGAGTGACTTCAACATTTTTCAGAGTTGGTCAGTATTGTGATTTTATGATCATCTTTGCTGCTGACAGTGAATCACATGCCTATGAGGTGTGTTGAGGGCCATTTCAGAAACTGTTACAAGGTCAGTCTTAATCCCAAGCCAAAGTTCATTGAGTGTATTTGTTTTCACGTGGGTCTCAGGTCAGCAACTCAAATGGGAGTTTTAAAAATCAAAAACGCTAATACAAAGTAACCCAAAGATGTGCTAAATTGATACTTGCACCCAAGGAATGATGGGAAGAAAACATTAAAAGTCTCTTCTGTAATTAAATTATTATATTCTTGCAGAAGACTGTAAACTTCTGCACTTAAGAGTCTAGAGCCTGGGCTGGAGAGATGGCTCAGCAGTCAAGAGCACTGACTACCCTTCCAGAGGTCATGAGTTCAATTCCCACCACCCATGTGTTGACTGACAGTTCTCCTTAACCTCAGTTCCAGGGGATCCAACGTGCACATACATGATGCTCATATGCAAGACGGCAAAACATTCATACACATACAACAAAGACGCCTAAAAAATTAAAACCAAAGGAGCCTGGCATTCGTCTCAGGATATACTCATTATGGTGTGTTGTTTTGTGGATGGCTTGTGTGGTACAGAGAATGTGATGTGTGGAGTCAAAGAGCTTCAGAGAAATTACTCCATCCAACAGGGGCAAGAGTGGTCAGACACTCTGAGGTTCCCCATGTGTTTGGTTTCTGAGTTAACTGTGGGTCACTGTACAGTGACTATTCCAAAATCTTCCTTCTTACCAAAGTTTGTGGGTACTCCCCCCCTTAGCTGTCTTTTGCTACTTTGTGGGTTCTTCTTTCTTCTACCCCTCTCTAGCCTTTTTCTACCCTTTCAATCCCCTAACTAGATAAGAGAGAAAGAAGGATAGAAAGTAAAGGGAAGAGGAGATCCCTGAACAAAGTCAGAGGGTAGAAAGGGGGTGACATTATCATCAGACTACTTTCTGCTGATTAGGGACATCAAGTTCCTTGGGGTAAGTTCGATCTTGGCTGTCAGGATATCTATTTTTTTTTCTTGTTGTTTCTTCTTTGTGCGTGACTATTTAACAAACCACAACCAACAACACCCCCCGCCCGCCTCTCGAGGCCCTAGCATTTGTAGATCCTCTGAAAAGTCCCCAGAATTCCCAATGTCACACAATTGCAAAACTATCTGCAGCTGACAAAATCTCACTCCTGAGAGAATCCTTGGCACATCATAGTCCGCTGCTGTGGACAGTCTGAAGTAGCCCCATATCCCACACCTGGTATTAAAACAAAAACATATTCTTACACTATTTCTGTGTCTTTTAAAAGAACCAAAACTTCAAAATTCTCACCCTTCTCCCCACATTACTGCATATGGGACAATCTATAGCTTTATAACCACAGGTATTTATACAGAAATCTCAATATTTTGCCTAATGATGGTGAGCGCTTTGGCCAGAAAAATATGTCTTCAGTGGAGTATTTATGGGCCATACAGTCATACAAACACTGAAGGTCCAGGTCAAAATGATGTTGGAAATGAGGCCTATGGACCATGGAATCAGAAGTCCCTGGAATGGCACAATACCTACCTTTGGGTCCTGAGGTGTCCCTCTCAGGCTTCTAACACACAATTCAGTTCGGGCACCAGGTCCCTGGCCTCTCTGCTGCTAGGAATAGTTGTGACAGAGTATGACCTCTGTGGAGCCCTGGATGCCAGCACGTACCACATGCCAGGGACTTGGTAACATGCAGGTATGTGTGCCCACACAGGCAGGACGAGGGTGCACATAGTGAGTGTGGGTGTGGCATGCACAGATGAATGGTGACAGTGTGGAATCTGCGATGAACACTGCTCCGGGGATGGTGGGGATACTAGGGTCTTGGGAACCCCAGCTATGGCTTTAGTGTGCACAGCTGTGATCCTCTGTCTGTAGGCTTTCCAGCTGCTGATATACCTCCAAAGAGAGCCAGTCTATTCAATCTTCTTCACAATGCTTGGCTTCAGGCCTCCCCTGGCTGGCCTGAGTCACCCCGTAAGTTCCTGTCCTTGAGGCTCCTCTCAGCATGGGGTGTTGTAGGAGAGCAAGGGAGGGCCTGGAGCTGCTGCCCCGCTTGGCTGACAGCCATCAGCGCTTGGCGCTCGCTGTAAAGGTTAATACATAAATCACAGGGAAATGTCAGGCGGCTTTTAACACTGATTGAGATGTAATTTGGGGTGGGGGCTCTCCGAGGGGCTCGCCCACATGGATCCACGGCAGGCTACGAAAGAAATTATCGGTTGTTCGTTTATGGTTCGTAATCACATCAGAATTGATGGTCCTCCACTCTGGACGGCGCTGCTCCGGGTGTGCCAGGGATGGATTTACAGGGGGGATGCTGGGTCTGGAGTCAGTTGGTGCTGACAGACACAGCATCTGGACCCCAGAGAACTTTCCGAGTGCCCCGGGGAGAACAGCTTGTCCACAGGCATCCTTGAGGCTCAGCTCACACGACAAGGCAGACCCAGGCCACACCAGGCCTTGCCAGGACAAGACCTCAGGCACAGCCCCCTTCCTGGGTCACAGCAGAGGCTCCACATGGCCCAGGACCTCTCTCCACATAGACAGCCAATGGTGCTCCCATCTGAGAGTGTGGCTCCCCAACACTGGGATTTAGGGAGCCTCAGGCCTTTCCTTGTGAAGAGTATAGGGGGGAAAATCCTTTCTGCATGAACCCTCATGAGACTGTGCACACAGCTCCATCCATAGGTGCTCGATGTGTCAGTATGCTGAAGATATGAATATGGGAGCTGGCGGGATGGCTCATTAGGTAAAGCACTTGCCACACAAGCACAGGAACCTGAGTACAATCCCCAGAACCCATACAAAACTCCAGGCATGACAGTACCTGTCCATAGACCTAGCACTGGGGAAGCAGAGATTCGAGGATCCCTGGGGCTCACTGGCCAGCCAGTCTAGCCCAACAAAGGAGCTCCAGGTTCACTGAGAAACTCAAAAAGGTGGAGCAGCTGGAGAGACGGCTCAGGGATTAGGAGCACTGCTCTTCCAGAGGTCCTGGGTGTATTCCCAGCACCCACATGGGAGCTCACAGTAGTCTCACGTTCCAGGGGATCTGATGCCCTCTTCTGGCTTCCTCAAGCTCTGCACAGGCGACGCACGTGCAAACATGCAGAGAAAACACCCACAGACATAAAATAAAGGTTCAGAATTGAAAAAGTAACATAAGGTGGAAAGTGAGTGCAGAAGCGACTGACACGGATCAACGGTCACTGCTCACATGCACACACCTGCACACCCAAGACCACAGTAAACCAACGGAGAGCACCAACCGTGCAGCAGCCACTAAGACATCCAACTTATTTGACTCCGAGTGTATACATTAAGGCTTGAAGAATTGTCACCACGCTTAAACTGTTTAAAATAAGTCTTCATCGTGTAGCAGTTAGCAGACAAAAGTGGCCACACCATACCCTTCTCGTCCTCAGCCTCCCGAGCTCTGTCCTCCCTCTGGGTTCTCGGTCACTTCCTCCCCTCCCCGGCCCCACTCTAAGATTCAGCTCAAAGTCTGCCTCCTCTATGAAGTCACCCAGGCTGAACTCCAATCCAGCCCAACCTTTAGGTTCTGAGTCTCAGTCCCTCCCATCATGACCACAGCAGCTTCCTGACACTCAAGAAGAAGGGGGAGTCTAGCAATCCCTTCTCTCCCCTGGAGCCACCTGGCTCTGCCCTGCCTCCATTAATTATGGGAAGGAACCATTTGTCACCTTCCTAACCTTTAATCAGAGAAAGTCCAAGAAGCAATGGTTGTCTGCCTCAATGTCAAACGCAATTAGGGTTTCTGGTGTGGCTAAGTTGGTAAAGTGTTTGCGTAACATTCAGAAAGTTCATCCCAGCACCACATGAACAAGGGCAGTGATGCATACATGTACTCCCGGCACGCAGGATGTGAAGGCAGAAGGATCCCAAGTTCACGGTCAACCTTGGCTGCAGAGTTCAAGGCCAGCTTCGGCTACAAGGGATCATGTCTCTAACACACACACACACACACACACAGAGAGAGAGAGAGAGAGAGAGAGAGAGAGAGAGAGAGAGAGAAGATGGCTTAATCAGTCCATCACTAGCCATGCAAACAGGAAGAACTGAGTTCAGATCCTCAGCAGCTACATAAAAGCCACGTGTGGCGCTTACCTGTAACCTAGCATTAGAGAAGCGGGAAAAACATCGATCCCTAAGCCTACTGCCCAGCCCATGCAACCAGCCAGTGAGCTCCAGGCTCAGCGAGAGATCCCACTTCAAAGGATAAGGGGAGTGATTGAGGAAGAGAGCCGGTGTTAACCTCTGACATCCACACATGCACACGCACCTACATATACACGTTCACGTACAAACACACTGAGACAGGAAAAGGGAAAGATCTTTGGAGCTCACTGAGGAGTGGATCTTTGCAGGTTCCTGTAGGACTCTGCCTACAGGAAGGTAAACAGCTTTCTTTTCCCCGCAGTCCCAAGGCAACAAAGCCAGGTAACCACAAATTGAAAACTCTGAAACCATGAGCCAAGATAAATCTTCCATCCTTTAAATCGGTTTTTTGCAGGAATTTTATAGCGGAGACAGAAAGTTGACTAATGCACGTATAAGTATGAACTATTTGAGGGATCACCCCCATGAATGCATGCTTGCACAGCCCCACAGAAGGATTTCAGTTGAGTGTAGGCATGGAACCTGGGCTTGCACAGGGCTGGTGAGTCCGCTCTACCACTAGGTTTGTAAGAGATTCAAATGAGTCTGTAGATGGGAGCAGAGATATTTATCTTTGGACGCAAAGAAGGAGATCTTTAGGATTAAGATAGCAGAATGCTGTGGTGTGATATTCAGACTCATGCTATCAAAAGAGTTCTGGAAACATGGGTCCTGCAATGGTCATAATTGGTTCGTGGCAGTGTTTGGTATGGGCATGGGATGGTAAACACTGGCAGTGAGAGACATCACCCATATATTCTTCAATGTGCCCTCCTGTTGTGTGAGATTCCCCCTTTCTGGGGAGGTACACACACACACACACACACACACACACACACACACACACACACACACACAAAAAAACTCACCCCAAAAGAGAGAACAACAATAGAACAAGGTAATGGTTGCACCAAAATCCACTCGATGAGCCAGTAAGTATCTATTGGTGTTACTAACAGGGAAGTATTGGGTGGGAGAATGTTACTTATAAAAACAGGGATGGCCCAAAAGGGTCTTCATTACCAAAAGCACACTCAAGCATGGGTGATGATTCCTAAAACTGGAACCCTGGCACTCATAGCATGAGGGCAGCTCGACGGGGTCAGACGGATCTCCTGACAGCTCTGCAGACCACAGTCCCCACCACCAGCAGTTGTTTATAAAGCTGGAGAGGGGCCTTCTAGAACCTTCCAAGTTTCTACTTTCCTAGACATGTGACCTGTTTACCTTGGAAGAACCTGGGATCACCTTCGAGATAAGCTCTGAACGTGTTTGTGGGAATCTGTAGACTGCGTTAACTGAGGAAGGAAGCCCCACCCTAAATGTGGGCAGCATTGTCCATAGTCTGGGGCTTGAGGCTGAATAAGTAAGTGAAGGAAACTGTTCTAGCCGCTCTTTCTTTATTATTTATTATTAGTTTCTATCGCTGTGACAAAACCGACAGGGCCCAAGGAGACTTATAAAAGGAAGTATATACTTTGGCTTATGGTTCCAGAGGGTCATCATCCATGGCAGCAGGAACAGCAGAGAGCTCACATCTCGAACCACATTTGTGAGGTAGAAAGAGCGAACAGGGAATGGCAGGAGCTTTTGAAACCCCAAAGCCCACCCTCCAGTGTCATATCTCCTCTAACAAGACCACATCTTCTAATCCTTCCCAAACATTTCCACTAACTGGGGACAAAGTATCCAAACATATGACCCTATGGGGACTATTCTCATTCAAACAACCAGAGGAACTGAGCACAGGCATTCATTTCTGCTTCCCGACTGTGGATACAATGTGAGCAGCTGCCATACTTCCCCACCCCCACCCCACCCCTGCCATGATGGACTGTGCACACTCAGACTGTGAGCCAAGATCTACCCTTCTTCCTCGAGTCGGTTTGGTCAGGCGTTTCATTAGAGCAACGAGGAAAGTGACCAAAACAATGACCTGAACTGAATGAAGACAGAGACTAAAGCGTTCCCTCATGCCCTCAGGGGCTCAGCACCCTGAAGTCACGGGGTGCTGTCAAGGTTTTCTTCTTCTTGTGTGTCAGGTCCTATACTGCATCAGCTTTGGGAATGAGACCATTTTCACGCCTCAGGAAGTTTGAGAGGCAGCCATGTTTAGGCCTGTTTCTTAGCATCGGTGAGTAGTGTAGTATTCTTCACTTCATTTCTTGCTTTCTCACTAGCTAGAACGTCCATCCTGAAGTTGAATGCGAGAGTGGGCACCTTTGCCTGAGTCCTGGCCTTAGGAGGATAAGCCTTCAGCCTTTCACGGTCAAGCATGGTTTTTATGAATATGTAGATACCTTTCCCAGACCTCAGAACTTCCTTTCTACTCTGATGCTGCTGAGAAACCTGCAGTTGCCCTCACCTTTATCCCTCTGCATGAAACATGCTTTCTCTCTGGCTGCTTAGGAGACCTCCGTCTCATCTGTTTTAGGTGTTTTGGTTGGGAGGTGCCTTGGTGTGGCCATTGTCTGCTTCCTTGTGCTTGGGGCTCATTGCACCCCTTCATCGTGTTACTACACTGTTTTTAACCATCACATTTGAAAACCTTTCTGTCTCTATTTTTCTCAAAGACTTTCTCTGCCTGCTCCCTTTGAATGTAACATGTGCACCTCCCACATCAACTACATGCTAGACAGTTTCACTCTGTGGCCAATGGCTTCCTCTGAAGATTATAGAAGGTCCCTCTCCAGCTTTATAAACAACTAATGGGATGGAGACTGTGACCAGCAGAGTTGTCAGGAGTTCTGTCTGACCTGCTGAGCTGCCTACAAGGTATGTAGAGAGCACCAGGATTGCAGCTTTCATGAGTCATCAACTCTGGGCATGCTTTTGCTAATGAAGCCTCTTCTCACTGGTGGGGGTGGCAGTGAAGGAGTGGCTCAGTGGTAGAGACCCTGCCTAGAATCCCCCAGTGAGGGGCTGGGGGTGTAGCTCAGTGGTAGAGCCCTTGCCTAGAATCCCCCAGTGAGGGGCTCGGGTGTGGCTCAGTGGTAGAGCCCCTGGAATCCCCCAGTGAGGGGTTGGGGGCGTGGCTCAGTGGTAGAGCCCCTGCCTAGAATCCCCAGTGAGGGGCTGGGGGCGTGGTTCAGTGGTAGAGCTCCTGCCTAGAATCCCCCAGTGAGGGGCTGGGGGCGTGGTTCAGTGGTAGAGCTCCTGCCTAGAATCCCCCAGTGAGGGGCTGGGGGCCTGGCTCAGTGGTAGAGCCCCTGCCTAGAATCCCCCAGTGAGGGGCTGGCGGCGTGGCTCAGTGGTAGAGCCCCTGCCTAGAATCCCCCAGTGAGGGGCTGGGGGCCTGGCTCAGAAATAAAGCATTTTCCTAGAATCCCCTAATGAGGGACTGGAGTTGTGACTCTGCAAAGATATGCTAGACCCTAGGTTCTATCCCCAACACCACAAAAAATGTAAATAGTATAACACATTTGTTTGGACTTTTCAAGTAATAGCGTACATGATGAAACTTCAATTTATAGTGCTCTTGCCACAGAAATGAACACACACACACACACACACGCACTCACACACACACACACACACACACACACCTTGAATGCCTTGAACAGTAATAGAAGGTCAGGAGTGCTCAGACCCTGAACTACTTGTTGAGTTAATATTCTTTTTGAGGGCTAGGCAGGGACTAGCCGTAAGGGATGTTTTCTGTGGCGATAGCTCAGGCTGTGGGTGTGCAAGCCCTGGGGGAGGACCTTTCTCGCTCCCTTCAGGAGTATAAAAGCACAGGCCCCATTGTGCAGCGCCCCATTCCATGCAGATATTCTGTGACCAGGCAGGCTGCAGAGCAGGGCACAGCACCAGGGAGTAAGGACACATCTGCTTGCACAGAGGGCTTTGAACTGTTTAACTGGTCTCCCATACTTGTCAACAATGCCAGACCTCCAAGCCGCCACCACCACGGCATACTCCTCTTCTGCACAGAGACTGTAACTCTATCTTCCCTGGCCGTCCACTCCACATTCCTGCACGTGTTTACCAAACTCTGATCATTTCTCAGACTCACTGCTTAGTAGACAGGGGTGCCAGAGGCAGACACATCCCAGTTTTCCCAGAATGCACCTAGCATGCATCCCTCTGTTTGGCCTGGCTTCCCTACTCCCACCCCCACCAGGAGAATTTAGGAACATTCTGTGATTGCTGGACGTTCCTATTCACTGAGCTCTTACTGTGTCCTGGGCCTGGAACCTACCCAATCTTGGATGTGCTCCCAACCAGCCTGGGAGGTCCATCTGACTACCCTATCCGGTCAAGAACACACAGAGAAGCCAAAGTTATGTCTGTATCACAGAGCCATGAGAGACCAAGCCGTGGTCCAGTGCTACCCTGTGTGGCCACAGCCCATCCTCTCGGCCCCTCTTCTGGACCAGTTGTGGGTGCTGATAAGATCCATGTCCTTCCTGCTTCAGACACAAGCCTGGCCCTGGAATCCCAGCCTCAGACTTAGGGAGCCCCCATTACAGCAGTAGGAGTACTTGGCACGGGACTTAGACCATCGCAAGGCGGGGGCTGAGGGCAAGAGCAGGCAGCTTAGGGATGGATCCTGTGCTGAGAACTGTGGGAAGAAGAAAATGTCTAGGAGATGCCACCCAGTGCTTTCTTGACCATTTCCTGTCCCTAAGCTTTATTTCTAAGGAATGGCAACAGGAAAACAACAATAAACCAAAACAAAAACAAAAGCAAAAAATAAAAAAGGACTGCCCAAAGAATGGCTCTTTCTAGAGACTGGTTTCTTAGACTGCTGCTATTAGTTGGGTATGAGCTTCTACGTCCTCATCTTGTGAACAGTACAGGCAAATCTGCAGGCTCCCACCAGGACGTCGCCCTCCTTCCCCACAGAGACAGCCTGTGTCCCCTGAAAGTGTGAGCCCCCAGGAACCTTTCCTTCCTAGAGTTGCTTCTGCCAGATATTTTTTGTCACAGTAACTCGAAAAGTTAACTAAGGAAGACAAATTATCCACAGAAAAACAGGCCACGGGACCTGGGAAGACGGCTTGGTTGGTCATTGCTCCCTCTGCAGACATGAGGCCCTGAGTTCAACTCCCAGAACCCATGTAAAAACAAAAGAACAAAGCAAACAAACAGGTGCAGTAGTGCACCCTGTGTTCACGGCACTGGAGAGGAAGATACAAGAAGGTTCCTGGACTCACCGGTCAGCCAGGCTAGCCTGTTCCATGAGTTCTAGTCTTAGGAAAGATTCTGTCTCAAAAAGCAAGACTCCCAAGGAAAAACACTCAAGGAAAAGAAGGACGATCTGGCCTCCGCATACATTTATACACATATGCATTTGTGCCCACAAACACACCACACACACACACACACACACATACACACACATCAATACAAAGCCACCAAGAGTCTCTACCTCTAGGGAAAAAACCCAACTGGGTAAGGGATACAGCTTAGTGGGTAAAGGCGCTAGCTGCCAAGGCTGACAATGAGTTTGACCCCTGGGAACTCCATGGTGGAAAGAATGGACCTCCACGAGTTGTCTCCCATGAGCACCAAGGCACACGCAGGCCCTGCTCTCCCACAACATAATGAACATAACAGGGTTGGTGAGGGTGTGGAGGCCATCTACACTGTTGGTGGATATTCATTGGAATTCCACTGTTGGTGGAAACTTGCTTTGAGAAGCAAGTTTGCATTTTCTGAAAAAGCTAACCTGAATTCTCAGGTAACTTAGCAACTCCACCCCTAGGGCGTGGAACCCCTAGAGTTGGAACAAGCTGCTGAAATGGCTTCCTATGGAAGCAGGAGGACTTGAATGCGGGCACCCAGAACTCATGTAGACTCAGGGTACAGCGACATCTACTTATAATCACTGCTCAGCAGGATGGGAGGTGGAGGCAGGAGGCTACCTGGAAGCTTGAAGGACAGCTAGTGTGCCTTCCTTGGTGAAGTTCAAGGCCCGTGAGAGACCCTGTCTTAAACAAAAGGGGAAGATATCCTGACGATACCCCAGTCGGTACTCTGATTTCCGAATGTGAGCCTTGTATATACGGTCCCTCCCTACCCCAATCCATACTCTCACACACTCGCTAAGAGTTGAAAACAGGAGCTGCTCCATGAACGTTCAGGGCAGCATTGAAAGAGTTCAAATGTAGGGGTCACTCAGCGCCCATCAACAGATGATAGGAAACCAAAATGGCACAGCACACCACAGTTAGGACTGCTACTACTTCACAAGACAGAGTGTTCCATGAGCCTTGAGGACATCCTCTGGGTGCGAAAGTCCACACACTGGTTATGCTACATATGTGACACAGCCAGAGAGGTAAAAGCCATAGGCCCAGTGGCCACCAGGGGCTGGGTAACTGCTAAAAGGTACTTGGTTGCGTGTGTGTGTGTGTGTGTGTGTGTGTGTGTGTGTGTGTGTGTGTGTGCATGTGTGTGTGTCTGTGTGTCTGTGTGTCTGTGTGTTGAGTGTCTGTGTGGTGTCTGTGTGTGTGTGTCTGTGTGTGTGTGTTGAGTGTCTGTGTGTGTGTGTCTGTGTGTGTGTGTCTGTGTGCATGTGTGTGTGTGTGTCTGTGTGCGTGTGTGTGTGTGTGTCTGTGTGTTGAGTGTCTGTGTGTTGAGTGTCTGTGTGGTGTCTCTGTGTGTGTCTGTGTGTTGTGTGTGTGTGGTGTCTCTGTGTGTGTGTCTGTGTGTGTGTCTGTCTGTGTGTGTGTGTGCGTGTGTGTGTGTGTGCATGTGTATGTGTGTGTGTGTGTGTGTGTGTGTGTGTGAGTGTCTGTGTGTTGAGTGTCTGTGTGGTGTCTCTGTGTGTGTGTCTGTGTGTTGAGGTCTGTGTGGTGTCTCTGTGTGTGTATCTGTGTGTTGAGTGTCTGTGTGTGTGTGTCTGTGTGTGTGTGTGTGTGTGTGTGTGTGTGTGTGTGTGTGTGTGTGTGAGCACGCTCCCATCCATGCACGAGTATGGGTGCATGTAGAGGCCAGAGGCCAACCTTGGGTGTTGTGCCCTCCAGATACTGACCACCTTAGTTTTTGAGACAGGGCCTTGAACTGAATTTAGAACTCACTGACAGAGCTAGGCTGGCAAGCTGGCCAGGACAGACCCTCCTGTCTCTGCTTCCCTTGAGCTGGGATTCCAAGCACACGCCACCATGCAGGTCTTTACACAAATCCTGGGAACCAAACTCAGGTCCCTTTGCTTGTGCAGGATACAATTTACTGACTGGGCTGCCTCCTTACCCCCTTAGTTTCTGTGTGAGTGCTGTGGGGATGGCTGTGTAACGCCATAAACACACCGAACACTGCGGGACTATCTGCTTTGAGATGGCGAGCGTCCATCATGGGGGTTATGCCCCAGTACTGAAACTGTACACACCCCACACTTGTGCTGTGTGACCTGGGATGAAGTCACCACTGTTGCCCCTGGCTGCTGCCCAAACATCAACCCTGTCACCTCCAAGCCTGCTTCCTTGTGCCTTGAACAGGGGCAATAAAGCCTTACTCACACTGCTGGTAACGTGCCACCAGAGTAGATAAGGGCTGCCTTGCCCTCGGTTTTTATGCTCGGCAACTGAGATAATGTGTGGAATGTAACACCAAATTCAAAAACAGGGTCATTTAAACAGTGTCCTGGCTCGGGGCCCATCACACCTGTGGGCGATTCCGCCTCAGACCTGGCAGTTAGCCCTAATCCTCATTGGCTCCCACTCCCTGAGAAGCCCCAGCCTTTGTGGTGAACTCTAAAGCTTTGTCCAGCCTCTCCTGAGCCTTTCACCCCAGAGTGCACCAAGGCCATGCACCTGTTTGTTACGAGTTCCCCTCCCGCCAACCTCTTGCCGCCAGAGGACCTTTGAACTTGGTCATGCCCCGTGCCTTCTCCTTAATAAAGTCCCACCAGGTGCCTAAAATAAAAGCCCATTTCTGCAACTCTTCCCTTTCTAGGCCCTGGCATTCACCTCCTTCTCTCTCCTCTCTGTTCTATGCTAAGGGTTCTGACTCCAGGGCCTTGGTCCTACCTGGCCTTCAAGTCACCCAACATTCAGGGCAGCAGAAGCATCTTGTGTCTTCTCACTTTATTTTTAATGAACGATTTTAAAGACAGGCTCTCGCTATGCCTGGCCTAAACCTGCTATACAGACCAGTTGAGCCTCACGGAAATCTATATTCCTGCTTCCTTCTCTCCAACGCAAGGATTAAAGGCATGTGCCCTGACACTGACCTGTTTTTGTTTTTTGAGATTAGATCGCATGTAGGCCAGGTTGCCTTCAAACTTGCTAAGTAGCTGAGGCTGGCCTTGGGCTTCTTATTCTCCTGTTTTCCACAATCCCAGTGCTCAGACTACAGGCTCCGGGGCTTCCTGCATGCTAAGCAAGAATATCACCAACTGAGCCACAGCGCCAACCTCTATTTTTGTTTTTAAAGACTGGGTCTTGCTGTGTAGCTCAGGTTGGCCTGAAAACCCCATCCTCCTGTCTCAGAGGATTACAGAAGAGTATCCCAACTCCCCACATCCTGTAATTTCTTTTGAACTATACTTCCCAGTGAGGAAGCACTGTGGCCTGAAATCATAGGATTCGAGGGCACTCATTACTGTGCATTTTCTGCTGGTGGCTTCCTCCCCAGGAGAATGCAACTCCACCCACAGGCAGCCCTTGATCCTCTACAGCTCTCTCAGCAGAACTGATGCGCTCCGTGGTGGGCCAGACTACCAAAAAAGTCACCGAGGCCAAGGTCACAGGCAGAGGAGGGATGAGGACTCCCTTTCCCCAATTGCTGTCAAGGGGTCGGACTCTCCAGGTGCAGCATAGCTTCTGACAATTCATGGTGTGCCCTTTTTTCGGAGCTGGGGACCGAACCCAGGGCCTTGCGCTTGCTAGGCAAGCGCTCTACCACTGAGCTAAATCCCCAACCCCATATGGTGTGCCCTTTTAACACATACACACACACACACACACACACACACACACACACACACACAGGACTCCTGTTGCAACGCTCCTGCTCTCTAGGAGCATGCGCACATTTGCAACGCCAAAGTCAAGTAGAAAGGGTGCATGGCAGACAATGAACACCAGGTGGCAGCAGAGGGCCACCCATAAACCAAGCCCTGGCGCCCTAGTAGCTGCAATGGCAAGACCGACCATGCCTACAAAAAATAAAATAAAATAAAATAACGAGTCACACTCCCATCCCTTAGGACACACATCCGAAGCCACCCTTCCTAAGATACCCCGCCTGATCTGGGGTCAACATGTGACTCAGTAAGGATGAGATGATAGTGTGGTGGCGGGAGGGGGGGCCCTCTTCACAGTACGGTGGACCCACGAGCCCTCCCGTTTTACCCACAAGGCCTTTTGCACACAGCCTGAGAGTTAGGAGAAACAAACACTGTCTTGTGAGACACACAGGTAGTAGAGATTCAGAAAAAACATGGCAGATAGCCCTTGGGTAGGGACAGCTCCTCATGAAACCTCAGTAAGGTCAAAGCTTATATATAATATCCACCCGAGTTTCCAACCTGACTACTGTAGGCAAAGTGAGTGTTCACCCTAAAGGTAGTCCTTGACACTCAGCCTAGGAGCCCTGACCCCAAGACAGACGAGATCGAGATCGTGCCAAAGACCTTATAAACATTGACCCTAAACCCACTGGGTTCTGGCCCATGGTCATGGGTCTTTGACCTTGCAAAGTTTCTGAAGACCTTGTCCCATAACTTCCCTTGTTTCCTCGGGGTGCTCCAGGGGAGTATGAGGGCTGTGAATGACAGGCTCAGACCCTTGCCAACAGCTTCTCTATCTTTCTTTATAACCCTGCATCATACAGGGCCTCTCTGAATCTCACTTAGGGTCTCTCTGAGGCAGGTTTGAGCTCAGAGCAGCCTCTGGACTCACTCTCTGCTTGCCTTGAGGCACTCCCTACTGACTGGACCTGAGGGGATGGGAGAGAAGCACAGGGTCCCTGAATTACTAACCAAGAGACATCCCCCAAAGTCCCTGCCTCTCCTGCTGAAGTGCTACACTACAGTAACCCCCAAGAGAGTCATAGGGTTTGGAAAAGCAGAAAGGATCTGTCTCTATACTGCTGGTTCTCAACCTTCCTAATACCACAACCCTTTAATACAGTTCTCATGTTGTGGTAACCCCCCAGCCATAAAGTTATTTTTGTTGCTATTTAATAACTGTAATTTTGCTACTGTTATGAATCTTAATGTAAGTATCTGTGTTTTCCAACGGTCTGAGGGGACCTTCGTGAAAGGGTTGATCAACCCCTGAGGGGCCGTAACCCACAAGTCAAGAGACACACTGCCCTGGAGGAAACCAGGTCCCTCTGAGGAGAGCCGCTTACAGGCTGTCTGGTGCTAACATGCAAACGTACTCTGACGCTGAATGTACAATTTCCTTGAAAGCAGAAATGCTGAGGAAACTTTGAACCTGAGAGGAGCTGCTGGAGGTCACGTCCGCAGATGAGTGGAGGGGGAGGGGAGAAAGGGAAGGCACTTAGTGACACTCTGACTTTAAAGTGATGCCTCGGGAAATGCCGAGAGATACCAGGGGAAGCCATCCCCAGCCGCTCACACTGTAGCAAGAATGATGTAGCCTAAAGCCAGAGAGGGAGGGTGACGCCTGTGTGAGCAGCTGAGTGGCAAGTCTCCAGGAGGCTGAAGAACACCAGGGCAGGGCCAGCGCACCTGCAAGCCCTTCCTCGGCATCCTGCCAGGTTCCCCAGCCACTGCTCCAGAGCTTGGACCCACCTGAGGACCAGGTGGGCCATAAAAAGGAGGTGGCATGCGGCTGACATTCAGAGGTTTTGTTGCACGCACAAGGCAATGAGGAAGTCAGTAAAACCTCCGACTACAGAGGAGGTGGAAGCCGGAATGCCCTGGTGAGCTTAGGTGTGATGTGGCTGTCTGTCCCCAGGTGACAACCACTGGGCTTCCACCAGAGCAGATTCATACTTGGCTTCTAAGAACATGAATCACTCTGGTGGCATCGGCTTTCTGTAAATGGCTACAGTAGCCTGGAGGATCCCGGAAGGCAGCGGGCACAATCAGTCCGCCCCTTTCAGTCTTTCAAAACAACTTGGTCTGGGTGGGTCTGCTAAGGCACACCCCTCAGGTGTCCGGTGTGTCTCTAGGCGTGTTCTCTACAAGTCTCGAGTGGTGCTTCTGGTGAGCACCCCAGTCTTCCCAAACCCCATGTCCAGGCTCTCTGGTCTCAGGCAAGCTCTATTGCACTGACCAGCCCGCATTTCTCTTACCCTAACCTTTATAAGCTCTTGTCTGAGAAATAAGCCCAAAGAATGGAGGCGATGACCCTTAGGTGGCAGAAGTCACCATATGTCCCCAGCACCCACAGCTCACATCCCTCTCCTGTAACCCTGCCTATCTCCTTCTCTCCTGCCACATGTGTACACCTGAAGGGTGGACACCTAACCTAAGGGGCCCCATTGTGAGCCTCTGTGTGAACAGTTGGAACAGATCAAACTCTCCTTCCTGGGCGGGGTGGTACTTAGACGTGAAACCTGGAACTACAGCAGCTCCTTTGTGTGTGCTCGGGGGATAGCTTGATTTGGAATGAGGCCAGCTAGGCAGAAGGCAGGGATTAAAAGAAATCAGGGCCACTGACCCAAAAACCCACCCTGCTCGTGATCTTGCTGCCTTACGTGGGGGCCTATCCTCTCCTTGTTCAAGGAGTTGGGCGGGCCATGTTTCCCTCTGCCATCCTACCCGAGGAGTGCCTTCATCATGGGCATCGATGACGCAGGCACTGAGTGGTCACCTGATATATCTAGCCCAATTAGCGTCGTGCCCAAAGCTTAGTTGGCACTGATAGCCAAGTCCTTGAGGAGCCTTGGAGTAAGACTGGTGCCTGGAGAGGCCCCCCTGTTCTTAGTAGAACCCCATATCCCAGCCAATTGTCACACATGATCCCAGTGCGGACAGCTGAAGCCCAGAGTTCCCAATGTCTCCATT
The DNA here is from genome assembly GCF_011064425.1 of Rattus rattus. NCBI lineage: Eukaryota > Metazoa > Chordata > Mammalia > Rodentia > Muridae > Rattus > Rattus rattus. The sequence continues at coordinate 14,349,982 of NC_046169.1, read as the reverse complement.
TCTTCCCGTTTATTCCCCCTTTCACCCCTTTGTGTGCAGGAGGGGAGGAAACAGCCCTATCCCAGGAAGCCACAGGCCCACGTGTACTCTAACTCCACGTTATAAACTTTCTAGAGTCCCTGCTTTTTGTTGTCCTGAAGCCTGAGTGGCGCACTGCTCGGGCCAGCCAGGAATCCGATGCTTGTGTCAAATGGGCTCACCGTTCCGGGAGCTCCAGTCCATCTGCAGTTATAAGTTACCTGTATTAAAAGCCTGTGTGACCTGCACATTACACAGGAGTGTTGAGCAAAAGGCCATTGCCGTAGGTGGTAGGTACTGTGGCCCCTCCCAGTACACAGCGACTCTCTGGAAGCCTTCCATTAGCCAGAAGAGTCAGAAAGAGTGCTCCCAGCTAGCTGTGCCCTAACTTTACCCAGGTTGTTTGTCTTTGCTTGAATGACACTAACTTTGTTTCCAGAACAGGTGCCAGCTGACCCGGTGGGTAGGAGGCTCCCAGGGAACTCAGAACTCACAGGAAGCTGTCACCCTGCTCTGGCCAAGAGCTTTTCAAGGAGAAGGCAGAAGTAAGGAGGCCAGTAAGCTGCAGTGACCAGCCCTATCCCAGTTCACAAGGAGGTCAACCTAAATTAACTCTGCCTCCCTGACCCAAGCTTCTCAGACCCCGACTTCCCGGATCCCCGCCTCCTGGACCCCTGCCTCCCTGATCCCAGCATCCATGACCCATTCCTTCCTGATCCCAACTTTCCTGACCCCAGCCTTCTAGACTACAGCTCTCTTGAACCCTGCCTCCCTACACCAGCCTCCCTGAATCCTGCCTCCCTGACCCTTCCTGACCCTAGCCTACATGATCCCTGCCTCTATAACTCTTAGCCCCTTGGACTCCAGCTTCTCTGTTACCTTGACTCTACCTCAAATCTTGATGACCGATGACTAAAATTTTGCCGTATATTTAAGGAATGATATTTGATTACCGCCATTACCATGTTTTTCCCTTCTCTCTTTCCTTTCATAGTGGTGCTGTTTGACCTGAGGCTCCTGAGGGTGAAGCTCACTCTACCTCGTGACTCATTCCATTGCCACTGCTCACCCTTTGCCACCTATGAGCGGTTCTTAGATGTGTGCTTGGGTGTCGTCCTGTCTTTTCCAGTCCATTCTGAACCACTAGTCAGTGCAGATGGAACCTTCTAGCTCTCTGTTGCTGCAACACCTCTGAGGCCCCTGGTGATCTGAATGAGAATAGCCCCCATAGATTCACACATTTTAATGTTTGTTCCCCAGTTGGTGGAACTGTTTGGGAAGGATTAAGAGGTGTGGCCTTGTTGGAGAAAGTGAGTGCTGGGGGTGGGGCTTTGAGGTTTCAAAAGCCCACATCGTTCCAACTGGCTCTCTGTGACTCATGATTATATCTCAAGTTCTAAGCTCTCAGCAACTGCTCCAGTGCCATGCTTGCTTGCCTGCTGCCATGTTCCCTGACGTGATGTCCATGAACAGTAACCCTCTAAAACTGTAAGCCCCAAATAAACTCTTTCTTCTATAAGTTGCCTTTGGTCATGGTGTCTTTTTTTTTCCTTTTAATAATTTATCTTATGCATATGATTGTTTTGCCTGAAGAGTGTTCACCACACCCTTGCCTGGTGTCTAAGTTAGTTAGGAAAACAGATCAAATCCCCAGGAACTAGAGTTACAGACAGTTTTAGCTGCCATGTGGATGCTGGGAATTCCCTAGAAAGAGTAGCATTGGGTGTTCTTAACCACTGAGCCACCTCTCCAGTCCCCAGGCCCAGTGTCTTACAACAGCAATAGAAAAGTAACTAAGACATCCCTTCATGCAAGAATGTTCCAGAGGCTGGGAAGAATGCTTGCCACACAAGCCTGAGGACCTAAGCTTGATCCTCAGCACCAGGTAAAAAGTCAGACATGCTATGAGCACCTATAATTCCAGGGTTGGAAAGGTTGAGAAGGGAGGGTCTCAGGGACTCACTGGCCAGCCAGCCTTAATCAAATGGGTAAGCTCCAGTTCAGTGAGAGACCCTGTTCCCAAGAGTGAGTCAGGCTGAAGAGAGCATCTGATATCAGTCTCTGTCCCCTGTGTGCACACACTGGTGAATGCTGCTGGTGACTGCGCCCGTGTGCACATGCAAGCTCACATACACAGACACACGCACACATAAAAAAAATGAAATAAAGAATCTCTGGAATGTTCTATAGTCGCCACGTACATGCTCGCTACCATTCCAGTCGACTGAGACCGTGACGAAATTTCAGCATTCTCCGACTTCAGGTAGCAGGATGTAGTGAGGTTGAAGACCACACCCCTGAAGCAGCAAGCAGAGAATGTGTGACACTCATCCCGACAAGGAATCAGGAAGCCGTGAGCCAAGGCTGAAACCCAGCCTGCCACCAAGAAAGGAAGTGACAATGAGTTCACATCCCAAGCACATGGAGAGTGCCTAGGAAGTGCCCAGTCCCCAAGGAGACCCAGGAAGCGAGATCAACTTGCCTAGTCAACAGAGAGGCCTGGCTGGGGACAGGAAATGTGAAAAGGAAGGAAACGGAGACCCACTTTATAACAAGATTGGCAGAAGCAAGGCACTGGCTGGTGCCACACATGGCAGGCTGTGGGAAACAGACACCATCCACAGTTGATGAGCTGTGTAACATTTATGGTCAATCAACCAGTGGGCTCAGTGTCAACATGCGTACCCTTTACCCCACAAAGTCCTGCACCCTTACGGTGCCACCGAGGAAGCAGTCACTCACAGGCATTTAGATGCTCTCAAAGCTCACCAGTGGGAGTTTGCTAAACAATTCCTAACAGCCACACAGTGACAGGAAACTTTGTCATTGCTCTGAGACAAGGTCTCTGAAGCCCAGGATAGTCTGGCATTTTCTATGAAGCCTGGGAAGGACTTGAACTCCTGATAATCCCCCTGCCTTGCCCTCTGCGTGCTGAGATTGCTAGCAAGAGTCACTACTCATGGATAAAATGCAACCTTTATTTTAAAAAATAAATGAGAGCTGGATAGAGTGGTATATGCCTGTAATCTCAGCCCTTGGGAGGCTGAGGCAGGAGGATCAGAGCTAAGCTAGTTCAAGGCTAGGCTGGACAACATGAAACCCTATCTCAAACAATGATTAAGAAAGAATGGAGAAAGGAACGAAGGAGGAAAAACAGGGAATAATTGTGGATGAAAAAGACAACAGGGAGCTTTTACAAGCTCGAGGGTCTGTGGTTTGCATAAATGGGAATAAACACAGGGCAGGGAGGTCCTCAGAGCGGCTGCACATGGCTGGCTGCAGAGCTGTAGAAAGAGTACCAACGGAGCTACGGTACTGTGGAGGAGGAGGACAAACAGCCAGGGCTACAGGATGGGTCCCGTAGGTGCCGAGGACCTTACAGACTGGCATACCTACTCGGCACCGGACGAGTGCAAGCAAGGGGGTCCTGAGGTAGAGGCAGGAACCCGGGTTTGTCTCTTGCCTTCCCAAAAACCACTGGGAAGCACCCAGAGTTGGCTCCTACCTGAACTCCGCATTAGTCTGTTTAGGGCACAGGGAGATGGCTCAGTTGATAAAGTGCTTGCATGAAGACACATTTGATTCCCAAAGTCTAGGGGCTTCCACCTGTGCAACTATAAAGAAGTTATCACCCATGCTGGGGTGCACTTCTCATGCTTGGCTGCTTTGGGATCACCCAAAGTTCTGTAAGTAACCCCTTTCACGCATGCTCTGCAAATAGCACCAATAAACTCATGGGTTCCCCAGCTTGAAGGTGGGTAGACTTGTACTCTGGCCTGCCTGCCTTTGGGATGCTATCTGGAGAAGAAGGGGGAATAGATCTCTCCTAGATAAAATTTATACAACAGAACAAAGATTTCTTATAGGGAATGATCCAATATGCCCACAGTACTGTTGTCTCAAGTCTGGGTTTTCTTTTTAAAGATTTGTTTTTATTTGTTTGTGTCTGTGAGGGCTCTATCTGCATGTCCACCTGCCTCCCAGGAAAGGGGATCAAATCCCAGTATAGATGGTCGTGAGCCACCAGGCGGTTGCTGGGAATTGAACTCAGGACCTCTGGAAGAGCAGACAGTGCTCTAACCACTGACCCATCTCATCTCTCCAGCCCTCAGGTCTGGGTTTTACTTACTACAGTTTTCTCCAGTTGTGCCTCTCTATTTCCACCCCTGCCAGAATTTGGCATCATGTGACTGTTACCTGTCCGTGGAATAATTTGGCTTTTCTTCACTTGGTTTTCTTGAGACCAGGTCTCTCTATGTAGCCTGGGGTTACCATAGCCTTACAGAAATCCTCTTGCCTCCTGTGTGCTGCGATTGCAGGCACTGGTTTCCCTACCTGACTCCAATTATTGAACTTTTAAGAAGACAGCTGTGGGGACTAACGAGATGGCCCAGAGGTTAAGAGGGAAATGTTGTTCTTGCTGAGGACCTGAGTTTGGTTCCCGGCACCTACCTGTATTGGGAGGCTCATAACTGCCAGTAACTCCAGCTTCAGGGGTTCCTATGCTTTTGGTTTCTAAGGCAACCTGACATATACCCATACATAGACATCCACACATACATAGACACCCATACACACACACACACACACACACACACACACACACACACACACACACACACACACACAATTAAATCTTTAGGAACAAATTCCTAGGCTGGAGATGTGTCTCAGTTGGCAGAGTGCTTGCCTAGCATGCGAGGCATTCTGGGTCCCATGCCCAGCCACATTCAAAACAGGTGTAGTCCTTTCCCTTGGAAGCCGAAGGCAAGAGGATCCAAATGTCAAGGTATTCTTGGCTACGCATTGAGTTAAAGGCCACTGTGCTGGCTAATTTTACGTCAGCGCGACACAAGCTGGAGTTGTCGGAAAGGGGGAAACCTCAGTTAAGAGAAATACCTCCATAAGATCCAGCTGTGCAGGTACTTTCCTAATTAATGACTGATAGGAAAGAGCCCAGCCCAATGGTGGGTAGTTCCACCGCTAGGCTGGTGGTCCTGAGTTCTATAGAAGTTCTAAGAAATCAGGTTGAGCGAGCATGAAAAGAGCTCCCAGCATGGCCGCTACCTCAGCCCCTGCATCCAGGTTCCTGCCCTGTTTAAGGCTGTGTCCTGACTTCCTTCAGTGATGAACTGTACCCTGAAAGTGTAAGCCAAGTAAACCCTTTTCTCTCCTGATCTTTGGTCATGGTGTTTCATCGCAGTAATAGAAACCCTAAGATAGCCACCAGAGGGCTATGTGGGATTCTGTGTCAAAAACAGACAAACAAACAAACCAGGAACGAAACAAACATACAATGCTACCTCCGAACCGGCCAAGGGGTAGCTCAGATCAGTGGTCTGGGTTCCGGCTCCCTGCCTGCCACCTGTGATGCCTCCAACAGAAAGTGCCAGTTTAGGTATGGCTGCTATGAGCATGCATTGCGTCTGGGGTGTAGGGATCTCTTAGGCCTGGGTTCTAGGTGGATTCTTAGCAGACTGGAGACCGTTGTGAACACTGAGCTTCAGAGGTTGGCCAAGCCCAGACAGACTCCTCCTCTGGCCAGGACTTACCAGCAAATACTGGGGACAAGGTTCTGAACAGAAGCTGTAAGAAACAGCAGAAAGTGCCCCAGCTTAATTACTAAGGCCGGTGATTGCTGACATTGTACCTTGACCCCCACTGAGAAGACTGGTAGCAATACTTCCCAGGGAAAATGCCATCTCCAAAGTGGAATCAACCATTCCTAGGACATTCCCTGCACCCTGCCTGGTCCAATGCCTTGGGACAGGGACCTGACCCCAGGCCTGCAGCACGACGGGCCACTAGTAAGCAGCTCTGCTTGTACGTAGGAACCAAGCCAGCCCGATTGAGCCTGCCCATGTACTTGTGGGCTAGCACATGCCAGCAGGGGGCACCTTTCTCCAATTCTTTCCAAGTGGCCACTGAATACCTCTAGTACAGCTTGAGGCCACCTGTGCCTCCTGTTGCGTGTGCCTATGTGCTAATGAGCCGTCTCAGACCCCCATCCTACCAGCCAGGGTCCCACTCAATTCTAGGATGGGCCTCTAGAGTCCCAATGTCACAACAGCAGGCTGTCTGCTATTTGTCTTCGACCCCCACAACCACAGAACAGACTTTGGGGATCCCAGGTTTTCTGCAGGTGTGGTTAGGCTCAAGCCCCAGTGAGGACATCTATGGGGGTCTGGGTGGGTGTGGCCCTGTCCAGGGCTCTGCTCCCCAGGGCAGGGCACTACAGGGCCCTGCCACCCTTCCTGCCTCTGCCCCCTGAAAAGTCTTTGATCCCCATGCTTCTGGCCGCATCAAAGAACAACTATGCTAAGTCATATTTTTCCCCAAACCAGAGGAGTTCAAGGTCGGGCACAAACATTTGGCTCGTTATTTAGAAATAACACGTCCTCTGGGGCCCAGTATCAGATCAAAGCTCAGAAATTAAACTGCAGAGAAGGCGGCGGCTACGATCAGTGGATTTGTGTTTGCTTATGGGTTTTTTTTTTCCCTCCCCTCAGCAGCTAAAAAAAGGGCCTCCAGATTGGCCTAGCGGTTTGGAAGTCTGGTCTGGGGTTCGCAGCCGGGAGGAGACAGCGCTCCGAGGCTTCTGGGCGGGGAGGCTGAAAATATTTGGTTGACATGACAATAGAGACAGCTTGGCAGCTGATCAAGTGTGGCCTCCAGGAAAATCGTCTCCCTGCTTGTGCCCCAGCCCCATTCATGGACATTCGAATGCATGCACACTAGTCTACATATCAGGGGCCCCCGAGACCTTGAGTACGCATAAGCACATGCATACATAGGTACATAAATGCACATACACATGGGTTCACACGAAGACATACACAGGTACATAGGTACATATAGGCACACAGGCACACACACACATACACATACACAATACACACACACGACACACAGAGGCACACACGGACATATATGTATATAACACAGGTTCACAGGGGCACATATGAGCACATAGGCACACACACAGGATCATACGCAGGCACAGATGTGCACATACAGACACACAGGGGCACCCGGGACATACAGATACATATAGACACACAGATACACATAAGAACACACGGGCAAACACACTGAAGCACACACAGAGGTGAACACACAGAGGTGCACACAGGTACATACAGGCACACACAGACCCATGTATGAGCAACACACAGATTTATAGCAACAAATACAAAGGGACTGGCTGAGATGGATCACGTGATTGGAGGACGGCACGTGGATCTGCCCGCCCCCCTCAGGCTGCTTTTTAAAAGTCATCGCTTCTTACTCACCCTTCACTGTGAGGCTCCCAGACCACACTGTGCACCTCTAGCCATAGTCAGAAGTCTGGGAAACAGGTGAGACACAGGCAGGGATTATCAGCATCCCCTGGTGTAACCTCTGACCTCTGGTGTCCTTTCTCTCTGACTAACCAAGTGCTCACAAGGGCACGGGCTGCCCCACTTGTGACCTCATTCCTCACCGTGTCCCCATATCCTTACCCTATGCTCCCATGTTCAGACCTCCAATCCTACCCCAGCCTACGGCCTAACCCCCAGTCACTGCCTTCTCTAGGCCCCCATGTCTTGAGCCACAAACCTCACATCCCAATCCCCTAAAGCTCCCATCCTGCCCCAGACAGGGTGCTCTGTCCCTGCAGAGAACAGTCCCCACCCCACCTCCCTCTGTGGTCAGGTGTGGAACTGCCTGGGTTCTAGGCCCTGCCAGTCAAGATCCCATCCCATTGGCTGCAAGCATGATTCGCCTGTACATGTGACCAGGGCTCAGCTAACGTACGAGATGGCAAGGTGTTTACTGGGGCTCCTGGAAAGACTTCAGAGTCTGTGTCCCGAATGGCAGGTGGGAAGGATAGAATTTTAGCCAATGACAATGTCTCTTCCGTGTGACATTGCTGTCTGGGAACAGGTCAACATTGCAGAAAGCCCAGGAAACTAGGTCCTGGAGGATGGCACTGTGAGTCACCTACTTCTGCCGCAAGACAGATCAGCCCTCAAATGCTACTACAGAGGTGGCTGGTGGCACGCAAAGCCACAGGCTCTGGATGGCTCAGCCTTGAGGCCCATAGGCCTGTACTGTACTGTCAGCCTTCTCGGGCCCTCCTGCTCCTGGCCTATGCCCCCGTTGCATAGCACTGGCTGGCATGCAACCCATCAGGCTCTCCCAGGCATCTCCCAGAGAGATCCTTAACCACACTGCAGACTCCTTGTATGTCTGAGAAGGGAGCATGCCCAGCCCCAACCTGGCACTCATCCTGTCTGGTGGCTGCCTGTACACCTGTTCCTATAAACACGTACATATATGCACACAGGTCCGCGCGTATCACACATCTGTCTATGTTCATCTGTGTGGAGAGAGATAGACCGTCTCTGCTCCACCAAGAAGAGATTTGCGCTTGAGTGATGTATTTGAGAAGGAAAATGAGGAAGTATTGTCCAGGGATGAGACAGAACCCAGAGACAGAGGACAGAAGGAGCCAGGGGTGCTCTGTCAACTCACGGGTGTCCTGCTGGTCTTATGTCAGCTGACAGAAGCTGGAGTCGTTGGGAAAGAAAGGTCTCAACTGAGAAATGGCTCCATATGATTTGCCTATAGGCAAGTTTGTAGAGCACTTTCAAAACTACTGATTGACATAGGAGCAGAGGGCAGCTCACCTCGGGCAGTGTCATGCCAGGGTAGGTGATCTGACCTGTGTACAAAGGCACGCCGAGCAAGCCATGAGAACACTCGAGCAAGAAGGTGCCTCCATGGTCCCTACTTTAATTCCTGCCTTGACTTCTCTTAGTGATGGAGCGTGACAAGTTGGAAGTTGGAATAAACCCTTGCAGCAACAGAAAACTTCGCTAAGACAATGGGGAACCGCAGAGAGGTCACAACGAAGTTGAGGGGGCAAATCTTAGTTATGTTGTCACAGTGGGAATTGGCTCCAAATGCATCCGGACCCCAGCTCTTCTGGGCCCTAGCCTGACAGACCTGTGCATCTCATCATATGAGTCTGTGGTGTGGATACCCCAAAATAGATGTGTGAACACATATATACCATGAGGCACACGTTCTCAGGCTGTGGGTTCAACAGCCTGTGACACAGCAGGAGAGTGTCCCACGCGGTTGAGACTTCCTTGTCTCCATCCCTTTTGGAAAGGGGTGCTGTGCTCTCCATGAGCTGTCACAGGGAAGGAAGACCTGCAGATGCTGCTGGAGGGGCGATGTCCCTTTAAGGTCTCTCCCAAAGCCTAGCATCAAAACCAAGACACTTAAGAAGGGAGAAATGGGAAATAGCTGGCAGAAGACAGTTTGACTTTATTTTCTCAAAAAGCGACAGACAAAGTGGCCCAGGTAAGTTTCTAGGCAACGTTATTTTCGGTACCAGGTATTAATAGCATAAGAATTAACACCAGTTAAGCAATTAGATGAGGTTGGCTCCTAGAGCAGCAGGTGCAAAGGACCCTTGTGTTTCAGACATCCACACACAAGGGATGCAGGCGTGGGTATGGAGTGAAAGCGTTGGCTCCACCCTTCCGTGTGGTCCTGAGATACTCACATCTTCCAGGAAGGCCATGGGGGAAAGGATGGCCTAGTTTGGACACTGTCCCAACTGTGTTCCAGTGCCAAGAGACCCAGGGCTTCTCAGAGACAGCGCCTGACTAGAGTTTCCCCATGCTGTCTGTGCCCTGATCACATGGCCAACAGGTACTCAGCGCCCAGGTTTCTAGGGAGTCTCATGTCCTGATGCCACAGCAAGACATGAGTTCTTTGAGTCTGTGGGAACTTGATGGACAGTGACCTCCGCCAAGGTCAGAGGGAAGACGAGAAGCTTCTAGACCAATCCACAGTCAAGGAAACTGAAGTTCCCTGGGTTGGCTAGAGTCCTAGGGACACACAGGGCCGGGAATGGGACAGTGGGTCTTCCAACTTATCCTCACATCTTCCCAGGTCTAGGATCACAATAGAGTTTATTCTGCATGGACAAGAGACAGGGCATAGCCTGAGGATACCTATAGGGACAGCCCATTGGAGCCATAACGCCCACCCTACCTATGTCTTAAAGCCTCCAGTTCCTCCTCCACTATGGGGAAAGCGGATGTCAGGAGTCTGTCATGAGTCACAGCACCCCAAGGAGATCAGAAAGGAGATACAAGTTTCTACATAGGGTAGGGAGACCTGGGCACCAAAGGGTGTATAAGAGTTGCCCTGTTTGCTACAAGTGAACTTGGCTACACCAACCAAGCAACAAGCCTCATGGGTGGGCAGAAGTCACTCTCCCTTTTACACCCTGCCCCTGGCTCAACAGAAAGTGTAGCACCATGTGAGAACAGGGATTTCATTTTCCTAAGGCATGTCTGTGGTTCTAGGAGCTCGGAGCACACTCTGGGAGTCTGACAGTGTCCTAGAAGTGCTGGCATAAATGATAATGAATTAGGATCAAGGAAGCGCTCCCTCAGACCCCACAGGATTGAGGTCTGGTGCCTCCCAAGGCTGATAGGCGTCCGACCCCAGCTCCTCTCCAGTATCTGTTGCTGCCTATGATGCCTGACATCCCTCAGTGTGGGCACATAGCCTGGTTATGTCCCCTACTGTACATGGCTACTCTGTTCACTCTTCTGAGGAGAGATCTTGTCGTTAGACGTAAGGCTGACTTAAGCTAGGGAGGGTGATTTGGTTGCCAGGGTGCTTAGCTAACATGTGCAAAACCCTGCTCACCCCCCAGTGGTGGTGTATGCTGTAAGTCCAGTGCCTGGAGGGTAGAGTCAGGAGGATCAGGAATTCGAGGTCATTTTTGCCTACTCAGTGGGTTGGAGATCAGTCATTCCTACATGAGAGACTGTCTCAAACTACAAAGACAACACCAAAATGTAGCCTTGGATCTAAAACCAGGGCTTTAACTACTGCCACCTGCAGAGACCTGTTTCCTAAGAGGTCACGTTCTGCAGAGACAGGAATTGGGGATGGTTACTCATCTAGCATTAGCTAATTCTATCTAGGACAAGAGGTCTGGGAAAGACACTGAAATCCCCTGCTGAGATTTAGGGACCCCAAGCAGGGGGAGCCACCACAGAGTCTGGGGAGTAACAAGGTAAAGAGATTCCTGACTGTGTGCTCCCAGGGTCAACTTGCAGTAAAGGTCCCTGTATTAGTTAGCCTTGGCTGTCATCTTGACACGGTCTGGAATCACCCGAGAAGAATCTCGGTTGAGTCATGGTCTTTATCAAGTCGGTCTGTGGACATGACTACGGGTTAATGTGATTGTTTTAGTTGGTGTAGGAGGGCCCACCCCACTGTGGGTGGCACCATTTCCTAGGCAGGTGGACTTAGGCCATATAAGAACACTAATTAAGGGCTGGAGAGATGGCTCAGCGGTTAAGAGCACCAACTGCTCTTCCAGAGGTCCTGAGTTCAATTCCCAGCAACCACATGGTGGCTCACAACCATCTGTAATGAGATCTGATGCCCTCTTCTGGTGTGTTTGAAGACAGCTACAATGTACTCATATATAATAAATAAAATAAAATAAAATAAAAAGAACACTAATTAAGAGCAAACCAACACCTTTCTGGCGGTGATGACCTCCCCAAGAGAACATGCCTCTAGCAGAGGATCTCCTTCATCCCTCTCCAGAAGAGGAGAAGAGGAAACACAAGGGAAAGCGCCTGGTGCAGAGCCCCAATTCCTACTTTATGGATATGAAATGGCCGGGATGCTATAAAGTCGTCTTTAGCCAGGCACAAACGGTAGCCGTGTGTGTTGGCTGCTCCATTGTCCTCTGTCAGCCTACGGTGGAAAAGCAAGGCTGACAGAAGGATGCTCCTTCAGGAGGAAACAGCACTGAACGCCCCTGGTTCAAGATGAGTGGGAACCTTCCCCATAAACACATTTTGGATTGAGAGAGAGAGAGAGAGAGAGAGAGAGAGAGAGAGAGAGAGAGAGAGAGAGAGAGAGAGAGAGAGAGAGAACCAACAAGCAGTGCTCTTCCATTGTTTCTGCCTCCAGGTTCCTTCCTTGACTCCCCTCAGTGATGTATTGTGACCTGGAAGTCTGAACCAAATCAACCCTTTCCTCAAACTTGCTTTGGTCATGATGTCTGTCACAGAAAACAGAACACAAACTTAAAAGGTTTCCACCATTACGTCCCTGCCCCTTGGGCACCTCCATCTCTGGGTCTCTTCGAAGCAAATCAGACACCCTGAAGACAAATCATGTCCACCAGGTGATGCCACATCCCCTTCCTCCCGCTCCCTTCCCCCCCCCCCGCATGTCAGGGCTGAAGAGAAAGGAGACATGGAGCTTCTGCCTGGGTGCTGCATTGCTGTCAGACATTCTAGAGATCCCAGGGCATTCCTATACTTGCTCAATCTGGAGAGGCTCTGGCCAGTGTGGCCAGACAAACAGGCAGACTGTCCAACATGTCCTCATTGTCTGTCCTCAGCTTGGTCATAGACCCAGGGTTGCCCGAGGAAGTGAGGCTTGCTTCTACCTACCGACCTTCCACAAGCGTGGCCAGGGCGGTCTGGGGTCCTTGGGGCTCCCAGGACCATCCTCTTCGCTCTTGCCCATCCCTGTGGTCCCTCCCCAACATCTTCAGCCATCAAATGATATCTTGGGGAATAATAGCCCCCAGAGCTGGAGTTGGTAACCACACTATGGTCCCTGCTTTAAAGGACAAGGCACCCAGTGTCCTCCCACAGGTGCCATGTTGTGGCCATTTCTGTATACCGCCACATCATCCTCTCCCAGGTGCCCCTAGCTGTACACGGTGAAGACCTTGCTCCACGGATGCCCAGGCTCCTTGTTTACCAGCAGGAAAACAGTCCCAGCAGGCGGGTGGGGTGCAGGCTGTCCCTGGCCCCAGCTGTGGAGCAGCTGAGCTCACTGGAAACCAGCTAGGGACCTGAATGCCACTCTTGTCTGCTGGCCGGGTCAACAGCCTCTGTGGCTGCCCAGAGTCTCTATTGACTCAAGATAAGTTCCGGGGGCCCAGAGAACTCACTGTTTGGCCCAGTGTCCAGGCAGGGACAGCTGGGCTTGGTGAGTCCCAGGCTGGGACCCAGTGGCCGGTATTACCAGCTCTGCAAACACGCAGCTGGCCACACACTGTGTCCCTCGTGGCAACACCTATCAGCTTCTTGTGGCAATGCCACCGTGAGGTGGGTGGCATGGCCTTAGAGCTCTGTCCAGAGCAGGTGTGGGAATGACGTCCGATCTTGCCAGAGATGACTTGGTCTTCCGACTCTCACCAATATTTACATTTTCAGCTGTGCAGAAAATCTAATCATCAGACTTCCAGTGACACCTGCCAGGTTCTGCCACATTGGTCTCTGGCTCTGCTGATCTGGGGTTTAGGTTTCTGGAGGCCTAGTGATCTGACAGGTGGGACCTGGGGTGCTGGGGTGGGGGGGAGGACTAGGCCAACAGCAGCAGGAACTCAGGGAGGAAACAAGTGCAGATGCACTCTAGCCTGTAGGCCCCCATCTCCTCAGAGACCCAGAGGCTCCAGCCACTCTGCCCAGAGCTAAACCAGGGCACGTGTCCAACTCACCGAGGCTTGAGTCAGAGACCAGCAAAGAGAAAGGGGTATGAGGAAGAGCTTTCTAGAAATTTCCTTCAGGAAAAATAGCAGCCCCTACCATCAGGAACCCGTGCAGCAATCGCAGCTGCTAAGCCAGCACAGGTAAATGAGTGACCACAGGTGATTGCCCAGCACAAGAGACTTCTGGAAGGTCTTCATCCCCAAGGCCTCCACCCCTTGCCGAGGGAGGCTTTCTTGCTCTGCTCTGGCTGCCCGCACAAACAAACGATGGGGCCACACAGACAGGGACACTTGTGGGCTGTGTCTTCCTCAGAACCCCAGCCTGGTCTATCCCATCAGCACACCTACAGGGGCCAGAGCCTCTGAAGAACTGTCTGGGGTTCCATTGGCCATTAGGAACTGGAGATAAAGCCCATCTATGTCAGGACAAATAAGACGATGAAACCAGAGAAGCCCGAAGAAGATAAAGCCAGCATTCACGTGCAGCAGGGGGAGACTGTGTACCCCCTGTCTCCTGCACCCACAGCCCCAGCCCAGCAGAAACAAAGAGATCAGAGCCAGCCACGTTAATCATTACTGCTCAGCCCAGGGTGAAGGGAGTGGGTCTTTATTTGGAGGAGGAAAAGGAGACTCCATCTGCCAGCCCTATGTGGTCCTCAAACCCTGGCCCTGTGCTGGCACTGGATCCCTGTAACAGAGCCACCCTGGCCCTGCATGCTCATGGCTGGCCACTGCACTGCGCAAAGGACACTGCTCTAAGTCCTATCCTCACTGTGTGGACCCAGGGCTGCCCACCCAGGTAAGGAAGACACAAACTGGTTGACTTGGTGGCCTCATCCAAACTTGAAGAATGCTGCTATGGGTCTGCCCTGAATCCCCAAGCCCAGACCTCACGAGATCTCCAGGGCATACCCAGAGGGGCAAGGAAGCCGTTCTTAACCGTACTAAAGAAGTTCCAACCCCGCTGGGGCTTTGAGAATCCTAGGAGATCCAAATTCACGTGATGCATCCCCCAAACCCCAGCAGCCATCAGAGAGGTGCAAGCCTGTGCCAAAGGCTACAGCTGGGAGTCTCGATCTGGTCCCCTGGCCAGGCTTGAATGGCTGAAGCCTAGAGTGGGAGCAGTACCTTCTCAGGAGCAGGGGAGTAGCCAGGAACAGAGCTTCACTCTGTCCTAGGAGGCTGAGTCTTCCCAGAGAAGAGCTGAGGGCAGACAGCTGACAGGATCCAGAAGAGGGGAGGTACCTGTCTGATGAGGGGCACCAGGGCTACAGGGAGTTGAGAAGCACTTTGCAGAGCAGCTGTGGAGACCAGCGCTGGACACGTGGTACCTGTGATCTACCCTGGAACAACTGCTGTTGGAGATGAAATAGACACATTTCTGCAGGATTGGGGGAATGGCTGACCAGGCTCAACAGAAGGAAGCTGAGAACACCGATGAGGATGTAGAAATCCCCTTCTACCCAAACAAGGCACAAGGTCACAGGCAGCAAGGGTGGGGCCAGGCTCTCCATGAGAGAAGCAAAACCAGCAAGAGGTAGAGCCTTGTCGCCCCTGGAGATTGTATGTGCTTTCACAAGCATCTATGTGCATGTATGTACACGTGCCAGAATGAACTCATGTGTGTGCGTATACCCATATCTGTGTGTTCACGTACATTTACCTATATGCACACACATGTGTACATGTGCTTGTGTACATGTCCGTGTCCATGCACACATACCTGTATACATACACTTGTGTGCTTGTATATATCAGTGTGTTGTGCACATGACACGCACACATATATGTGTTATGCACATATTTGCATCCCCACACATGTTTGCCTACACACAGTGTGTTTATATGTGTATACATGTGTGCTTCTATTGCTGCCCTCAGTGACATTCCGAATACAAATACTCAGTTACAACCTCAACTACTTAATGTTCGATAACAACAAAAAATATTTTGCAGAACAAACTCTCCTCACCCCATGAAGCCATCATCCTGGGCTGTCTAACCTTCACGTTAAATGCTTCTCAATTCATTTGTTTTTCATTCGAATGAAACTTAAGTTCCCAGGGATAATGTCTCTTCCTCTCTAATTTCATGTTGAAATTAATTTTTTGTGCCTCCTCCCCACAAAACAAGATATCACTATGTAGCCCTAGCTGGCACGGGATTCACTATGTAGATCAGACAGGCCTCTGCCTCCTGAGTGCTGAGGTTAAATTTATTTATGTATTTATTTTGCATCCCAATCACAGTCCCCTCGCTCTTCTCCTCCCAGTTCTACCCTCAAATTTCCCTTCTTCCATCCCCCTCTCCTTTTATCCTCAGAGAAGGGGAGGCCTCCCCACCATGGGTACCAGCCCGCTTGGGCACATCAAGTTGCAGCAGGACTAAAGCACATCCTCTCCCACTGAGGCCAGATGAGGCAGCCCAGCTAGGAAAGGGGTCCCAAAGGCAGGCAACAGAGTCAGCCCTCTATTGTGTCCCTCTCACTCATTCAAATTGTGCACGCTTATCTCTACCACCCAAAGGAAAGGTCTTCCTTCCTTTAGCCTGAGTTTAGCTTGTCTATTTTTGTGCAGATAATTTCAAATGCTTATATAAATAAGAACTATAATAAGAGACTACCATTTTCTGTTATTGATCCCCCCCCACCTTGTCTTGACTTGTTTTTATTTTGTTTTTCAGTTGACTCTGGAAGTTTCATAAACTACTTGATGGGAACTGAGCGAAGAGAGATGAGAGGAAGAGAGGACAAGGGTGGGGAAGGTGAGCTGGGGGAGGGTTCGGGGGCGGGAGGGGCAGGAGTGTAAATAGTTTAGATCCAGGGTGGGAGAAAGAGGCAGGTTCCAGAGCTCCTAGGCTCAAACTGGATCCCCAGTGGCTTCTCCGGCCGATTAGGAATCCCCTCGGAGAAAAGAGTGCGGCTAGGAGGAAAGCAGCCGTGCATACTCAGAACAAGTGACCAGACTCTGTCAGAGACAGCTGCACTCACACTGAACCCACCAGCCACAGAGCCTTGGGGCCAAAGCCACCCTTCCTGGGAACACAGCAGTCTGAGCTAGCACACAGGGCAATGACCAGGGAAGGTTCTGTAGGCCCTCCTAATGTTTTTCTGTTCACAAAAGAAGCTCAGGTCTTAGTGAGCTCCCCTTCTGCCCCCAGGGCATACCTTGGATGGATGACCAAGGCCTACCAGGGGATCTGGGCTGTGACAATGTTTTTCCCAATACCAAAGGTCTTGCAGAAGTTTTCCTAGGTTAATGATGTGTCTGATGGCCACAGCTGGGATAAACCCACCTCTTCCTGCTCTTACATGAGACATTCACCCTATACCCTGAGCCCTTCCCCTCCTGGAGTCCTCCTGTTTAGGACCTATCACCAGCTATTCACCAGAGAATGCTGAGTAGCCCAGGCTGGAGGCTCTGAGGTCCTGGACCCCTTCTTCACCCATCTGGAGAGGGTGGAAACTGTGGCTGACACCTCAAAGCTGCCTCAGGCCCCCTGTGGATAGAGGGGCTCCAACTGCGTGGAGAACAGGGCCAACCAAGGTCCCCAGCTCATGGTGTCTGTGTCAGCTCCTGAGGATAAGAATGAGTATCCTAACCTGCCCTGACTCCACCCTGAGTCTCTCAGAACCTTGGCAGCCAAGGGTGTGGGGACCTCCACAGCATTCTCTAATGGAGAGTGGTTTAATTTCCTGTCCCTGTCTTGTCCCTTTTAAATCTCAGCTGCTTTAATGACAAGCGAGAGACTGGTTTCCCGCTGTCTCCCTCCATCACTCCATCTCTGTGCATGTTTGCCTGCAAACAGCTCTGTAGCCTACAGTAAGATCCCTCCCAGCACCCAGAGACGGTAACGCAAGCACAGTCTGGGATCCGGTATCCGAGTAGACGCCTCCCACCCTGCAATGTGGGTCCTCCCGGCCATTATCTACCATTTCCACTCTCAAGCCCATTCCGATTATAGAGGCTTCAGTCTAAGTCAGTCTGTGACAGCTGCAAGGTGAGAGACGTACTCCTGAATGCGACACCCCCAAATCCTGCAAGCCCCTCCTGGCTAACTAGCTAGAGGTTCAAGTGGTGGGGAGCTCCTTTCTCTCCCAGCTCACAGGAGAAGGCACCTCAAGCAGCCTCATCACCCATGCCCCCCATCACCTCCATGCCCACAGTTGGGGCCTAGTACCTACACCACCTCAGAGGGTCAGACCCTTAGTGACCTTCCCCTCAGTGACACCAGATTCAAGGTCAGCGCCTGCCATGATCATAGTTTAGTCTCTCTCTCTCTCTCTCTCTCTCTCTCTCTCTCTCTCTCTCTCTCTCTCTCTCTCTCTCTCTCTCTTCCTCTCGATTTCAACCCTATTAAAGGCTGACTCCTGGAAGTCTCCTAGGGGTCAGTGAGGTGTTACAAGGCCTTGAGGGTGGGATGGAACTCTACCTGATAGAGCTCATTGAGAAGAGGGGCCCTTGACTGCCTCTAACTTTTGGGAGCCCACTACACACACACACACACACACACACACACACACACACACACACACACACACGGAGACAGACTGAGAGAGACAGACACATACAGAGACCCAAATACACAAACACACACACACATTACACACACAGTGAGAGAGATAGACAGAGTGATAGAGAGATAGAGATAGAGAGAACAGAAACAAACAGACACAGATGCACAGACACACACACACACACACACACACAGAGAGAGAGAGAGAAACAGAGATAGATACACACACACAGAGAGAGAGACAGACAGACAGTCAGACAGACAGACAGACAGACAAATACACACACATAGAAAGACATATACACTCAGCCCCACACACAGAGAAACAGAGACAAACATACACAGACACACACACAGACACACAGACACACAGACACACACGCACGCACGCACGCACGCACGCACGCACGCACGCACACACTGCTTTCCAGGCTATGCCTAGACCCTGCCTTATTTCCTTCTAGGTACTGAGGGATGGGGGTGGGGGGGCGTCCCTTGGGAGGTTCCTTGGCAACCTTTCAATTTATGCCTATGCATTTAGGCATTACAAGTCTTCCAAAGCGGAAGATCCTGAATCTGTCCTAGGGATCTCAGGAAGAAACCAGACCACAGTCCTGCCCAGAGGCAGCCATGTTTGATGCTTTTGTTCCACCATTGGCCAGAGAAAAGTCATCCATTCTCTGCTGTGCAGAGCACAAGTGGGGGCCCAGAGAAGCAATGGAACACCGTCCTGGCCCTGTATTTGTCCTGCTGTGGATTCCTCCCAAAAACACTCATAAAAGCACTCATCAAAGACATCCCGAAAAAACTGGATTTCCCCTAAAAGGTGAACAATGGCTCAGTCCTTCTCAGGGAAGAATGTCCCCACATACTGTGATGCAGATGGTTGTCCAGCCCCATACCCTACCTGTTCCTGGCCCTGACCACAGACACCTAACAGGCTATGGTAGAGAGAGCCTGGGCAAAGGTCTTCTGTCCACCTGGAGCTCAGTCCATAGCCCAGGCCTGCTCTGTGTATTTTCCTAGTGTCTCTTTCACTGGGGACCCATGTCTGCTTGGGCTGGAGGTGAGGGTGGGGCACGGGGCGGGGGGAGCGGGCTGTCTTCTCAGGAGGCCTCAGGAAAGCTTCCAAATAGGTGTAGCCAGGCCACTTCCTGGGAAGATCAGCTTGCTTTACAGAGCCCAGGTGGGTGCTCACCAGCGGCTTTGGGCTGCCTGTTTACCCAGACTTGCAAAGAGATTTGAGGTGGCCATGTGCCTGTAAGCTGCAGCCAAAGTCAACAGAAAACCTGCAGAGGAGGAAGCCGGGATGTAGGCTGTTTGACCTGTAGGAAACAGGGCCCTGCACACTAAGCAGTGCTGGCAAGTGGGGAAAGAAGCGTGTGCCCTGTAGCCAGACCCAAGCAAGATCAGCAGAAAGGAAGAAGGGGTGGGTAACCGTGAGAAGCCCCAGCCCGACCCAGCTCACTAGAAAACCCAGACTCCTCCACCAGTCTGCAGGTGGCCACAGTGGCCTCAGAAGCTCGGACGACAAGATGGAAATAGCTGCTTCAGAGGCGCCCCTGCCCTGTCCCCAGGACTTTATTCCCTGGATTTGAGATGCCATTTCTTTGTTTCCATGTGCTATTTGCAATGACGGGAACGCTTGCCAGACAAGCGGTCTATCACCTAGCTAGACGCCCAGCCCCTCCCTGGGGGATTCTATGAACGTCATCTATGACTGAGCCACGCCCAAATTTCTTTTTACTCTTCGTTTTGAAATATTATCCTAACTTCCACAAAGTAATCTTAAACTCTGCCGCTCTGGCTAGTCAAGAACGTGTGGCTCTCCTGCCTCTGTCTCTTGGACACTGGAACTGCATTCTGTCTCACAGAAAGGACCACGGATCCTCACTCTCCTTGTACCTGCTGCTATGGAGGTCCTACAGACTCATTTGACGCTGTCTAGCCACTCGGGACTCTGGGGCAGATACAGGTTGGGTTTTATCTGCATCTTGTGGCCGTGGCTGCTTTCCTACCTGGCCCTGTCTGGGACGTGCTGTGTTGCTAAGGGTCGATCAGTTGCTCAGAGACTTATTTCCTGCCTCAGTGTTCCCTGTCAGAGGCAGGGGGTCCAATTATCTTTTTCTTGACTGTATTAATAAAAGCATTACCAGAAATGGCATTCACAAATATGGACTTCTGCTTTTGTATGTGTGCATGTGTGTGTGTGTGTGTGTGTGTGTGTGTGTGTGTGTGTGTACAGGATGTATGTGTTTATGAATGCATGCATACATATGGTTATATGTAGAGAGGTCAGAGAGCAATCTCAAAGGTCATTCCTCGGGTACCTTTCACCTTGTTTTCTGTTGGTGGTGGTGAAGTTTTGTGTTTGTTTCTGTTTTGTTGTTTGTTTTGTTTTTGTGTGTGTGTGTGTGTGTTTTGAGACAGAATCTTTGTCACTTTTCCATGAAACTCACAAGTAGGCTTAGACTGGCTGACCAGTGAGTCCAGGAATCCTCCCATCTCTGCATCCCAGGCACTGGGGTTACAAACGGACACCACCACACCTAGTTTTTCACATGGACTCTGAGGATTGAACGCAGGTCCTTATGCTTGCGCGGCAAGCACTCCAGTCACTGAGTTTTCTCCTCGTGCTCTTCTTAAAGGGAAGACTGCTCATCTGGGGAATGAGATGATTATCTTTTATGGCTGGCAAGAGCTCAAACTGCTCCCTTCCTTTTGCGTTCCCTCTGTTCTCTCTGGAAACCCAAGGACCTAAGTCCATGCATGTCGACACTCAGAAAGGTATGAGATGCCCACATCTGCATTATCCTAACAGTGAAAAGCCAGATGCCAGCAATCTGCCAGTGGTCGTCCTTCTGATTTAGCCGTCTCATTGCTGTGACAAAATACTTGGGGAAAGCAACTGAAGGAAAGTGAAGTTTATTTAGGTGCAGCCCATCGTGATGGGAGAAACACATGGTCAGAGTGTGAGGTAACTGGTCGTACTGCAACTGCAGTCAGGAAGCAGAAAGAGATGAATGCTGGTACTCAGCTCACTTTCTCCTTTTTGTTCAGGCCAGGAGCCCAGCCTAGGGAATGGTGCCGCCCACAGTTAGAGTGTATCTTCCCAACTGCGTTAACTTAAGCCAGAAACTCCTTCCCAGACATGCTCTGAGATTTGTTTCCATAGTGAGTCTAGGTCTTGTTTTGTTGAGCATAAACTATCATTTATCACTTGGAATAGGTACAACAAAGCTGAACCTTTGGGGGCTGGATACTGTGACGGAAGCTAGCAGGTATGGGGTTGAAGGGTCAGAGGTCAGCAGATGCTGACAAGAAGCCCTTCAGCTGCCTGGTGGAAACCTGGGTGCATCCTAGGTCTCCAAATCACTGATCCACACATCAGAGTTAGTGCATTTATACAACTCAATGGGAATTCATTGTTCATTATGCAGGCCCTAAATAATGACATTACCATGTGTCAGAAGAATGGGCAGGTGAGGAGAGAACTCCTTAGGCAACTGAGGCTTGGAGTCAGGCAACTTGCTGGGTGGGCCAAGAGGAGAAGTGGCTGAGCCTTGTCCTTCAGGCTAATGTCCCCCGCTGCAGAGAGCATACCTGGGCCTGCATGTGAACAATGACCCCTCTCCTCACCTTTCCTGCACATGTGAAAGTGTTCATGCTGGGCCTTAGCCTCCTCACCTAAGAAGTCTCATGCTAGGTTTTATTTTGTCTAGAGGCAATCTTGTTCTGTAGCCCAGGTTGACCCTTGGCCTTGCAATCCTCCTGCCTCAGATACATGAGTGTTAGGGTTACAGGTGAGTGCCACTATGCCTGGCCTAGTGATGGGCTTTTCAAACTGAGGTGTGTGTGTGTGTGTGTGTGTGTGTGTGTGTGTGTGTGCGCGTGTGTCTGTGTGTCTGTGGGTGTGTGTTTGTGTGTGTGTCTGTGTATCTGTGTGTCTGTGTGTGTGTGTGTCTGTGCATGTGTGTGTGTCTGTGTCTGTGTGTATGTGTACTTGAGTGTACTCATCTGTGCACACACATACGGAGGCCAAAGGTCAACATTGGATGTCTTCCTCAAATGCTCTGTATTTTAATTTTTGAGACAAGCTCTCTCATTAAACCTGGAGCTCGCTGACTTGGCTGGGTTGAGAGGCCCACGGGCCCTAGGAATCCACCTGTGTCCATTTCTCCAGCCCTGAGTACAGACGCACATGCCCGGCTTTCTGTGTGGGTTCGGGGGTTGAACTCAGGTCCTCATGCTTGCCCGCACTGCACTGAACCAGCGCCCCTGTTTCTCATAGTCTTCACATAGTTAATGTTCCGGTCTTTGGTGGAACTTTTTTTTTTCTCTTTTGCAAATTCCATACCCATATTGGTTTCTGTGACACAAAAGCTTGATTTCCATTTAAATGTGATTTCCAACCTCCTAAGTTTAGACAAAGTACAGGTGTGGCTGGGCCCCCTCCATGTGATTCCATCTTCCTGGAGACCTGCTCTGTCACTTGTCACTGGGTTCTCAGTCACATTTGCAACCTGGACACGCTAACGTATGCAAGGGTGGGTCATGTCCCTAGGCAACACTGCCCTCCACAAGCTGTGGGTCACAGCATAGTCACTAGGAAGGGTGGACCCCAGAATCTGCATCCCTGAAACGTTCTAAGGAGAGTCTCATTGCCAACCCACATACAAGCCTTTGGCGTGAGTAAAGGCTCCATAAACGATTCTTATCTGCAAACCAGAGGTCTGGGGGACTGATAGGCACAGTTCCCTCCAAAGAGAGGCAGGGCAACAGAGTCCTGCTGCAGTGCAATACTGTATTAACTGCCTGGTAGGAGGAGCTGTGCAAAGTAAAGCCCTTGAGAACAACTCATGGGGAAACTGAGGCCCAGAGAGCAAAGGGCCTGAAGTGAGTTGTTCAAGTCTGAACCATAGTCCTGGTCAGGTTTGCATCCAATTGCAAAGAGGGAAAACCCCAGTGGAACTTAGCATCCCTTCACTCCCTGCAGTTCCCCAGAACAGAGCCCCAACCCTCATGGTTTTCAGCAACAGTGTGGGTGCCAGTCTCCTGAGGCCCTATATTAGAATGTCCCCACAGTCTCCAGGGAACTACTGTGCTGTGAGCCCATTTCCCTGTGTGTCCGGCAGACTTCTGGCTAGCCCTCCTAACTTTTGAGTGGGGTCAGTAGCATTATCCAGTACAGGATAAAAGAAAGAAAGTTATTCTAGGCTTCTTGGTGCGTGCCTGCCACTCCAGCTGCAGAAAGCTGAAGTAGGAGGATCACAAGTTCAAGGCAAGCCTAGGCTATGTAGGGAGTTTCAAATAAGCCTGACCAGCCTATTGCAAAATTAAAAGTACACGAGAGGTCCGGGGAAATAGCTCACTGGTAGAGTGCAGAGCAGTGGCCTAGAATCCCCAGTAAGGGACTTACTTGCGTGTCGTGGGGATGGCAGATCATGTGCCCTGAGTGCTTGAGGCCCTGGGTTTCATCCCCATCTCGGGGGATGGGGGGTGGGGGTGGGGGATGGTGCCGGTAGAGGGGGCATAGGGGATGGGGGAGGGGGTTATACAAGCACAAACACACACCAGAGCCCGGAGCTGCCTGAGGGTAACATGCCATTCTGGGAACCCAGCAGACTGCTTTGGCCTTGGGCAGGTTTATTTCTGTGTTGTGACTTCTGCCTGCTGACCCATGCCTGGGGCTGGAAGTGTCAATCCTCCCTTCTCTGATGAGCCCTAGATCACACCAGCCACAAAGGGACTTTTTTTTTTTTCCTGTTAGTTATTTAGGGTGGGATAAGGTGATACTGTACCTAGAGTCTCCTAGACTCGGAAGGCTCCCAGAGCCTTCCCCTCCGGCCAGGCG
The DNA here is from genome assembly GCF_011064425.1 of Rattus rattus. NCBI lineage: Eukaryota > Metazoa > Chordata > Mammalia > Rodentia > Muridae > Rattus > Rattus rattus. Next base: position 14,326,052 of record NC_046169.1, on the reverse strand, counting down.
GCTTACCTTTCATGCACTTTAGCTGATCTCCTGGACTGTCCTTCCCAGGGAGAGGGGGCGGCCCATGTTATATGACTGCCCCCTCGACCTGGTGTCACATAGCAGGGACTCTCAGGAAAGGGCCCTGGAGAGCCTCCCGCTTCGGGAGGGTGGGACATTCCAGGACAAGAGCAGACAGGGCCAAGAGGAAGCTCTGCCATCAAATTCCGGATGTGGCCCCAGGCACAGGCCTGGTCTTGTGGGGACAGGCGGCCCCTCCCGGTGCTGACAGCCCAGCCCCATGGCAGGCTCTGCAGGCTGCAGGTGGCCTATCGCAAGCGGAAGATCAAGTCCCTCAGGGGCTGGGGGAGATGGATTGCATTCCTGGGGACCCACCCAGCCCCCTGTACTCCAGCCTTGGAGAACCAATAAGGGGGCTGGGACACTTGGACTGAGTCTCACACAAATTGCCCGGAGTTATTGTGGACTTCAGCGCACAGGCCCCTACCTAACTAAGCTGGACACAGAGATGGACCAGGCAACCATGCTACATACGCTGGCAGATAAGACTCCCACACAAACAATGCCACAGAGGCCACTCTCACGCTCCCCCTAGCAGCAGGCCAAGCCCTTGGCGGGCACTTTATGGCCTCCTATCTCATCCGTACCCCACAACAACCTCGCCAGGTGGGAATTCCGCTCCCTTGAAACAGATAAGGAAACAGGCTAAGAGAAGCGAGAGGTGGCCAAGGTCACCCAGGTTATAAAGCGGCTGGGTCTGGACCCAGCCCAGGCCCACCTGGATGCAGAGCCCACCTGGGCACACACCCCACGCTCCTCTACTGAGCTGCGATAAATAGACTCTTTGTTGAAAGGTGACTTTTACAGCCATGTGGGGATAGCGTTTCAGGTGACAGGTAGGGGAGGGACACAGTGAGGGACTAGTCCACTAAGTCCTACTAATGTTGGTCATAGGGCCACAGGCTTAGGAACAGTGAGGGGCATGACAGGCACAAGGGGACGGTGAGGCAGGACCTACAAGAGTCCTGGTTGCAGGGACATGACCGCTCACCTCCCTAGCTTGGCACCGTGCAGCCCCCATAGGAATGTTCTAGGAGTTCATTCCAAGAAACCAGATGTCACGAGAGCAGGGGCAAGCCAAAACAAGTTAGGGTGATGGCTGTTGGTAAAGTGTTTGGTTTGGATTCCCCAGCACCCCCATGAAACTGGACATGACGGCATGTGTCTCTAACCCTAGTCCTGGATGATGATTAGCAGACAACCTGCTAAGTGCCCCATTCAGTAACATAGTGTATGTCAAGTCCCTCCCAGTCTCCCATGTGTGTACTCCTGTATCCCTCAAAAGCAGCTGGCCGTGGTATGTGTTCTGTTCTTTCTTTATGCAGTCTCTCTCTTTCCCTTCCTCCCACCTCTCTCCCCCCTCCCCGGCCCTCTCTATAAGCCAAGGTCTCAAAGACTAGGAGTGGTGGCTCATCCCTATAATCCCAACACTTGAGGGTAGAATCGGGCGAGATCCCCAGACCTCAGCAGTTCTAGGCCAGCCAGAAGCATAGAGTGAGATTCTGCCTCCGCACTCAAATAGAGAGATGCCTTAGTAAAACGATGTCTGACAGATGAAGAATGCCATCAGGGCTTGTACTTCAGCACGCACACACACACACACACACACACACACACACTCACACACACACACACCTCACACACCACACCACACACACCTCACACACACACACCTCACACACCACACCCCACACACCCCCCCACCCACACACACCCACACACACACATACACACACCACCACACACACACACCCACACACCACACACACACACTCACCACACTCACACACACCACACACACACACCACACACACACCTCTCACACACACACACACACCACACACACACTCACACACACACACACCCACACCACACACACACACCACACACACACACACACACCACACACACACCCACACACACCACACCACACCCACCCACACCACACACCACACCCACACCTCACACTCCACCCACACCTCACACTCCCCACACACTCACACACAAATTCCACACACTCCATACATACACTCACACACACTCATAAACACTCATACACACACTCAAACACACACACACAATCCTAGTATACAAACATACAGATGTACATACACACAAAGTAAATGCATGCATACCTATATACGTAGAATTTAAGACAACATCACGATACACCTTATCCATCCAGTGTTCCCTTGTTATTTTAACAGCCTGTATAGTATTCCTTTGCTGAGAGGAACAAGACTGATTTAATCAGCTCCCTCCAGACAGACTTAGAACATATTTCAACTGAGTTTTTTTTTAACCTTTCCCCCCAGAATTATACAGGACTCTACTTTGGATCTTGGGAGTCCTCCAAAGCTCATATGCCATGGACTCTGTGGTCACCAGCAAGATGCCATTGGCAGTGAGTGAAGCTATGAAAAGCAGTCCCTAGAGAGCAGGCTGCATTGTTTGGGATGTGAGGGAAGGGTTTAGCGGCTCCTCCAGGTCCTTCATCTTCTCTCCTCCGTCTTCCAGACAAAATAAGTGCTTTGCTCCTACCATACTGCTCTGCCTGACCCAAGGCCCCAACAGTAACTGTGGATGGAACCTTCCAGAACTTCGAGTCAAAGTACAATTTTCCTTTTTTAAAAAAGACGTGTGTGTGTGTGTGTGTGTGTGTGTGTGTGTGTGTGTGTGTGTGCGTGTGTGTGTTCTCGTGTGCTCACCTGTGCATTCATGTGGAGCGGCTAGAGGCGACATTTTCCTCAATCACTGCTCGATTTAAGTGTCTGTCTGTCTGTGTCTGCCTGTCTGTCTGTCTGTTTGGTTTTTGAGGATCTCTCACTGAATTTGGAGCTTACCATTTTGGCTATACTGACTGCCCAGCCAACCCCTGACATCCTCTTATTCCCACCTTCCCAGAGTGGTTCGCACTGCCACGCCCCTCTTTACTTGGAGTCAGAACATCTGGATTTAGGTTCTCCCACTTGCAACAAGGACATTCCCACTGAGCCATCTCCCCAGCACTAAGGATAATAAAACTGGCCTTCGTTTCCGTTGGCGGGAACATGAGGATGACCTGTGAACGCTCCTCCTGGCTCATGGGCAACTTCATAAGACGTAGCCCTGAACACAGAGCCAAGAAGCATACACAGTCACAGTGAGGGATCTGGCCAAGCTACTGCCTCTGAGAGTGTCCATGCCTACACTGTGCTGAATAGACGCTCACCCCACGGCACACTTGTGGATGCTCCATGCACCCTGTCTTACACGTAGTGCCTGGGACCCACAGGAGTGAGTGGTGTAAGTCATAAAATAAATGTAAGTTTCCCAGACTCCCTTGCACTCCATTGACCTTCCTCTTCTGTACTTTCTCCCTGCTTTGCCTCCCAGCCCTCCACTTGCGTTTTGTCATTGATTTAGAGACACTCTTCCTGTAACTGGACTGTTAACTCTCTGCTGCTGACATGTGACTTTCCCTGGTGACACAAGCCTCCCATAGCAACTGGCAACAGACCAAAGATGGGATTCCTCCCAAGCCTAGTGAACTAGTGCATTCCTAGGGCTTACCTACGGGTGAGGGCTTATCTCCAGGAGCATGGGTGAGCCCAAAGCAGCCACACATTGAAAAGTCTCGCCCATCGTGGCACAGATAGCGTGAGTGCTCCCTTCCATTAACCTCCCACCCCGTATGTCCTTTAGCACTCCTGACACTGTGCACCAAGAGCAGAGTTAACGCACAGTTGGGAAGAGCTGCTGGAGGCAGAGGCTGTGGTCTCAGGTGAGGATATCACGCCCTTCCCTGTCCTCCTTCTCAGAGAGCATCAACAAGCCTGATCCTTAGGGTCGCTCCTGGGTAGACACACTACTCTAACGAAGATGGCATTGGCTTTGATGTTCAGAGAACCCTGCCCCACTGTACTCTATGCACCTGAAGATCCTGGTGCCCCGAGAGAGTGTTTTTGTCATGATGGTTGCTCTTGAGGCTGCTTCAGCATAAGGAGCGGGTGGTCAGACCCATAAGGCGTCTTGAGGTTGGCAAGCCCTAAGATCAAAGGCACTGAGTTCCCACATTGATCCCTTGAGTTTTCCCATGAACCCTTCTAGATCTTCTTCAGGAGCTGACACTTGATCAGAAGCCATTCATGACCCCATGACTTCTCAGTTTCCTCATCCTCCTTCCTGTCTTCTGTCACCAAAGGCTTCAGGGCCAGTCTCCAGAGACTCCCAGCTTCCTGACCCGGGATTCAGACTGCTGAGCCACGTGACAGAAAGGGCTATGGGTCTTAGAAGGTGGTGGTGACCTCTCTGCTGTTGTAGAAGACCCAGTGGAGACTCAGGGCTTAGAGACTGTGACAGAATCTAGAATCATCCAGGAAACAAGTCTTTATACACATCTGTGGGGAAGTTTCTAGATTAAGCTAATTGAGGTGGTAAGACTCATCCTAAATGTGGGTCTTACCCATCCTAGGCTGGGGTCTTGGATTACATAAAAATGAGAAAAAGCTGAGCCTAGCATCTCTCTCTCTCTCTCTCTCTCTCTCTCTCTCTCTCTCTCTCTCTCTCTCTCTCTCGGCAGAGAATAAATCCATTCTTCCTAAATTGACTTTTTTGTTGGGTATTTTGTTACGGCAGTGAGAAAAGTAGCTAGGCTCTGGGAACAGTGGAGGGACACCCAGGAAAAATACTAGAATTTGAATTTTTCCTGTGTAACTCTGGCTGTCCTGGTCTCTCCTCTCTGGAAACCAGACTCAAACTCAGACTTGCCTGTCTCCGGCTCCTGAGTACTGAGATTAAAGGCGTGTGCTACGGCCACCAGGTCAAGAGTGAGTTCCGCTTCCTAGCAGGGACTGAGGCTGTTAGATCCCTGAGTGAGACTGAGTCTTGGTGGCTTCCTGGCAGCGGAGGCCTCACTGCATGCAGTGGACACAACAGAGGAGGGCAGAAAGCACACTGGGAAGTGAGGGTGGACACTGAACCTTCCCGTTTCCAGGTCAATTATTGTGACCATGTGGGAGCCCTCAAAGTGGGAGGGCAAGGGACCACAGGGCCACACTGAACTAACATTGACCTGTGTACATGGTTCAAGAGGCAGCTTAGCTCACTGTCACCCTGGACAGCTCCTAGGTGGCCTGAATGCTACACTCCAGGAATCACCTTAGCTGGTCACCACACATGCATTGGCCTTGGTTTGCAGAGTGGTCAGCAACTTAGAGACAAATGCAATGAGCTTCTAACTGTAGTGAGCCTAGGCCCTCATACCTCCACCCGGCCTCCTGAGAGCTGCTGGGTAGTGGCCTCCACATATGAACACATTGAGTTCTTTGACCACTATCTTTGCAGAGTGGTCAAGGACTGAGCACAAAATCCTGAGCCTGGGATTCCTTTCAGCAGCATCACATCCCCCAAACTGTGAGCACGCAGATGTGATGTGCCAGTGTATATATACACGTCTGTGTGGGTGAGCATGTGATGTGTGTGCATATGTGTTAGCATGTGCATAGTTTGCTAGTGCACAAACATACCCATAAATGTGACTGGTGCATTGTGGTTTATGGCTGCCCGTGTGCATTGAACACAAGCATACACGTGGGTAAACCATGTGCTATGCTAGTTCACGAGGGCACACATGAGTATGGATGAACCTATATGTGTGTGAGGTGACATATGTGTCATCATGTGGTTTGCTAGTGCGTGTATGTGCGTGCATATGCACGTTGGTGACTGTGGATGCATGTGCAGATCGTAGTGCACACTTGCGTGGATCATGCTGTATTTGCACACGCGTGCTAGGGTGTGCGTAAATGCGCATCTGTGTGCGTAAGGGACACGCTCAGCTCCTCCTTCTCTGCCACAGACCGCCCTTCTGAGGAGCAGTACTTGTAGCGCGGCTCGCACAGACTCTTGCAGCTCTTACACGGAGGCTGGCAGCTGCTGAGCACATCCCTGCAGGCTTCGGCAGCGACTCTGGATGTGAATGTGAATCGATGTGTATTAGAGGGCGCGTGCCCTGCCTCTCCCTGTCCACAGACCTCAGCTCCCTGGCATTCTGATTGGGAAGAGCATGTCCACCGTGGCAGCTGCACGTCCTGCAGAAATGAGGGCAATGGAGAAGCCGCCCCAGTATCACACACTAGTAAATGCACATCTCTCACACAAACAGTCTCTGTTCTTAGAATATCCTGCTCATGGAACCTTGAATGACCTCTGTGTGGGAGACAGCAAGGCCCCCATCACCCATGGCTCCCATGCTCTGGAAAGGGATCTTCTCTGCACCCACCTAGGTCTGGCAACTCTTCCCTCATTCCCTTCTGAAGGCAATGGTCTCTTTCTCTCCAAGACAGTCTGGGCTTTTCAGAGAAGTGCCATCCACTCATATTCCCGGGCTGTTCCTGTGAGTCTAATAAGCCCATACAGCACTTTTCTAGAGAACAGACACCTAGGACCCATGGGACAGCGCATAGTGGAGGGGTTTGCCTAGGAGTGATGTGGTCTACCTCAATGTATATGCAGAGCCTTGGGACTTTCTAGGGGCCTCATATCCTCTAGGCAATGGCCAGTCTTAGAGCAGCCTCAGGCACATCTCAGCAGAGACCCTGGGAGTACACAAGAAGCTATTCACATCTGTCTCGTAACGGGCCCTGCGTTCTCTCCCGCTGGCCAACGGTAGCTCAGTGGTGACCCGTGGCAGAGGCTCAACCTCGGAGGCGATGAGGCACTGCCCAGCACGGGCAATTCCTTTTCTCTCCCTACTCAGGGAGCAGAGGAGCCCACAGCAGCCTCCATCTTAACCCGGCTCCTGACTGTACCTCCCAGGATCGCCAAACAAAGGCTCAGGAATGGGATTACAAAGGGTATGAGTGGCCCCTGGCCCCTATGCCACAGCTTTCTTAATGGTTAACTGCTTAATAAAAAACAGGCGATAATGAGGTTTTTGATCCCTTGTCGGCCTCACAGCTGAGGAGGCCAGGGACCCAGTAAGAGCATGCCACTGAGACGGCCCAGGCCCGACCCCCTTTCATCTTCAGCCAAGTTGCTCCAAAGAGCCCTTTTTTTCCTAAACCAGATGCTCTTTGCCAGGGCAAATTCCACAGTAAAAATAGAAGAGGAAATTCTTAACCCACTGTTTCATGTGTGACAAGCGGTTTTGTGGTGAGACGGTGACCTCAAGAGTACACCGTCCTCTCAGCGCCTCACCACTGTCCACCAGGGCGAGCAAATGTGGCATCTCAAGGCCTTTGGTGTTCTGTGGCCAGCTAGCCATGACTCTATGATGGGGACCACTGGAGCTGCCCACAGCCCCTCTGCTTTGATCTGAATCTGCAGTGTGGACACAGCCGACCACCGCAGCGCCTCAGATCCCCGGAGTCGCAGGCCATCACAGCACAGTCCATACGATCGCATGCCAAGTCAGTAGGACATCACAGGAGATGATGGTACCCAAGCCAGGCATTGAGGGGAAGCCTCAGAAAAAAAAACCCAAAGCTGGTTTCCGGAGGGTGACAGGAAGGTGGCCCAACACATTTGTAGATGGCAACATCACCCTGGAATGTCAACTTCAAGCTAAGCTCATTAATTATCCTTGTGTCTGCACCCTGGAAACGCAACTTTGACCACGAGTAAAACCTCAGTTGAGGAGAAGGACGCAAAGAAGGCGGTGAGCCTGGGGTATAGCTGGAAGAGGAGGAAGGAAGGGAAGGCCAGTGTCCTTGGAAAGGAGGACAACAGACCATCAACTCAAGGCAGTGTCTGGGACAAAATGTGGATCCCTGCAGACACTGACTTCCCTAGGAAGGTGTAACCCGGGCATCATGAGGCACCATGGTGGGAGCATGTACTTCTTTTGTGAACACACTTACGTTTCCGCCATTACCCAGAGCCCGCTGTGGCTCCCACTGCCTACCCTTGTGGTCCCCATCTTCCAGAGGAAGTGGCATTTAAATAAGGTCAGAGAAGAGGAGGAAGGACACCACCAGAATAAGCCTGGAAAAGGGGGAGCCCAGACCATAGGAGGGTCTGTGTGGCCTGGTGATGCCAGGACGTTACTGGAAATAGAAGAGAAAGTGGAGGCTGGGAGAGTATGGTCTCCCTGAGCGTCGCTGGTGCCTTGAAGGGAAGCAGAATAGCCCCAGGGACTATAGGTCGGGGGAGCCTCAGGACTGGTTAACTGGCTAAGCTCCTCTCCCCACCCCCGGAAATGAAATGAAGAAGGTGAAGCCAGAAGATAGGGATGCAGGATGGGAGGTCTCTCTGGCTACACTCAGGGCAGTGCTCATCCTGAACACACGGGAGGAAGGAGGCACAGACAGGAGGCAGCGTGTTGGAGCTGGAGGGAGGCTGCCTGGCCAGGCATCTGCAAAGCAAGCTAGGGCATGCCAGTCAGCCCCCTCACTCCCTATCGCAGCCTCAGGCCCCTGCTCACCCAGGCCCAGCCCACCCCCTTCTTAGTCCCAGGAATTCCTGGCTGCACATCCGATTGTTGCTGTCTTTCCTGCAGGTCAGGGCACAGCCTGGAGGGAGAAGGGCTCTCTGCACTGATGACTTGGGTTTGCAGTTTCAGGCCTGCTCTGAACCCAGCCTAGCGCTTGGGCTGTAAGGAAAGATGGTTGCTTCTGCAGTATGGGGGGGAGGGTCTGGGACATCTTGGGGGAACAATGAGCCAGTGAGAGAAGGTGGAGAAGGTTACCAGCCCTCCTGGCAAGAGTACAGAGTACAGACACCGGTATTAAAAGACCTGTGAGGCTTTGGCAAGTCCTTTCCCTGCTAGAAGACGCAGACTGCTTGTCTAAGCAATGGGATCAATAGTGTGCTACGAGACGCATGTGACTCAGAACCTATGGGAACAAGGTTTCTCTGGAGTCTGAGGATGGGCGGCTAGATGGGTGAATGCACAAATAGATGGAGGGGCAGGCAGCTACATGAATGGATAGATGGATAGATGGATGCATGGGTGGAGAAGAGGATGGATAAAAGGATGGATAGGTGCATGGAAGGGTGAATGTGTGGATTGATAAATATGTGGATGGATGGTGGCTAGGAAGTTTAGTTGCTGTGTGGTGGATGAATGACTGGCGGATGAATGGATATGTGCAGAGGGAAATGAGTAGATAGGTGAGTTTGGAGATCAATGAATGTGTGTGTAGATGGTGGGTAGCAAGCAGCCCCAGCATCCTTATCTGCCAAATTCCGTCATCAAAGGCACCATTCCAGTTACAATGATAGTTACTCATGACTCACAACAATTATATCTTGAATCGATTAAAATTCGATCAAATGCAAAAGCCAGTTTCCAGTGCTCCCGGGTGCCGTGCTTGAGAGCTCATAGCAAGATCTACCCAGTCCTGACGGGGATGTTCTCCCTCCAGCCCTTCCTGGCCCTTCCTGCTTACCTCTGCCTAGTGCCTAACACTCGGCTCATAGTCTTGGCCTCCCTGTTCGGTTCTCAGTGCAACGCCCTCGTCCTGCGTACAACAGCCCCAGAATGTGTCACAGTGGCAAGGCCACCTTAATTGTTTGTTGGTTGGAATCCAATGCCCAAGAGCTCAGTGAGGGGTGGAGGGGTGGACATTGGCTCTCCGTCTATCCCAGCAGCCTGGCCAAAGTTGAGGCTCTGACTGTCAACTCTCCAACTGCAATGGGAGCTGCCAGCTATAGAGCTCGGCCTTTATGCCCAGAGGGCTGGCAGAGCCCATGACCTACAGGGACTTGGGCCTGCAGTAGCTCCTCTAGGCCCACATCTCTGTAGTCCTTCACTGCAGAAGGTTGCTATTCCCTGTCCCCAAAAGGATTCTTGGTACCAAGCTGGGTCAGACTCAGTGGTTCTGCAGGGTGTCAAGGGGTCGCATGCATAGACCTGTATGTTGTATATACATGTTGCAAGGAGTAGAGTGGCAGAGGACCACTTTGGGTTCCTCAGGAGTGGGTCTGTTCCTGGGAACTAGGGCTCCTTGTAAGGTAGACTGGCTGGCCAATGGGCCCCAGGCATCCCTCCTACCTCTTTTTCCCCAGTGCTGGGATTAGAGCAAATGTACACCACTATCCTACTATACCTACATGCATTCCAAGGATGGACTCCGGTCCTGATGCTTCCACAGCAAGCAGTTCATCTCCCCAGCCCCAAGCATGGTGCTTGCATTAAATGAAAAGCCCTTCCCATCTTGATTGCAAAGACTTTAATAGCTGCATGGGACCCTGGCACAGCATTCACCTCTCTGGGTCTTCAGTCTCCAATTCTGTAGCATTTGGTAAGTGTCCAAGCCCTGCTGGGAGGACCACGTAACCCAGGTCCTGACTGGGGAAAGCACGATCAGTGCCCTGGAAGGGTCCGTCATTGGTTCCACAGAAGGAAAAGAAATAAATCCTGACAGTCTAGGAGGCCACAGAGGCCACACCAGCCCATGCCCTGCTCCTGAGAAGACAATGGACACGGGGGAGGCCCAGCCACAGGTGGGAATCCCCTGTGGAGGACACAGTGGAGACAAACAAGCATTCCCTGGTCACTCCACCCTAAGGGCCAGAGTCCAATTTGGCACGAGTGAGAGATGAGGCTTCTCTCATGGGCAGGGGCCACAGCCTTTTCTTAAAGAACAGGAAACAGATGTCTCTACAAGGTGGGCTCCACCTATGGAGGGGGTGTAGAGGAGGAGGTCCTTGCAGGACTGGAAGCAGGGTCTACGTAGGCCTCTGTAACAGAAGAAGTTGGACAGGCCAAGAAGGGTCTGGTCAGCCTGGATGAGAACAGCGACCCCCAAGATAGACACACAAGGAGCCAAGTGTCAGGGAGGCCACAGGGACTGAGCTTCTCTGTGCCAAGGCCCAGCAGAGAATATCCTGTGAGGCCATTTGTTTCTTCATGGGACCACTGGGCATGCTCAGCAACAACTCCTAACTCTCCACCAGAGAGAGTCCCAAAAAGGCAGTGGAGGGAGTTGGGGCGCTCTGCATGGCCAGGCAAGTGCGATGAAGTCAGTACCACGACAGCACTGGATATGAACGCACAGGACAACAGCGGTCAGTGCAGTTGGTCTCATTCCAGTTGGGCTTGTTTTGCATTACAGTTCTAAGGTCCACCATGGCAGGGAAGGGTCAGCAGCAGGAGCTCACACATCACATCCACCGTCAGGAAACAGAGATGGGGACTGGTGCTCTGCTCACTTCCTCCTTTTTATTCAGTCCAGGACTCCAGTCAAGAGATAGTGCTGTCCACACTCAGGGTGGGTCTTTCCATCTTAGTTAACCCACTTTAAAATGTCCCTCACAGACATGGCCAAGGACTGGGCTCCTAGGTGACTCTAGATCTTGTCAAGTTGGCTGTCAATAATGATCGTTACAGGGAGTGGCAGACCTCTGGGGATCCCAGAGCCCCATAGCCAACACATGGCCCGAGCAAGTAGTATCTTGGGGGTCCCAGTTTGTCCTCTGTGAAATGGGAAGATAGCATGTCTAATTCATTAAGTCAACGAGAAAACACACCCGGAAATTCACATGGACCAGAGCAGAGGAAGCAGTAAGTAGCTGTTACCATCGCCACTGCCATCGATGAGAATTAACTTTCCAATCAGTGCCACTCACAGGACTCCAACCAAGAGAGAGAAATTGAGGAGGTGTCAGCAAGGTCTGGCATCTGTCCTGTCTGGAACTCAATGACAGAGGCCCACAGGCATGACTGGAGATAGGGCTTCAGGGAGTTGCTAGGCCTTGGTGTTATCAAGGTGGAGCCCTGTGACAGAATCCTGAGAACAGAGAGCCACGGAAAGGACAAGCACGCATACGTGTGTACACGCACACGTCACACGTCCTCTTCCATCCTGTGACGCCCTGAGCCACCTCAGGACTCTGCCCACGTGAAGGTTGTCAAGGGCTGGGTGTATAGCTCAGCTGGTAAAGTACTTGCTGAGAAAGCATGAGGCCGTGAGCTTGGGTCCCCGCACCCACAGAGAAATGTTAGGCTTGGTACTGTGTGCTTGTTATCCCAGCACTGGGGAGGGGGAAACAGATATGCATGGGGACTCCCTGTTCGAGTATCCTAGACTAGCTCAAGCCAAAACTCTGATCGGAGGTAAACCTCTTTTCTTTATAACTCACCCAGCCTATGATATATCAGGATAGGCAACTGAAAACAACCTAATACGACACCAAGGGATGGAAAGAAAACGTTTCCAGTTCCTTTGCTGGGCCTCCTGCTGGATTCTCTTCCCCTCCTTGCCCAGGTGTCGGTCTGTCTCTATGTTCTCTAAGCACAACTCCTGACTTGTCCATCTGTGTGTTCCTGGCCACTTCGGGCTCCTCTCACAGGTCTCTATGGACAGCTCTTGTCCCTGAAGCTATCGGGCTCTGGTCCCCATGGGGATGACATCCAAACCCAGTGAAGTCCAAGGCAGGCAGTCCTTGCTGACAAGTCAGACCTCTGGACACTGAAAATAGGCCTTCAAGAGGGGTCGTTGGTCCTGGCCTCTCACAGCGCTCCAAGGCCAATAGGCCCTCTACCTTCCCGGGTATGGAGCACCAGACCCTGAGAGTCTAGGAAGCCTAACCTCTGCCATGAATGGCGGGGTGCTTTATCTTATCTCTTCTATGGCTCTTGGGACGTCAATTTCCCTGCCACAGGGAGCTTGTGACCTTCGATGGATGCCCCTGTGGTATCCAGAGCTGGCAAAGATGTCACATTGTGTGTGACCCCACATTGTAGCTCTGAGCAGATCATCACAAGGACACAAAGGTGGGTCTGAGACTCTGAAAGGACTCCTATAACAGCTATGGCAGCAGTAGGGCCTCACTCAGACCTGGCCACAGACTACAGGATGGGTCAAGTCTCAGGACTTGGCTGTAGAAAACGGCAGACAGGAGAGGAGAAAGCATGACTCTCCGTCAGTCATGGCCGCTGAGGAGCTCGGGCATGTCCTTCCTACCCTTCCAGCTTGGTTCCAGCTTCCCAATGTGTACAAAAAGAGGCCTAAGACCCAGAGGGCCTGGCCCTCGAGAGAGACAGGGGCATCCCTGGCAGAGGGAGGGCTGGATGTCGCTGAGCTGGCTGCCCCTGCTGAGAGACCATTCTCTGGGAGGTAGGGTGGGTCTCCTTGCTGTTGCCCTGAGCAGTCCTGGATGCTAGGTTAAGATAAGTATCTTCAGGAAGAGGGAAGGGCTCAGCCCGGACACAGGAACCCCGGGTATTAGAAAGGGAGGTGTCAGGAGCAAAGGCTCTCCCACTTCAGAGGTGACGGCTCCACCCCATGAGTCAGCTGGATGCTGGACTCCTGTCTCCCCTCCCTCTGCAAGGACTCATTCCAAGTGCCCCCACCCAACCCTGTCTACACACAAATTTTCCCTTTTTTAATCGGGACACTGCACACACCATTTAAACCAAATACACCTGCAATGACCTTTCTGCCACACTGGGGTCTTAGGATCCCAGCTTATGAATTGTGAGAACAGAGCATTACAGAATTATGAGGACAGAATATTACAGAGGCTAGTGGTTGGGGGGAGGGAATACAGTTTTACAGAGGATGGGGTTGGGGTAGAAGGCATGAATTATCAAAGTTTTCATTTCTTTTAAATTTTGTTTGTTCGTTTGCTTGCCTGCTTGTTTCTGTTTTGTTTTGAGACAGATCTCACGATGCAGCCAACAGTAGCCTTAAACTCACCGCACAGCCCATGGAGGCCTTGAACTCGCAGTAACCCTCTCATTTCAGCTTCCCAAGTGCTGGGATTGAAGGAACTGCCTGCTAGAACAAGGCCTTCCTCCCCCTCAAGATCCAGTCTCTAGGAGAACCAAAGGATTCCCTCCCACTTAGGAAGCTGGGAGGTATCCTGCCCTAGATACCCAAGAGTAGTCTTGGGGCAGATGCCAAGCAAAATCTTTAAGGGAGGATGAGGTGCAGGGCAGCAAAAGTGGGCCAGAAAGCAAGCCACCACAGACCCTCAGCCACGAGGATCAGGCCAAGTAGGTCCATGGAACCCTGGCTTTCCCACAGGAGAGAAAACTCACCGCTTAGCCTTTCTTGCCCTGTGGATTTTACTGGGCGGTGGTCTTGGGGTGTGATTCTCACAGCCTGCATGTGGGCTCGTCAGTCTTCCAGAGAGAGTCCTAAGGAGTGGAGCTCAGTGGACAGCTGAGCCACTGTAACGGTGGGAGCTGCAGAACGGTGCCTTCCCTGGAAATGGGCCAGGTTGGCTAAGCACCTCTCGGGGATGAGGTCAGGGCAGACAGGACCCTCACAGGAGGAAAAAGGCTCTCCCAGCCATCCTGAGCAGGCTACCCTGAATAGATCCCATTCACTTTCCTGAAAACCCTGTACCTGTGTAGCCACCAAAGCCACCTATTTTCTCTGCCGAGTTCCAGATCAATGGTTGCTTTCCAGGACCTGAACCCAGGCTCCTTAGGTTCCACCAAGGGCTCGTGCAAAACTGGAATCAAGACCAGATTTAGGACATGTCCCAGTCTCCTAGGCAAGAGGGAGAGAACCCCTGGGTTCTCCTAGGGACTGAAGATCTTGGGGCCGGGGAGTCTTGGTCCATCAAATGTAGTAGCTCATACTTGTAATCCTAGCATGTGGGAGGCCAAGGCAGGAAAGTTGAGGCTACCCTAGGCTGTAAGTCTGAGATCAGTTCAGGCTTAACAGGGAGACCATATCTGAAAGAGCAAAGCGAAGAATAGAGGAAGATGGACCCTGCTAATAAAGCCACGAGCGTTGATCCCAGGCACTCACATACAAAGCCAGTGTGGTAGCACTCTCTTATGATCAGAGTCCTGAGGGGCCAAAAGGGAGGAAGATCCCAGGCCAATTAGCACAGCTGAATCAGAGATCCCTGTCTCCAAAGTCACCCAGAGCTCTTACCTGACACTGCCCACTCTCAACCCTAGCCAGAGGAACCGTACCCAACGTTGATCTCCTGCCTGCACACCCGTGCAGACAGACATGCATGTCCCCTCACACACGCGCTCACACACACAGAGTCCTCGTCCCATTAGCATCCCTCCATATGAGAACCCCGAGGCAGAGATGTCCAGACACGCCCAGTCTGGACACACACTCTTTTCCTGGGCGCCTCACTCCCAAAACACAGCTAGACTCCAGAAAGCAACATAGCTGAGCGAGGCGGGATTTCAAAACAAGAACCAGTCAGGAGACTCAAGCAGAAAGATTCGGCTCCTGCCGTGCAATGCACCCCGCAGGGCAGGGCTCTTACCTGGCACTACCTGCTCCCAAACCCAGCCAGAGAAAGCATTAGCTAGGGGCCATGCTCTCTCTACAGGTGGAGCGGGCACCCTGCCAGGCACACCTGGTAAGCTGGAGGCCAGGGGCTCACTTCCTATAACCAACACTCATGCTATGAAGAAGCTCCTTTGTGCCGTGGGCCTGAGACCCTCTCCAGTCATAAGATATGGATTGCACCCGTGGGGACCCACAGTAGTAGTAGGCCCACAAGAAATGCCCCTCGTGGGAGCCTGGAGCAGCCCTTGATCCCCCACAAGAAGCAATATGAGGAGTATCTAGCACCAAAATACAATGAACAGTAGTCCCCACAGAACCCCAACAACCCACCATGGAGAACAAAGCCCTTGTAGGCCATGCCCAGTCTGCTCCCCATCCCCATCCCCATGATCAAAGCAAAATACCAACATGCTGTGAAGATGGGCGGTCCTTCCAGGCTCAGTCCCCAGAGACTGGGGTTGTTCTGGGAGGTAGCAGAAATTTTTGAAGGAGGCTTTGATGAATGAAAGGGTCATTGGAAAGAGACCTTTGGAAAAAATGTTTCTCTCCCTATTGTCCACAAGGCGAGCCGCTTCTAACACATTCCCATCCACCACCATAACGTCTTACCTTATCACCAGAACAAAGGCATGGACTGAGTTCCCTGAGACCATGAGCCAAGAAAACATCTTTTGTTTTTTCCTTTAAGTTGTTTTGTCATGTATTTTCTCAGAGTGCTGAGAGATCTTCGGATAGGAGGATTCAGCAGAATCACCCATTAGCTAGGCCTGGTGGCTTAGGCATGTCATAAGGAGCTACTCGGGAGCCTGAGGTAAGATGATCTCAAATTCAAGGCCAGCCTGGGCTACCTAGTAATCTAAGCCTGGCCTGGGGAACTTAGTGAGACTTTGGGCCTTAGAGTCTTTTTTTTTTTTTTTTTTTGGTTCTTTTTTTTCAGAGCTGGGGACCGAACCCAGGGCCTTGTGCTTCCTAGGCAAGCGCTCTACCGCTGAGCTAAATCCCCAACCCCTGGCCTTAGAGTCTTATTGCTGTGATGAAACACCATGACCAATATAACTTATAAGAGAAAGCATTTAATTGGGCTTATGATTCCAGAGGGCTAGAGTCCATGGTGACAGTGAAGGCATGGTCCTCTGAGTTCACATACTGATGTAGAAGCAGGAGACACAGAGAGAGGAACAATGCTATAAGATCTTTTAAAACCTTAGACACCTCTAGGTGACACACCTGCTCCAACAAGGCCACACCTCCTAATCCTTCCCAAATACTTTCATTCACCGAAGGCCAAGTATTCCAACATGTGAGCCTATAGAGGCCATTTTCATTCAAACCACTACACCCTGTGTCAAGAAGTAAAAAAGAAGACTAGGAGGGATAGAGCTTAGTATTGGCAACCCTGACTAGAATTTCCAGTGGGGGATTAATGGTATAGCTCAGTGGTAGAGCACCTGCCTAGAATCCCCCAGTGAGGGGCTGGGGTGTGGCTCAGTGGTAGAGCCCCTGCCTAGAATCCCCCAGTGAGGGGCTGGGGGCGTGGCTCAGTGGTAGAGCCCCTGCCTAGAATCCCCCCAGTGAAGGGCTGAGGGCGTGGCTCAGGGGTAGAGCCCCTGCCTAGAATCCCCCAGTGAGGGGTGGGGTGTGGCTCAGTGGTAGAGCCCCTGCCTAGAATCCCCCAGTGAGGGGCTGGGGGCGTGGCTCAGTGGTAGAGTACCTGCCTAGAATCCCCCAGTGAGGGGCTGGGGCGTGGCTCAGTGGTAGAGCCCCTGCCTAGAATCCCCCAGTGAGGGGCTGGAGTGTGGCTCAGTGGTAGAGTCCCTGCCTAGAATCCCCCAGTGAGGGGCTGGGGTGTGGCTCAGTGGTAGAGCCCCAGTGAGGGGCTGGGGGCGTGGCTCAGTGGTAGAGCCCCTGCCTAAAATCACCAGTGAGGGGCTGGGGGCGTGGCTCAGTGGTAGAGCCCCTGCCTAAAATCACCAGTGAGGGGCTGGGGGCGTGGCTCAGTGGTAGAGCCCCTGCCTAGAATCCCCCAGTGAGGGGTGGGGTGTGGCTCAGTGGTAGAGGCCTAGCATGTGCGAGTCCCTGGGGTTAGTGAATGACTCAGTATATAAGGGTATTTACCACCAAGCCTGACAACATAAATTGAATCCTCAAAATTTACATTGTGGAGAGAACTGGTTTCTACAAGTTATCCTCTGGCTTCTACATGTGAATAGCACACCACACCCCTCACACAAAATAAATAAATATGCACTGTTTTTAGAAAGAAAAGAGAAAAGAAAAAAAAGAAACATATAGCATAATGAGAACCAAGGAATCACTACAGTCTGGCAGCTCCTTGCTGTCCTCCAGTTGCCCTGGAGACCACAGACACCCTTTCAAGCTATTCCCGTGATCTTTACTACCCTGCATCTCGCAGAGCAGCCACCTCGAAGCCTGCTCATTTGTCTATGTGTTAGTCACTGTCGCTGTATATAAGTTTCTGGACAGCAAGGACACACCATCTCAGTGACTGTGGTGGTAGACAGAACCTAACAAATACGAAGTGAGCATTGACATTTTTCCAAAGAATTATTTGTTTATTATGTGTATATGAGAACACTATAGCTGTCTTCAGACACACTAGAAGATGGTTGTGAGCCACCATGTGGTTGCAGGGAATTGAACCCAGGACCACTAGAAGAGCAGTCAGTGCTCTTAACCGCTGAGCCATCTCTCCAGCCCCCAGCATCGACTTTTATTGGATGTATAAATAGATCAATCGATACTTAGAACAGGGAAGTGACAGTCTGATTTGCATTTTTAATTTTATCTATGTATATGTGTGCGTGTGTGTGTGTGTGCATGTGTGTGTGCGTGTGCATGTGTGCGTGTGTGTGCGCGTGTGTGTATGTGTGTATGCTTGTGCACGTGCGTGCGTGTGTGTATGTGTGTGCATGTGCATGTGTGTGAAGTGTGTGTGTGCGTGTGCATGTGTGTGAAGTGTGTGTGCGGGTGCATGTGTGTATGTGCATGTGTGCGTGTGAGTGTGTGCATGTGCGTGTGTGCGTATGCGTGTGTGTGCGTGTGTGTGTGCATGTGTGCGTGTGAGTGTGTGCATGTGCGTGTGTGTGTATGCGTGTGTGTGTGTGTGTGTGTGTGTGTGTGTAAGTTCTGGTGGGGGCTGGACGAAAGCATTGAATCCTCTGAAGCTGGAATTATGGGTGGTTGTGAGCTGTCAGATGTGGGTACTGGGAATTGAGTTTGGATCCTCTGCAAGAGCAGCAGGGGCTCTCCGCCATTGACTCATCTCTCCCCCTCTCTTGGTTTGTATTTCCAAGTCTCTTGGAGACAGTCAGAGGGAGGGGAACGTGGGACACACCGTGCAGTTTGAACCATGCTGTAGCCAGCAGTGCACACAATGGTGTGAGAAAGTCATCTAAATTCTTGCCGTTCCTTCTTCCACCTGCTGGGGCTGCAGGCCTGCACCGCCATGTCTAGTTTAGGTGGTCCCAGGAGTGTAACCCAGGGCTTCCTGCACTCTAGGCAAACACTCTGCAGGTACAGACCCGGCATCATTGTTTTACAGAATGAGACAGGGCCTTGCTATACAGCCCAGGCTGGCCTCAAACTCAGATCTCCTGGCCTCAGTTGTGCTGGGATTACAAAGTGATCGACCACAGCCAGCAACAATATATTGGAACAATTCATTACTCTTACAGTGTATTGCAAACTCTGGACAGGAAAGAATCTTGTTTGTATGGGGATAGACAAGAGCATTTTTGACGCTTCCTGCTCAAGTTTTCTACACAAGTAAAATGGTTCTAGGAAAAAAAATGTATAAATTCCAAAACATCCCCCTGGGAACCCCAGCCAGACAATCATGCACCCACGATGGCTAAAACGAAAACAGGCAAGAACAGGCGTGGGAGCAGGAACCCTCCTTTGGCTGATGGAATAAAGCCGGAAGTTAAGCAGAAGCAGGAACCGAGGATGAACCCACGGAAGCGCGCACCCACAGACGTGTGCGGGTGTGTGCGCCCGCAGGAGCGCGTGCTGTGTACGTGTGCGGGCGTGTGCGCCCGCAGGAGCTCGTGCTGTGTACGTGTGTGGGTGTGTGCGCCCGCAGGAGCTCCTGCTCCAGGCTCGAATAAGGAAACAACCGCGATCCATCAATGTGCGAACGGAGGGAATACGTTGTACCTGTTGCGGGCAGCGGGGATGGTGCCGAGGCGAGGCAGCATGTACGCTATGAGATTCTCTTTATAGAAAGCATAAAGACAGATGCTGGCCCAGCAGGTGATTCTAGAAATGGCAGGGAGGGTCTTTCTCCAGAAGAACTAGGAAGGAGGCAGGAAGTAGAGGTCAGTGCATTATGGGAGCTGGCGATGTGTGGGCTCTTTATACAGAGCCCGGCATTTTTTTTTTGCATTTATTGTTATCACGAGTGGGAGGAGTGTGGGTGCCATAGGCCACCTGCGGTAGTTAATTCTCTGTTTCGACTCTTCTGGTTCCAGAGCTTGAACACGGATGGCCATCAGGTTAGACAGGAAGTGCCGTTGCCCGTTGAGCAACCTCCCTGGCCTGAATTAAACATCTTCATGAAATTTTACAAGACACTAGGACCAAGATAATTCAGTCAGTGTAGTGCTTGCCACACAAGCGTGAAGACCTGAGTTCAAGCCACTGGATCCAAGTATAAGTCCAGTGCAATGGTGTAGACTTGTGATCCCAGAGCTGGGGAGGCAGAGACAAGTAGATCCTTCAGGTTGGTTAGACATCACAACAGACTTACTTGGTGGTACCAAGCCGGTGATAGTTTCTGTCTCAAAATGACTGAAGTGGATGACACACACGTATATATAAAAGTTAGTTTATAAAATAAAAGTAAAGGTAAGAGAGACAGGTTAGTCAGTAAAGTCTTGCCACAGAAACATGGCAACCGAGTTGAGACTTCGGCACTCAGGTAAAATGGTAATGTGAGCCGGTAACCTCAGTTCTGAGGATGGTGGTGATGTGGGCTGAGATACACAGATGCCTAGGGACCATCGATTGGTTTGCCTAGGTGATTCTGTGTCCAGGGAAATCCCTGTCTTACTGTTTTACAAGTTCTCTCAGTAAAAGCTCACAGTGGGGCATCGCCGCCACAGATGTCCTGGCCTAGGTGGGCACTTGATTGTCTCATTCCCTCTTCCTGCAGACCAGTCCTAACACCCCGTGATGAAGGGACAGACAGACCCTCACCTGCCTCAGGGGAAAGGGTTAGAGCTCTGTCCTAGCCTTTCCTTAGAACACACATGTGTTTGCACTTTCCACCCAGACCTGTGAGGACAACGGTCACCTCTGGTCACACATTGCCATGGCCACAGGGACAGGGTGGAGGACAGTTCTGAGAAATGCCTGACTTGGAACAAATTTCATCTTTACCACTTTTTTTTTTCTCCTCGAACCCAGGTCCTACCATTCTGGAAAAACCCAGATCCCACTACATTGGTCACATGTGGTGACACCAGCAGCCTATTCCGGATGACAAGGAGTATCTCTGCTCTTCCTCAGCCATTGGCCCACTAGTAGCCCTGAGGCAGGTGCCATGTCCATTCTGCATTTGAAGATGCATGGAGAGGTTGGAAAGTTTGTCTGTGGTCACACAGGCGGTGATGCAGTGATGAGACCTGAACACAGGCCGACTGGTTCAGAGGTCAGCCTCAGGACACTGACTTTCTGTTGGAGGGCGGGGACACTGTGGGGAGGACTGGAAAAGGCTTTGAATGGATGAGTTGGCGTTAGAATGGAGTCTCAGGAGAATCCCTAGACACATGTTCCAGCAGGAGTGGATCTGAGGAAGTGATATTTGGCAAAAATAAGCCAGATATGGGAGGACCATTGCCACCTGATTCTACTTGTCCGCAGGGGAGTTTGAGTAATGGATAGAAAGTAGCATGGGAACCAGAGGCTGGGGGATGGGCAGCCAGTGTTCAACGGGCAAGAACTTCTGTTTGTACAACAATGCAAATGGTCCGTAAGTAAAAACGTGGTGTGTGTGTGTGTGTGTGTGTGTGTGTGTGTGTGTGTGTGTGTGTGTGTAAAACCCAATTCAATCTTTTAAATGGTCTTAAAGCCAGTTTGCATACCTAAGACTCAAAAGCGCAAAGACCCCCTAGGGCAGGGCTTACCCTTCAGTTATTTAAGTGCCTGTTCTCTAAGATGAGAACCTAAAATTGCCTTTCCAGCACCCATGTTACAAACCAAGTGTGGTGTGGCATGCACTCTGCTCCCAACTCTGGGGAGGCAGAGACAAGCAAGTCTCTGTGGCTTCCGGCCAGCCTAGCCAAATCAGCAAGCTTCAGGCCACTGAGAGTTCTGTCTCAAAAAACTAAGCAAAGAAAAAGTGGACAGTGTTTGAGGAACGACATGTAAGATTGTCCTCTGGCCTCACATGAATTTATCTGCTGGAACATACATACACACACACACACACACACACACACATACACACAGCGTCACACACACTCTCACACATACACACTCTCACTCACACACATACTCACACACTCACAAACACACACATATACACGCTCTCACACACACTCACACACACACACACACACACACACACACACACACGAACACACGTGCAAGTACACATGCAAAAGAAATCAGGGCAGACAGACCCTCACCTGCATCAGGGGAAAGGGTTCTTTCTCACTCACACATCACTCACTCACTCATTCGTTCATTCATTCATTCATTCATTCACTCATTCACCAAACAAGTTCTTTACTCCTAGCATATGACAGGGGACAGGTAGAGCCCTGAAAGAGACTGAGGAGGAAAAAGAACCAAATGGGATTGGGAGGTAAGAAAGGCAACAGGCAAAAATCATCCTAGATGTGAGGCTCACCCTAAAACAGGATGTGGGGACCCAGGGTAGAGGCAGGGCTGCTGCTGACCAGGAAGTCAGGGAAAGCACCGACCGATTGCTAAGACCTGAATGATAGCGACCAGGTGGCATATGAATCTGAGAGATGTGCACAACAAGCAGATGGCAGACAGTGGGTACAAATGCCTACAGCGGAAAAACACTAGGCATATAGAAGTGGGGGCCAGGAAGGTTGGCAGGGGTGTGGGCTAGGCGAGGGGGTAAGAAGGTAGAGTGACAGTCTAACCCAGGCTGTAAGACACACATACACATCAGCCAGTAGTGGGCCTCTTGAGAATCCACTCTGGTTGAGCACAGTCCCAGATCCTCTGCCTCCTCGTGCCTCCCCGACCTTTATGGGACCCAGTGATAGCCATGTTTCAGACCTGTGGCGAAGGCCAGACTTGTTCTGGTAGATTCATCTTCTGGAATCCTTTGAACCCAGAGCGCACTGGAATTTCTCCTCTCGGAATAGAAGGGAAATGGCTGCCCCAAAGTTAAAGATAGAACCCTGTGGCAAGGCTCTGGTCTTGGGTAACATCTGTCCAGTAGGGCCACGGAGAGGGTGTGGACACTCTGCTGGGCAGAGTTCCTCAGCTTTGAGCGGCTCAGAGCTCTGGACCAAGCAAGGTTCCTAGTCATGAGGACAATACAAACCAGTAAGACAGAGTTGGGTTCCAAGAGAGGCCATCACTGTGGCCCACCACTGTCCTGTTATAAGGGGTAAGGCTAGAGTCTTGGACCTTCAATAGATAGTGGGCTGCCTGCCACAAGGCCTCTAGAGATGTGTGGAGCCCAGTGTTGGTTCAGGACCATTTTCCAAGTGGGCAAGATGGCCACAGGATGTTAGAGAACCAGCTATACACGGAGCATGAAACTACTGGGGGTCCTGGTCTAGAGCAGGGTCAGACTACAGGCCAAGGGGTGGGGCCCTGAAGAGCCTTGAAGGAAATGGCTATTATTAACTGACAAGACAGATCCTCAGGTTTCACATTTCTAAAATAGCCTGGGGGCCACCTGAGGATGGGCCCCAATTCCTCTGTGGAGTGGCCATCCCTGGGCGGGCAGGAACTGGCCCGGCCTGGGGCTCCTCTCACTTCCTGCATACCAAGCCATAGACAGTTCGAGACTGCAGCAGGCCACCTGGCCCCAGGACACAACCCCCTTGGTCTCCAGCTGTGGTGATCTGACCTACTGTCATCACAAGTGAGAACAGGTCCACCAGCAGCCCCTGCTGGAGGCCAGCTGATCTCATTGCTGTGGAATGTGTGTTTGTCTGCAGGGCACAGCTCAGGTTGAGGACAGGAGATCTGGGACTGTGCCATCTAGCACTGCTCTGAAGCCAGGCCGTGCCCTCCAGAGTATTGATGAGCCACTTCGGACTTCACCTGACAAGGGCACAGCTCTCCCACTCTGTGCTGGTGTCCTGAGCCTGCCCAGGCTTTGAACATAGAATGGGCTGGAGGAGACAGCAGGAGAGGTCCTGACCTACCACTTATGCACCTTGGAACTCACTTCCTGTAGATATCTTCACCCTGAGGAACTCCTTGCTTTGGCAATTGGCAGCCCCGTCTGCTACTGCTATTCTAGCTGAGGCAGAGGTAGAGTAAGCTCCCTGGGTAGAACTGGGGTTCGGTCTCTCTGTGTCTATAAATAAAGCTTCCTATTGGCCAGGGCTTCTGAGGCCATGAACACCAACCATCCTCCTCCAGGGCGACTGTCCACAAGTGCTTATGAGTCAAGGGATGCCTTCATGAGTCCAAGCTCACAGAACATCCCCCACCAACATGGGGGAAAAGACAGTTGTCTGTTCAAAGTCTCAGAGCTGCCAAGACTCAAGCTGGAACCCTGCAGAGCTCGCAGTTACTTCTAGGGGGACCCTTGGAGGGCACATGGTCTCTACAGATGCTCTGACTAGAGCTGAGGAAGGGAAACAAGTGCCTGCAGGAGCCAAACAGGTGGGTGACGGGCTTGAAGATACTGAGCAGAAGGCACAGCCCTGGGCCTCAGGCTGGCATCTACGCCAGTGTCTCTTAGACAGGTAGACATATGTGTCACCACGCCCTCCCCACCCATGGCAGAGCCTGTTCCAAGACACCCAGGCTTCAGAGAAGATGAACGTTTGACTGCCAGCCCTGGGGAAAGGGCGGGCGGGGTGTGTGGTGTCAGCCAGTTGCTGGGGTGTGGAAGAAAATGCTCCCGACATACCCAAACTTAAGTCATGGCGATGGCCTCACATCAGGGTTAAGAAGGAATGCACAGTAGCACCAGCAGACGGCATTTTCATCCTGTTCACATGACCCACATAATCTTAGGAATAGACAAAGAGGATCACATCATAGCCCAAGCTGTGTGTTCTTACTGGGGACAGAACCTGGGACCTCAACGGCTGCACAGGGGCTCTACCACTGAGCCACGCCCCCAGCCCCTCACTGGGGGATCCTAGGCAGGGGCCCTACCACTGAGCTACATTCATGAGCCTTTTTTGTTTACTTGTTTGCTGTTCTTAATGTTTGTTGCTTGTTTTTAATGTGTGTGTATATGTTTGTGCTAAGTTGTGCATGCATGTAGAGGCTAGAGAACAACCTTAGGTGTCATCCCACAGGTGCCATTTACCTCGTTTTTGAGACAAGATTTCTAATCGTCCTGGAACTCGCAATTAAATTAGTCTGGCTGCTATCCAGGGATTTGTCTGTCTTTTTCTCCTGGGCACTAGAATTACCCATGCAACCACACTTATCCTTTATGTGGGAGACGGGGATCTAACTCTGGTCCTCATTTTTTGCATAATTAGCTCTTTACCTCCTGAGCTATCCCCCCACCACGGCCTGTTCTTATGCTTTTTGGATATATGTGTTTGTGGCCACATGAGTGTAAGAACATACATGGACAGGCCCATATGTCCATGTGTCTGCCTACATATGGAATATAGACATTAGTGCTTGGAGCCTTCCTCAGTTGTCCTCCACTTTATTTATCAATACAGGGTCTTTCCATGAACCTGGGGCCCACCAAGGCAGTCTAGCTAGCCAGCTTGGTCCAGGGACTCTTTGTCTCTTCCTCCATGGGCACTAGGGTTACAGGGGGACTGCCATGTCTTCTTGGCTTCTTATCTAGGTAGGTACTGGGGATCTATCTCTGGTCTCACACTTATGCAGCAAGTGGTTCATCCACTGAGCCATCACCCTTGCTTTTATGCTTTTTACTTTGAGATGATCTCCTTCTGTGGCACAGACTGGCTTTGAAATGGCTCTGTAGTGACTCCTCCCTGTGTATCTGAGTTGACTCACTCCACCATTGTAGCGGTGGGTGTCATTGTGCTGGAACAGATGCGGGAAGGGATCAGTTTAAATCCTAGCACCTTCCCACAAATGGTTCAGGCAGAGTGGAATCATACAACAGGCTGCATGTGTAAAGTTCAGAATCGGTCAGCATTGCTTATAACCAATGACAGTACAGCCCTGGCAACAGAGCATGCGGTCCGCGCTCACACAGACCATGCTACTCTGCACACCCAGTATCCCAGGTGAATGGAATCCCCCAGTACCGTGGATCTTCATGCTGTGCAGCTGAGCTCACGGCTCCTTTCTGCAGACAACCACACAACAACACAAATGGTACTGTCCTGCTTGCGTCTTCTGGTTTGTGGGACTCTGGGTTGTTTCCAGTTTGAGGCTAATCCAGATAAACTCCCTGTGAACATTTGTGCACGAGTCTTCTTATGAATGTATGTTTGCATTTCTCTTGGGTGAATGCCCGGGAGGGGAACAGCTGGCTCTGGTGTTTGGGAATTTTCAGCCTCTGAGAAATTGGCCAACTATTTACTTTATTATTATTATTATTCATTATTTATTATTCATTTTCTTTATTGTTGTTGTTGCTCTTCCTTCCTTCCTTCCTTCCTTCCTTCCTTCTCTCTCTCTCTCTCTCTCTCTCTCTCTCTCTCTCTCTCTCTCCCCCTCTAACATTCCTGTCAGCAACGGAGGAGCATGCTGGCTTCTCCACATCGCCCATTCTCATCTACACTTGGGATGGTCAGGTCCTAGTTTTAGCCACTCTGGCAAATATGTGCTGCAACATCACTGTTCACTGCAACTTGACTTTTATTTCTATTGGTTCCGTCTGTGATATCATACCTAAAAACATCTTTGCGAACCCAAAATCACAAAAATGCTTCTTCTTGTGATTTTCCAGAATGTGGTATGTGGAGTGTGTTTTGTGTGTGTGTGTGTGTGTGTGTGTGTGTGTGTGTGCGTGTGTATCTGTTGCAGTATTTGATTAATCCACTCTATATTTCCCCAGTGAGTTCACGTGCGCTTCTTGCTATTGCCCCAATGTTCTGGATTTTCCCGAAAGAAAGACACACATACACAGCCCTATATTTTAAATACCTTAAACAGCTCTATGGCTGGGCCACTCCCTAACTCCATGAGGCTCACACACTCTCCCCTCTGATATTCCTGAGTTAATACTTATTAAATCTATATTTCATCTTTGCTGCCCTGGACCCTGCTGGGCAGCCCTCCTGGGGCTTCATTCCCCTCGTACCTACATGTCAGCTCGCTCTCGCTCTCTCTCTCTCTCTCTCTCTCTCTCTCTCTCTCTCTCTCTCTCCTCCTTACTGAGGACTCTCCTTGTCCTCCTTCCTTGGTCCCTTCCTGAGAATCCTAAAAGTCCTGCCTCTGTCTCCCTGCCCAGCCATTGGCTGCCCACAATTTTATTGACCAGTCAAAAACCAACTGGGAACAGGCTTCCTTTAGTCCTACTTGCTGGACACTGCAAACAGGTTTTTGGGTAACGTAATTAGCATGAGAACACGAACCACTACATGTATCCATGCGGACACAGGCATAGAGACATCAGCATTTCTCAGTCACTTTCTTCCTTATGTTTTGAGACAACATCTCTAAATGAAGCTGGAGGTCCCTGATTGGTCTAGACTGGCTCGCCAATGAGCTCTAGGGATTGCCGTGTCTCCACCCCAGTGCTGGGATGACAGCACTGTGTCTCTGCACCTGGCTTTTATCTGGGAACCAGAGATTCGAACCCAGCTCTCCATATCTTCAGGGCTCGAACTTCACTGACTGATTCGTGTCCCCAGCCTCTTCTAAAAGTTTCCAAGATACAAATTTTTCACTTAAGCCTATAATCTCCTTTGAATTATGTTTTGTCTATTAGGTAACAGATGGATCGAAATGTAGATAAAAGGAAAACAGATTAGTAGAGTTAGATAATGGAAACAGAGATAGGAAACAGATGTAGGTAAAGTGTTTGCTACACAAGCATGAGGACCTGAGTTCAGATTCCCAGCATCCATGTAAAGCCAGGTGCAGAAGGGCACAGGCATGGGGTTTAATGGCTATCGAGCTTAGCCAAATCAGTATGCTCTAAGTTCAATGCAACCTTATCTCAAAAATGAGGTAAAGAACAATTGGGGAAGACATTCAATGTTGATCTACACACTATACACACACACACACACTCCACACACACACACACACACTCACACACACACACACACACACATACTCATGAATGTATGTCCACACAAATAAATATTTAGACACAGAAAATGATAGACACATGGGTGGCTGGCAGTAGGTAGACAGATAAACAGATGAATCGATATTCGAGATCTAACAGCTCTGGCATTGTTTATTTAAGACTGCTCCTCCCAGCAAAGCCTTTATCCTTCCTCAATAGTTGTTCCCATGTGCGCGTTTCTATTCTGTCCCACAAATCTACTTGTCTACCTTGACTTTGACACCCTGACCCGATTACTAGAGCTCCGTAACAACCGTTGGCATCTTGTTCTATTAGTCTGCCAACATCACTGCTATGTTTTGAAGTTATTTGAATTCTTCCAGGACCTCTGCAATCCCGCATGGACTCAGAGAGGTCTTTATTTTAGGTGGGATGCCTTTAATAGTCACAAAGCTACACTGGCCATCTGCTTTCTTCTTGAGTTCACTCTGGTAGTTTATGTGCTTTCTCTGACTGTGGAGTTGAGTGCCACACAGGCTGTGTGGGTTGTTCTTGTTGTCTCTTTATTCTGTAGAGTTTGTGGTGATTTCTCCTCTCATGTAAGTTCATTGGCAGAAACAAGTTGTCTTCGTTGTTGTTTTATATGGTTTGGTCTGGTTTTGATTGGGGTTGTTGGATTTTATGGTGTGTGTGTGTGTGTGTGTGTGTGTGTGTGTGTGTGGGTGTGTGAAAGAGAGAGTGTATGTGTGTATGTCTGTGTATCTATGTGTGTGTATGTGTATGTTTCTGTGTGTGTGTATGTCCATATGTCTGTGTATAGTTATGTGTGTGTGTCTGTATGTCTGTGTGTGTTTCTGTGTACCTGTGTGTATGTGTACCTATGTGTACCTGTGTGTGTATGTTTGTGTGTGTCTGTGTCTGTGTCTGTTTGTGTATCTGTGTGTATGTCTCTGTGTGTGTCTGTGTTTGTATTTGTGTATATGTCTGTCTGTGTGTGTGTCTGTGTTTGTATTTGTGTATATGTCTGTCTGTGTGTGTGTCTGTGTTTGTATTTGTGTATATGTCTATGTCTGTGTGTATATATGTGTATATGTCTGTCTGTGTGTGTGTGTCTGTGTTTGTATTTGTGTATATGTCTGTGTCTGTGTGTATATATGTGTGTGTGTATGTCTGTGTGTGTGTGTCTGTGTCTGTGTGTGTTTCTGTGTACCTGTGTGTATTTCTCTGTATGTGTCTGTGTTTGTATTTGTGTATATGTCTGTGCCTCTGTGTATGTGTGTGTGTGTGTGTGTGTCTGTGTCTGTGACTGTGTATGTGTGTGATGCTTTGGTGGACTTAGCTTGTTTTGTTGAAACAGGATCTCACTGTGAGAGTTGGTCTGCAACTTGCAATATAGATCAGTCTTAACCTTGAACTCACAGAGATCTGTCTGCTTCTTCCTCCTTAGTGCCTGGGTTAAAGGCATGTACCATTCTACCCTGCAAACAGTTAATGGTGGTGTTTGTACGTTTTAGGTTTAGTTCTTAGGATTTATTTTTATTTTATGTATGTGAATGTTTTGACTTCAGGTTTGTATGCCACACGAGTAACTGGTGTTCATCTCATAGGGGCCAAAAGAGGCTGTCAAATTCCCCCGCTTTGAGCCACCGTATAAATGCTGGAAACAGAACCCCAGCTCTTTTCAAGAGCAGCAAGTGCTCTTAACTTCTGAGTCACTCTCCAGTCTGCTCATTATGTCTCGTATGCTGTAGGTTCTGTGGTAATGTCTCCTCTCATTTCTGGATTTGATATTCTCTTGTTTCTAGTCAGTCCAAGAGGACAACACATTTGACCAAGGTCTATGAACCTGATTTTGCATTGTTGGTTTTTTTCCTGCTATTTTTCTAAACTTCCATCTCTTAGTCCTGTGCGATGCCACCGCTTAGTATCTTCAGGATGCATGTTCTCCTCCGCTGGATCTTCATGTGGAAGCTGAGAACACTGACTTGATCTCCACTGACTAATGTTGGCTGGCATTGATGCAAGGACACCAATGGTTTTTGTTTTGTTTCGTCTCTTTGGATGTCTGTTTTGTTTGTTTTCTGCTGTTGTTGTTTAACAAAGGGCCCATGTTGGCCTTATTTCTACTAAGTCTTTATCTTAAAATCTGTTTTGTTCAGTATTCATGTTAACTGTGGCCTTCTCATATTTCTGTATTGTACAAAACATCACTTCCCAACTCATTGTGTGTTTGAATCTAAAACATCTCCTTGTTGCTGTGATAAGTGGGATCTTGTTTTGTTTGCTTGCTTGCTTTATTTTGTTTATTTCTTTCTTCCCCCTTCCCTAGCGCAAAATTCCCTTAGCCTTGGGTGCAGGAGTGGGTATTGTAGATGTGTTCCTTAGTAAAAGCTTTGCTTTTATATCCAGAAGCTAAAATTGAAGTTTTTTTCTCACAGAAACTGTATACAAACATTTTGAAAAAGCCTGTGACTCTTTGCCAAGCTGAAAGTTGGTGCCTAAAATACATATAATTTTCTAAATTTAAAGTAATGATGTATTCCTTAGTAGCAATATATGAGCTATTCAGTATAACAAGGTGAAGTAAGATGAGAGTTTGTGGTAATTGAGTAAGAATGGCCCTCATAGGCTCACGTACTTGAATGCTTGGTCATCGGAGAGTGGCACTACTTGAGAGGGATTAGGAGGTGTGGCCTTGGTGGAGTGGGTGTGGCCTTATTGGAAGAAGCCACTAGGGGTGGGATTTGGGTTTCAGTCCCAGTGTCACTCTTTCTTGATGCTGCCTATAGATCTGGATGTACAATTCTCAGCTCCTTCTCCATCACTATGTCTGCATGCATATTGCCATGCTTCCTGCCATGATGACTGTGAACTAGACTGCTGAACCTGTAAGCCAGCCCCAATTAAATGCTTTCCTTTTAAGAGTTGCTACGGGACGGGAGAGGTGGCTCAGTGGTTAAGAACACTAACTGCTCTTCCAGAGGTCTTGAGTTCGATTCCCAGCTACCACTTGGTGGCTCACAACCATCTGTAACGGAATCTGATAGCCTCTTCTGTTAATCAAGCATACATGCAGATAGGGCACTCATATAAATAAATAAATCGGAAAAAAAAAAAAGACTTGCTGTGGATCGTACTGTTTCTTCACAGTAATAGAACACTGACTAAGACACAGCTGGACACAATTTGAGCCAATATTCTGTCACACAATTTCACTGGCTTTATACCTGTTTTTTGGTGAGTAATTTACAATGTTTCTTCAATGGTTACATAAAAAATAGAATCAGTGGGTATTATCATTATTATTGTCATTATTATTATTGTCTTAAAAGTCAGGAGGAACTAAGATCCACCACAAGAAAGAGTAGAGCTTCCTGATATGGCTTACTCAGAAGAAAACAGTTCGGTCTGGTACACACAAGGCCTCCAGGGGAGCAAGACAAACTGCAGGAGGTGACTGAGAATTGCCTTGTTATTCTGTGACTACACAGTGAGGGTGACATGAGTTTCGAATATGGCACACCCCAGCCCCTCACTGGGGGATTCTAGGCAGGGGCTCTACCACTGAGCCACGCCCCCAGCCCCTCACTGGGGGATTCTAGGCAGGGGCTCTACCACTGAGCCACGCCCCAGTCCCTCACTGGGGGATTCTAGGCAGGGGCTCTATCACTGAGCCACGCCCCAGCCCCTCACTGGGGGATTCTAGGCAGGGGCTCTACCACTGAGCCACACCCCAGTCCCTCACAGTACTGCTAAGCTATAGTTACAGTCGTCTTTTCACTTTTTATTTTGGGACACAGTCTAGTTCCTCAATTACCTAAGTTGCCCTCTCACTCATTCTCTGGTCCTGGCAGGCTTTAATGGCAGGCTTCTGCTTCAGCTGCCTGAAGAGCTAGAACCACAGGCTTGTCCCAACAGGCCCGGCTTTGTCTGTGAGCTCCATGTAAGCTCTTACATTTTCATCTCAGTGCCTGTCCTGGCTGAAGATCCTAAACTCTTTCTAATAACACTGCTCACACTTGTGAGGTCATAGTGGCCGTATGAGAACGTGTATAGTGTGTGAGAGATGCCTCCTGCAGGAGATGTGCATGGTTGGATGCATATTAACTTGTGCATGGGGTGCACTTATTTGAGCTCCACATACAGAGCCTACAACAGCCCACGCTGATGGAACCTGAGGGCCCCAGTTCGAGCCCTGGGACCCACGTGATGGGAGGAGAGAATCAACTCCTGCAAGTTGTTCTCTGACTTTCACATACACACTGTGGTACACCTGCCCTATATAAATAAATACTAAATAAATAGATAATACATGATAGAAACATAGATAAATTATATATAGATAAATACATAGATATAAGATAGATAGATAGATGATAGATAGATAGATAGATAGATAGATAGATAGATAGATGTAATAAGATTGTTTTGATTATCTTAGTTGATTTCTTTAATTGGGTTTAGAAAGTTATGGAAAGTTAGTTTCCTCTCTCTCTCTCTCTCTCTCTCTCTCTCTCTCTCTCTCTCTCTCTCGCATACAGGATAGCAGTTCCTTATGGCAGTTTGATACCTGCAAGGGTGTGGTTGAAACTCCCCCATCTCCCCACTTCCTCATCTCCCTCTCTAAAGCTGGATTCATGGAGATCAGGCTGATGTGTTCTGAAGAAAACCCTGTAGCTATGGTAGCTGTGCCTGTTTTCTACCTCTGAGGAGGACTGGTAGCCAAACAGCCCACACCATTGGCCAAGCCACCGAAGCTGAGCGGGCGTAAGCTGGGACCTGCAGCATACACACAGACTGGTTGGTGAGCCCATCCTCTGAAGCCTCAGGCCTCTCTCAGCTGTTTCAGACACATGACGACAGAAAGACACCAACACTCAGAAATAATAACAATCCTCTGAGGAGGTCCCTGTGCCTACCCCAAAAGGAGGGAGATGGATTATGCTAAGCTTCCAGAGACCCAGGCAGCTGCTTCATCAAACAAATGGTACACACACAGCTCTAGTGGAGATTGTCACCCATGGGCTTTCATGGCCTTGTCAGGTCATTGTGAATAAGATTGGAGCTAAGCCTCATGATTCAATCCTGTCATCCCAGTTTCCCAGATCGAAATGGGGATGTCACAAGTCCAAAGCCAGATTCAGTACAAAGTGATTTCAAGGACGGCCTGGCAACTTAATGGGACTCTGTCACAAAATAAAATATTTTTTTAAAAAAAGTCTGAGGGTATAACTTAGCAGTAGAGCCCCTGCCTAGAATCCCCCAGTGAGGGGCTGGAGTGTGGCTCAGTGGTAGAGCCCCTGCCTAGAATCCCCCAGTGAGGAGCTGGGGGCGTGGCTCAGTGGTAGAGCCCCTGCCTAGAATCCTCCAGTGAGGGGCTGGAGTGTGGCTCAGTGGTAGAACACCTACATAGCCATTTTTCACAAACAAAAACTAGGAAACGATATAATTGTCCAGTAACAAAAAAAAAAAAAAAAAATTCAAGCAGCTGTGATGTGTAATGGGTCAGGCCTTAGCTGGAGGAGGCATTCAGCTGCTGGCCTATACCACCCACAGTGAATCTCAAAACACCATGATGTATGCCCGAAGGAGGTCCCACACCCATGTGGGATTCTGGAATGAACAAAACCGACTACCCCAGAAGTGTTCTGAACAGTTGTGTGGAAGGGGTGGTGACCAGGAAGGGTCACTGGGAGACCTTCAAGTAGCGCGCGTGCTTTGCCTGGACACATTCTGTCAAATCCTGTTGAACAACGTCCTTGAGATCTGAGCACTGGCAAATCTGAAGTGGACATGAGGAGAATCCCTTCAGGCCTCGTGAAAGTAATCAGGATGTCAGGAGTTGGGAGGGAGCTGCCCTTTGAGGGAGGATTTGGTAGGGGCTCTCCTGGACGCTGGTCATGTTTTCATTCCTGGCCAAGCTCTGGTTTCCTTAACAAGCAGGCTTTATGATAGAGTGCAAGCTATGTGCTTGAGTCATGTGCCCCTCCGTGTGCATGAGATACTTGAGGAAAACTCCCAAAAATCAAAATGCAGGCTTCATATTTGGCAAGATGTGTCTACCATCAACATTATTTCCCTGGTAGACTTTTCAAAATGGGGTTAGGAAGGGCCCCAGATGTTAAAGGGAGTTGAGATGACCCTCCACACCACTAGGACCCAGCAAGACCTACGATCACTCCTACCACTGTGAACTTCACCTCAGTATTGCTCAGGGTCTGTCCCCTTGTCTGTGTTTGTTCCTCCATGAAACCCAAGTCCAGCATCCTCAAGGCTGTCCCTAAGCAGGGCCAGGCCCCAGAACTGTGGAAGCTGATGAGACAGGGGGGAGGGGGGACAGGCAGGAGGGGATGGGCACCAGCTGGTGTTTTGAAAGAGTGGTGCCCCAAGTTCCAGGGATGGTGGGCTAGATGCCAGCCCTTCCCCCACAACCCCTCAAGGCACCCCTCTCAACCGTGCCCCTCTCCCTCCCACCTCTAGACCACCCTGAATTCACAGACCTGTCTACAGTCACAGACAGCTGGAGCGTCGAGTCACGTGACTGGCCCTGGGCTGGACCCCCCACACCCAGGAAGAATGGGTGCCCAGGCCTCTTCCCTTTCCTGGTGGGGCCAGAACTTTCTCCCTACAGTCCTCCAGAGACAGTGTGGCACAAGCCTGCTTTGAATATCAAGGTTTGCAAAGATCAAAAAAAGAAGAAGAAGAAAAAAAAAAAAGGCATGGTATTTTGGAAACACAGAGTGTGCCAACTTAATTAAGGATCTGATTATTAGAGAGCTCTCTCTCACTGGAGGAAGGGAGAGGCAGGCAGCCAGTACCCAGCCACTTCAACAACAGAGAGAGAGAGAGAGAGAGAGAGAGAGAGAGAGAGAGAGAGAGAGAGAGAGAGAGAGACCTACTAACAGCATATGCAAGGAAACCGAACCAGATAAGACCAGATGGATCTATACCTCTGTACAGCAAGGAAAACAAGCAATAGCTGGAAGAAACCCTCAGAAAGGATAGGGAGTATCTGTCAAAGTGGGAGCTGTATCTGGGAAGAGGTTAATCTCCTGAACAAATCCTGATGTCCTTTGTTCAACAAGGATGGTACTGGGTCTGGTTAAACACAGTTGAGAGGCTGGGGAGATGTTCAACGGGTGATGGTACTTTGCTGTGCAAGAATGAGGATCCAAAGGCAAATGATCAGCACCCATGGAAAAAGATGAGAATGACAGCACCAGTACCCATAAGGCCAGCAGGGGAAAGGCAGCAGGATCCCTGGAGCTGGCTGGCTGACAGTCTAGCAAAAGAGTCGAACAGACAAAATGACTGAAAGATGTGAGAGTGACCACCCAGAGCAGAAAAGGATTCCCCAAATCACATTATGAGGGATATGGCAATCAGAGCCACAGTGAGTATGAGGATGCAGGCCTTCCACACGAGCTGTTGAAAGGCTAAGGCAGGAAGATGCCAAGTTCAAGGCCAGCCCAGGCTATCCAGTGAGTCAAAGACAAGTCTAGGAAACTTAATGAGACCTTGTTTCAAAACCAGAAAGAGAAAAAGGGAGCTAAAAATATAATTAATAGTAGTAGAGCTCTTGCCTAGAATCCCCCAGTGAGGGGCTGGGGGCGTGGCTCAGTGGTAGAGCCCCTGCCTAGAGTCTCCCAGTGAGGGGCTGGGGGTGGTTCAGTGGTAGAGCCCCTGCCTAGAATCCCCCAGTGAGGGGCTGGGGGTGGTTCAGTGGTAGAGCCCCTGCCTAGAATCCCCTAGTGAGGGGCTGGGGGCATGGCTCAGTGGTAGAGCCCCTGCCTAGAATCCCCCAGTGAGGGGCTGGGGGTGTGGCTCAGTGAGGGGCTGGGGGCATGGCTCAGTGGTAGAGCCCTTGCCTAGAATCCCCCAGTGAGGGGCTGGGGTGTTGCTGAATACACAAGACCTTGGATTCTATTCTCAGTACTGAGAGAAAACAAAGATGGATCCCCAGCTAAGCTCTGGGAGGGGACTAGAGACAGGTGGATCCCTAGAGCTCATTTGCTAGTTTACCTAACTGAATTGGTTCACTCCAGGTTCAGTTGGAGACGTTCTCTCAAAAAAAAAAAAATATGTGGGAGCCATGGAGAAAGACACTCAGCATATACCTTTGACCTACACACACACACACTTGTATACATACACGCATCTGTGCACACACATAAGACACAGACACACAGAAATAGACAACTACATGCACACATACACACACACGTACACACACTTGTACACATACACACATCTGTGCACACACATAAGACAAATAGACACCTACATGCACACATACGTACACATATACCTGTGCATGCATACATACATGCATACATACATACATACAGATTGACACACGCCTGTGCCACACATACACATAATACACATATACATACATACATATATACATACACACATACATACATGTACACACACATACACATGAGATATGGGCTACAACAATGAGGAACTTGGGCGACCAAGAACCCTAGAAGTGCCACTTGAGGCCACAGTGATGTCAGAGGTCCCAAAGCTAAGTCCTGACCTAGGAGAGAGGGTGGAGCTGTGGAGAGGGCAGTAGACCCTGTGACAAGGGTCAGGAGTTGGGCCTTCCAGTGCCCTGAGAAGCCTGGTAGCCCTCGCTTGCATAAGGCTCAGGGTATCACCTGGCCCAAGCTCCCCTCGCAGGTTGACTGGACTCTGCCTAGAAGGGCTGGCCCTGACTTTGCCCTGTCTCAAGCTGTCCATTTAGGGGTTTTCTGGATTATTAGCCCCCATGCTGGAGAGGGCTTGAGGTTTTTGTAACTGACCAGAGACACCTCTCTTCCTCTCCTAATCACACTTCAAAGGAGGCCCAGATCCAGGAAGGTGGCCTGACAGGACAGGAGAGCTCACCTGGGGGAGGGGTGGCAGGCTTGCTAATCCCCACTGGGCAATTAGGGGCCAGATAATGTTTCCTAACCACTCCCCTCTGCCTTCCTGGGGCTTGGAATGCACCCCAGGCCTTTGAAGCCATCATTAAGGTGTTTCAGCAATGACCACCAAGCAGGGGAGACGGGCCCTGTCCCCAGGCGTCCTAGCAAGGCTGAGGATTAGCCACAGTCTAGCCCAGAAACTCAGCTGACTCTCTTGTTCTTGCCCTGGGTGGCCAAGGAGAGTTGTCCTGAGAGCCAGGCCTAGCTGACCCACCCACTCCTCCCCGCCTCTCTCCACAGCCCCTTCCTCTTCAGGGGCCTCATCCTGGATGATTGAACTTGTCAGTGCCCAGGGGTCAAGATGTAAACCCCATGCCCTGGTTCTGAAGACGTCAAGCCATCTCCCCTTTGGCATCTGATGAAACAGAGCAGGGATGGTCCTTTCATCTCAGAAGGCTGGTTTAACACTCGGCTGCCCCTGGCTGAAGTTTCTGAAGCATTGTCTGCAGGGCTGGGGGTGGCCTCCTAGCCCAGGAGACCAAGGCCCAGGGAGGCAGAACTGTGGCAGGGCCTCCTGATTCTGGACTTTGAAAGTCCCCCCAGGAACTGTGACCCTAGTTTTTCAGTAAAAAGCCTAGACTGTGTCAGTTCTAACTAACCAGGCTGGGCCCTTTATCTTCAATACATCGACAAAAGAAATCAATATAAGAAACAGAAAAATATTTAGTCAGTGTGGCCACATTGAGAACGGGAATTCAATAAAGAGCCCAGTGACTCCAGAGTCCATCGTCCACACCCTGAGAAGAAGGTAAGAGGTTTGCAAAGCTAAGCAGTACCAGTCAAGGTGTCATCCGGACATCTTCTTCACACAAGGTGCCCTAACAAGTTGCCAGAACCCCGTGTAATCTCATCCGGAGACAGAACCTCTGGCTAGCACCAGGCTTCAGCCTGTCCCTTCCCCAGCTTGGGATTCCTGGGAGACTTTAATTATTTAGGGCCCACTGTTTCAAAGGCCTGACAGCTGACAGGAGGAACACATTTATCTCTAAGAATGGCCCCTCAGGCCCCAAAGCCACAGATGTGCAGGACAGAGCAGGCACTGTGTCCCCTTTGCTCACCCCCCTCACATGGAAGGTCCTGCCTTCCCAGGCTCAGGGCAGTAAGTACATTCAGACCAGCAGTCCAGTCCTGAGATCCTGGGCCTCCCAAGAGGTCATTCCTGTTCAAAGTAACTCAGGGTGCATTCTGGGATTTCGAATTCATCTAGATACTCTTTACTACCTCAAACTATACCCTGAGGCTTCTGGATCTAAAGATTACACAGAGTCTCACCAGAGGGGATGAGGATGGAGTAGCTGGCCAGGGCCCCAGTCTGTACTTAGTCTAGAGGTCTCCATACCTATGGCATCCCCAGGAGAAGGACTTACAACATGATCCAGGACCGGGGTTGCAAATCGAGATGGGGATTTGGGGTCCTGGGATGCTTGGGTGATAGGAGGCATGTAAGGGGAAAGTGGTACTGGTGAAAAGGCCCTGGGGGAGGGGCTGGGGTGAATGGGGAAAAAAGAACAGAAAGGGTGGATTAGGGAGGAACCCAGAGCTAAATTAGGAAGACAACAGCAAGGCCCAAGGGGGACAAAGCTATGTCCCTGCTGCTCCTCTCGACCTCATGGGTCTTGTCTACCCCTGCTGCTAATGGTACAAAACAGCACCTGTCACCCCAGGACTTATCTGGATCTGGGGAGCTATTTAGAACCTCAAGATAGCTGTCCTGAAAATCTGAGCTTATGCAAGCATGTCCTAGAGCAGTCTGTCAGTTCATCAGTCCACCATTGCATTTTCCTGAATGAGCCCAGGTGAGCGGGACAGAGATTGACAACTTCACTAACTCTTTAAAGGAGGTGTTTTACAAGTGCGGGGGCCTGGGTTTGATCCTCAGAACCCACAGAGGAGATGGTCATGGTGGCACACAGTTGGAATCTCTTGCACTGGGGAGGCAGAGACAGGAGGATCTCTGGGACACACTCCAGGGACCTCCCTCCTCCTATTCCCTAAAGGTTCTTCTTCTTCTCAGCGGGAACCAAGCCTTCCTCGAAGTGCCTTCAGGGAATACTTAAACCCCAAGCCCGGCTGTCTTATTAGGGATTTATTACTGCTGTGCACTTGTGAGAGTTCCGTAGAGGCTTGCATGTGTCATAGCATGCATAGTTCTGGGGATCAAACTCAGGTTGTCAGATTAGCATAGCATGTGGCTTTACCCACTGAACATCTACCTCACCTGCCTTTTTGTTTTTGAGGTTTTTGTTTATTTGGTTGGTTGGGTATTTTGGTTGTTGGTGGTGGTTTGTTTGTTTGTTTTTTGATACGAGGGCTCATTATATTCCCCAGCCTGGCCTAGAACTGTCCATCCTCCTGTTTCTGCTTCCTGTGTGCTGAGATGACGCAAGCCTTTACACAAGCTTCTAGAAATTTTTATTTATAATTTTAAAAAATTATATGTTTACGTGAACATCTGTGTGTGCATATGTGCACCTGAGGGTGGCAGGTATCCGTGGAGGCCGGAAACATTGGATCCCACTGGAGCTAGAGTTACTGACAGTTGTCGGGTCCCCAACATGGATGCTGGGAATCAAACTGCAGGAGCAATATGCACCGAACCTCTCCAGCTCCTGCAGAAGGTTTAACAAACCCACCTATCCCAATGCAGCCTGGTTGCCCCTCCCATCAAGAGTCGGAGTAAATCCCAGCATGAAATGTAGGTCACACAGATGACCTATATTTAATTGATACATATGGCCAGATACATAATTGATATATATGTGTGTACATACATATATATACATGCGAATATATATATATATGACATAAATGGTTATTCCTAATGGTTATGTATTGTAGCTGGGCTTCATGGTGTGCACCGGTCATCCCGGCATTCAGTAGGACCGAGATTTGGAGACTAGCCCAGACCACATAGTGACACCCTATCTCAGAAAACCAAACTCAGACTGGAGACAGAGCTCAGCCAGTAAAGCCTGTTAATAAAGCTGGCTGCAGTGAAGAACATCACTATCCCAGTGATGGTGAGATGGTAGCTTGTGGGCTAGTAGCATGGCCTATTTATCGAAGTTAAACGATGAGAGACCCTATCTCAAAGGAAATGTGTAAGACACCCAAGGAGGAAAACACACAAAGTTGTCCTCTGACTTCTATAGGCACACACACCTGCATACCTGCATACCTGCATACCTGCATATCTGCATATACATACACGAAGGCCAGACACGGAACAAGACACAGATGCCAGGATCAGCCACAGTATTTCTCACTTCCCCGGGGACACTCCTCACATTTTAGAATTTTCATTTCAAGGCTTCAGGTTACCTAGAGCACAAAGACCTCAGGTGTTCCAGCCTGGAGGACACACACACACACACACACACACACACACTCACACACACACACACACATACACACCACAGCCATCCCTACTTCTGGTGTCTGTGTGGGTGGAAGGAGCCTGGACCTGCTGTAAGAAGCCAGAGCCTCCTTGGCAGTGTTAGGCCAGCTGTACTGAGACGCATGTGTTGAAGGCAAGCAAGCTTTGCAGGGTCCCACAGGGTGAGCGCTCGGCAAGCTGGCCCTGAGCAGAACGGTCGCCACTTCTCAGTTGAAAATTAAATAAGTGAGGTTGAGATCGGAGGCTGGACCTCAGGGAGCTAAAGCCAAAGACAGAGGCAGCTCAGGGTTGGGGTCACTTGCCCTGGAGGGAAGTGGCTGGTGAGAAAAGGCATTTTGGGTTCTCTGACATTCTGAAATTACTTTTTTGATACTTTGTGTACACACATGTTCCTGTGTGTGCATGTATGCAAGTATATGTTTCTGTTTGTGTGTGAACATGTATATATGTGCAGAGACCATGCCCATATCTTTCTTGATCACTCTCTACACACACACACACACACACACACACATATTAGATAAGGGTTTTTCTTTAGGTAACCCTAGCTGTCCTGCAACTCACTCTGTAGACCAGGCTGGCCTTGAACTCAGATCTGCCTGGCTCTGCCTTCTACATGATGGGATTAAAGGCGTGCACTACCACCACCTGGAGCTCACCAATTTGACTACACTGGTTGGTCAGAGAGCTCCAGGGATAGATGTTTTTGTCTCTACTTCCCCAGTGCTAGAGTCTTGTACAGCTGCCACATCCAACATTTTACATAGGTTCTGGGGATCCGAACTCAAATTCTCATGTTTATATGGCAAGCATTTACCAACGGAGATATCTTTCTGGCCCAGGATCCTAAAATGCAGACCCAAGAAGCCCAGCTATGAAAGGACCAGATACCATTGACTCAGTCAGCCACAGTCATGATGTTCACTCGACGACTAGTCAGCCATGGAGCCAACCTCCCCTACCTCCTGGATTCCCCTAATAGTTTTCTGCACCATTCCACAGATGAAAAAACAAGTTGTCGAAGTGAACTAGCACTTAATCTGGAAGACAGGCAAACCAAGCTGGCGTTCAGCTGTGGAAACTGAACATTGTTCTTCCCTGGGCAAAGCTTGGTTGTACAATCCAGTTCTGTACAACCAGTACAGAACTGAGAACTCTCACAAGTACCAACCAGTGTCTCCAAGCCAAAATGGGTCCTGTGCCTCTATGTGACTTCTTTATGGCCTCCCAGCACGCGCCCGGTCCTCTGTGTAAAATATGTAAAATGAAGCTTGTGAATGTTATACATAAATCCTGTGTTTGACTGATACTGAACTAGGGCTTTGTTAGACATCCACGGGGCCAGTCAGATCGAATCACACCACATTCACCAGTAAAACTAAGTTGCCACCAGTCCCTGAGATTCAAATCAGCCCTCAGGAGTAACTCTCTGTGCTATTGTGAAGGTTTGGGCCCAGCTTAGAACAATTTAAGAGGCCTTGATGGTAGAGTCCATTTCTGAGCTGATGTCATCTGTCAAAGATTCACACAAATTGAGTCTAAAAGGGCTCAACTTTTAAGGGTAAAAACCCAGGAGAAAAAGCAGGCCTTCTAAAATCATGTTCTCCATCCATTGTACACCAAACTATATAGTCCAGTTGCATTCACACTATGGTGTTTAGTCCATTTACATTTATTGTAAACTTTGGTAGAGCTGTATTGAAGTGCCAAATTTTGCTCTTCGATTTTTTTTTTTTTGTTCCTTTTTTCGTTGTTGTTTTAGTGTGTTTGGTGAACCTTTTGTGCTATTGTTTCAGTTTTCTTTCTTGCTACATCTTTCCTGCCTTCTTTGGTATTAGTCAGATAATGTGTAGTCACAGTTCTGAGTGTCCATAGATCCATTCAAGAGCCTGTGGAGACTAAACTCACCACATTCATCAGTAATACTACATTGCCACCTGCCCTTTTGACTCTCCCCTTCTTATGTGTGGTAACAAAGTAACTTCCCAGAGGCCACATGATATCATAAAGTAGCATCAGGAAAGGATGAATGTAAAAGCATGTGTGGGTTCAGTCACTAAGGAAACCATTGAAGGACTTCCTCTGTTAAAGAAATCAGCAAAACTACACAGCCATGCTACTTCTGTCGTTTTCTCACTCTAGAGAGTAGTTTGGAGGAGTTGTGGCTTTTTCTGAGACAGGGTCTTGCTATGTAGCCCAGGCTGACCTGAAAGTCATGATCCTCTTGCCTCAGCCTTAGTGTTTCTCTTGACCTGTTTGTCTTAGCAACACTACTTGCATTGTGTATGATGGTCTTGGTGCTAACCTGACTCAGTGCTAGGCTCAGGAGCTGAATGCATAGCAGTTTCCCTTTCACTTGTAGTCTTGGGCTGAGCTGGCGGTCCGCTGGCCTTGGTCCCTGACCCCAGGAAAGAAGTGTTCTGCCCTCTTGGCCACAGCTCCATCCTGGCAAGAATCCTTTGCTGGCACCTCCTGACTACCTCTGAATCCACAGGAGGCATGAGGGCAGAGAGAGGGTGTTTGTTTGGAATCCCATCCCAATTGGCCAGCAGCAACACTGGTTTGTCCAGAGAGCCTTGGCTCCCTCCTCCTGGAACCCTGCCCCCTCTTGGACTTGAGTCCAGGCCTGGAGGGGTAGCCAGGAGTGAGCAGATGGGCTCCTGGCCAGGCACGTGGCCCAGGAGGGGCTGTAGGAGCTGACACTGCAGCTCGAAAGCCAGGGGCACTCTCCTTGGCTCACTTCACAGTGCCAGGAGGCTAGGAGAGCCCTTCCCGTGTGAAGCTGAGGTGTCCAGCCCACCCATCAGGGGAAACTTTGCGATTGTCTCCTGGTCCTGTTTCTCTCAGCCACAGAGCGGCCCAGGCCCTGCTCCTCCCTAAGTAGTGGGGATGACTGGATGGGGAGCTACAGAGACCAGGAAGCCAAGCATCATCCAGCGTAGCCAGCAGCATCAGCCTTGCCATATATCAAAGAGCCAGGCCAGCTGGTGCAGAAGCTGGTCTAGCTGCCTAGTCCAAGATCCAGGCCTTTCCACTTACAGCCGCTGCCATTTCTGTCCACAGCTCCAGGATCAAGAGGTGAGCTGGGGGTCACTGCTATTTTAAATGCACCTTTGATCTCAGCACTCCAGAGCCTGAGGCAGGTGGATTTCTATGAGTTCGTGGCTAGCCTGATCTACATCGTAAGCCAGCCAAAGCTACATAGAAAGACCCTGTCTCAAAAACACCAAAATAAAAAAAATATATCTGAAAGCTGAGCCTGCAGACTCCAAGCCCTGATGTTTTCTGAGGCATCCGGTGGCCTCTGTGGAAGCCTTTGGTAGTTCTCAAGTGTCACCTGTGAGAGCATTGGTGTGTGGTTTTGGTCACAAAGAGCTCAGGATCTACAGGCTGTTCCAGGCTGCCCCTGCAAAACGCTGGGGCCAAAACCAGGAAGTCCAACGTCTGCATAAAAGTCCCTGGCACCTGGGAACCTCCCTCAGGACCCCTGCCCATCCTTGCTGCAGAGGGACAGGGACCACCAAGGTTCGGGATCTGTTGTTGCCATGGGGATGAGAGGAGGAACGGCAGCACCAGACATGAAAGCTGCTATGCCCTCCCCCACCTCTCCCCATCCTCCTTCACCTCTCCCCGTCCTCCCAGCCCTCTTCACCTCCACACCCCTCAGTCACGGCCTCATCAGTCATGGCTCTTGGTATGACCCCATCAATAATGCCGCCAGCTGGGTGGTGGTGCACAGCTTTCATCTCAGCACTCTGGAGGCAGAGGCAGACAGATCTCTGAGTACAGGGCCAGCCTGCTCCACAGAACAAGTTCCGCCAGGGCTGCACAGGAAAACCCTGTCTCAAACGAGAGAGAGAGAGAGAGAGAGAGAGAGAGAGAGAGAGAGAGAGAGAGAGAGAGAGAGAGAGAGAGAGAGAGAGACCCAAGTATAATCCCTTAGGTAGAAGGTTTTCTGGAACAGCCCATAATCTCATGCCCCCTACAGCTGCTTTTTACCAGAGAACAAAGAGCCCTCAAGTGGAGACCCTCTCCTGACAGGCCAG
Source organism: Rattus rattus (assembly GCF_011064425.1). Lineage (NCBI taxonomy): Eukaryota > Metazoa > Chordata > Mammalia > Rodentia > Muridae > Rattus > Rattus rattus. The sequence goes on along the minus strand of NC_046169.1, from coordinate 14,282,001 downwards.
TAGAGCGAACATCAAAAGTAGTCTTTGATTCCAGACTCAGTACCCTCCCTCCACACAGCTAAGCCTGTCTGGTGAGTTCTGATGCCTAGCTTCTTTGCAAAGAGCCCCAAAGATTCTCGACATCCCTTGAGGGGTCTCTCTCTTTGGGCAGCTCCGTTTCTGGTTGGTGTGAACTCAGACTCCTTCAGGCAATACCCTATCCCTGTCTTCCACAAGAACAAGGCTCACAGCTCCCTGCCCAGCTCCCTGCTGCCCTGCCTATGCCCTGCTCTGATGTTCTAATTTCATTCTGTTGCTGTCGTAAAACACTGTGACCAAAAGTAATTTAGGAGAGGAAAAGGTTTATTTGTCTAGCACTTCGAGATCACAGTCCATCATTGAGGGAAGTCAGGGCAGAAACCCAAGGCAGGAAACAGGAGGTAGGCCTGCTTGTTCTTCCACACAGCATTACTCCAGCCAGGAACTCCCCTCAGAGCCAAGGTATAACAGAAACCACAGAGGATCGGTTTGCTAGCTGGGTCACAGATTCTTATGGGGTACAACACAACCCAGCTTAGGGATTGCTGCTGCCCACAGTGGGCAGACCCTCCACTCATTCAGTTAACAATACAATCCCACAAAGAAATCTAACCTAGACGATGCCCTGAGTAGAGGATTCAAGACTGGATTTGGAGTCTGTTGATACAAGGTATTTATTTAGAGGGAAGGGGGCAGATGTCAGCCCTCCATCATAGCACAAATGGATGGGACATGAAAATATTTTCCTGACCCTGCCTAGTGGAATCTAACCTCACAGGTTTACACTGAGGGTGATTTGTGCAATTGGGGGGCCTGAGAAGAGAACCACTGTGCTCACTTGGCAACTGTGTGACCGGGCAGAGATCTCAAAAGATAGTGGCAGAAGACTTTGCCCCCATAGAGAGAGCACTATTCCCTCCTCTCTCAGGACATCCTCTCCCATCCGCCCTGATTCTGAAACGACCATGTAAAAATTGTCTCCGATGGTGGATGATTCCGGGATGCAGAGGTCAAAGGTACAGATAACCTCACAGGTTTTAAGATATTCCACATGTGTAATACCAGAAATGAGGAAACCGAGGCATGGAAAAAATACCCACAAATGCCAGTGGATACTCCCGGGTGCATGTATGGTCTGTAATTCTGGATATGGGGAAGCTGTGGTCTGGAGAGGTAGCACTCATCCCACTGGGCCGGAAGAGGGCTCTCAGTAACCCCTGTACCCTGATCCTAGACCCCTGGCTCAGACCCGTATGGCTGTGCCCACTCCTGTGGAGGCAGGCTCCAACTTTCTTCCAAGCCCTGGCTCAGTTCACAGACCCTTTCAAAATGCACCCAGCACTGGGCCAACAAAGGCTCATTCAGCCCAACCCTCCCCAGTGCAGGGAGTGCAAGCTTTAAAAGTGTGTTTCTCTCAAAGACTAAATCAGCACTTCCCAGAAAGAAAGACAAGCTGGCCGTCCTTATGTGGCAAGATGCTCTGCCCTGCGGTACCAAAAGCCTCTCAACCACAAGCCTGATGGGACTCAGAGACCATGCTAGGCTTGCATCCGGGGCTCAGGAAAGCAGATCCACTCCCCCTCTGTCCCCAAACCCATCCAGAGGCTACCACAAGTCTCTCAAGCTCAAGGGGAAAGGGCTGGTCTGCAATAAAGCCACCTGCAGGGGAAGCAGAAAAGGGGTTCTGTAAGCACATGAGTGCTGGGTATCCTCTCTCTGTGCCCAAGTCTGGGAGCCCTGGAAATCACCTTGAGGGAGTCTAGATGGGTGTGCTGGGCTATTAGTGCCTCCATTTAGTTTACATTAGTTCCTCCTTGGAGTGGTGGAGAATGTTCCCACTGCCAAGAGACAAGCATGGTTCCAGCAAGGTGTATGAGGCCTGGCCATGTGTGCCAAGAGTGGACCACTATTCCTAGGCCTGGGCAGAGCTGAGCTGCTTGAGACAGGAAGCTCTGTCTTGGTGTGTTCTCTGTGCCACCAGCACCCACTGAATCACCCAGGAGAGGGGAGGGGCTCCCATAGGAGATGATGCTGTAACAGCCACGAGACCTGAGCTGCAGACAATCTCGGGATACAAAGAGGAGTGGAGACAGCAGTAGCTTCACCTAGAGAGATGGCTCAGAGGATTTTTAAAGTGTTTGCTGCACAAGCGTGAGGACCTGACTTCAGATCCCTAGAACCCACGAAACAACGCGTCCTTCAGCGCACAGCTCTAACACCAACACTGGGAAGGCAGATAGAGTTCCAAAGCACATTGGCCAACCAACACAATGTAGTCTAGTGAGAGTCCCTGTCTCAATCAATCAAGTGGAGAGTGATGAAGGCAAACATCAAAGTCTGACTTCAGACCTCTACATGCACCTGTACACATACATGTGTATACACTAAGTACACATGCCCCTCCAAGGCCAGCTAGGGTGGCTAGAGACCTGGAGATATAGACTTGCCTCAGAATTTCTCCTGAATGTTCGTGGAAGGGTAGGCTAGGGGAAGCATGACTCCAGGGTCATCCCATCACTACCCACGTGGGCAAACCTAGACAGCCGAGCTGAACCCAGCAGCTGCCTCCAAACCTCGGTAGCCACAGATATAGCCCTGCTGGATCTGCTATGGAGACAAACCACAAGGGACAGTGACCTCTAGAGTCACTAAGCAGAGACCCTGAGCAGGCTGGTGCATGCCTGGCCTTTTAGAAACTGTGCCAAGATAACGGGCTTTGTGCTGGACACCTCTGACTGCATGCAGGAGTGACCACGGCCTCTCAATATCAGACAGAAGGACCCTCATCCTCGCCATCCACTCCACCAGAAACTGTGGTCCCCTGGCCTCATGTACGCTGTGTGCTCACCACTCCCGGGCCCTGTGCAGGGGACTGAGGTTGCGTTCCTGCCCAGTTCTGTCCAAGTTATAAATCATCCTGGTATCATAGACACTCCCACTCCAGGATGTCAAGGGACGTGGACTTAGGTGAGGACCAGTTGTGTGCAGCCTCATCTCTCTTTGGACCCTTTCTGAAATTTTCTGGAGAGGTAGAGCCTCAAAGGAGATAGAATACACTAGCTGGCCACATTGGGTCTACTTTTCAATTATTTTATTATCAAATACTATATCCTTTGCCTGGATTCTACAATTTACATCAACTACCATTTCCTTATCCTCTGTCCACCCACCCACCTATACATACATCCATTCATTCACCCTACTGATGTGTCTAGTCATCTACCTGTCTAGCAATCTATTATTGTAGCCATACAACGGTCTATCATCCATCCACTTATCCACAAACCAAGACTACCACTATCCACACATCCAGACAAGCCATCTATGCATGCATGCATACATACATACATACATACATACATACATACATACATACATAAATGCATACAACCATTGATCCATGCATTCACCCACCCCCCTGCCCACCCATCTACTCAAGTATCCTCTTTTCATTGCTTGCGTTTCGTAGTAAGTTATGGGCCTCCCCATACCTCAGTCCAGACCCTCAGTATTGTGTCAGCTGAGCTCAAACCCCTTCTACAACTGCCATTTTTGGGTTCTGCTTCCTCAGTGAAAAACCAGGAATCTCAAAGATGCCACAACGTAAGGGTCTGTTGTTCTGTGGTTTTTGCGTCTCTCTTCATGAGACAATCTTGACAAGAACAAACTATGAATAGCCCAAGTTCAAACTAGATAAGGTTAAATGTCAACCTTAGTGATGTCACCAGACAACAGACGTGCTGTCTCCACCATTACGGAGATCCCCTCAGATGATGGTGCTCAACATATAGAATCTAAAACAGATCTTGGCTTGGTGAGATGGTTCATCAGGTGAAGGTGTTTGTCCTGCAACCCTGACAATCTGAGTTGGATCCCTGGGCCCACGTAAATGTGGAAAGTAGAGAACTAATTCTACAAAGTTGTCCTCTGACCTCCACAGGCATGTTAAGGTAGGTATGCACCTCCTGAATACAATAACAATAAATTAAAACAGGATCTTCTTGCCTGTTTTTCCCCAAGCGTCTTCTCAGAGGAGCTCCCTGATGACATCTAAACCTAGTAGCTTCCCACTCAATATTGTACAAACTTCCCTTTTTCCTCAACTAGGATAATGACTCAATAGACTACCTAGAATCCCCCAGTGAGGGGCTAGGGGTGTGGCTCAGTGGTAGAGTCCCTGCCTAGAATCCCCCAGTGAGGGGCTGGGGTGTGGCTCGGTGGTAGAGATCTTGCATAGCATGTGTTTAGTTTTCTTCTCTAAACACACACACACACACACACACACACACACACACACACACACACACTAAGGTTAGAGGGATAATAGTAATAGAGTGGGTAAGAGTGTTTGGTATGCAAGCATGAAAATGTGCATTTGATTCCCAACAACTGAGTTATGTGAACTTAAAAATAAAAGTGAAACAGTTAACAACACTTCATTCCAACTTGCCATTTTCTCAGAATTTTTCTAGGTCACAGGCTGGGTCACAGTACCCTTGGGTCCCTGGTGCATCATCAGGCTCTGTATCAGTTGGTCCTGTGGTCACCTTACCAGACACCATGGGGCTGCACAATCCCTGTTAGCCAGGACCGTTCCATCCGAGGCTGTGCAGCAGCCACCAGCACCCTGAACCATACCAGTTCCTATGACGTCACAGGCTCCAGTGACCTCTCACTCTGGCTGGGCTACCTTCCCACACAGGGCTGGAAATGTCAGAAAGGTTCTGCCTGAGTACAGGAAACAATCACTCTCAGGACACCTCAGCCAGCCTAGGCTTCCTTCACACTGCCTGGAGGTCAGGCAAGGTTCAGCCTGGCCTGCGAGGCCTCCAGCTAACCCAGCTGTGGGGACTCTGGCCTCCTACTTCCCCAGCTCTCCAAGGCCTACAACTGACCAACAGAGAAACGGAAAACTAATCTGGGGTGGTCAGTCACAGCGAGCTAAGGACAACCTGTGGTCATGGTACACAATACCCAACCTTGAGGTGTTCTGCAGGATTGCCTGAAGCCAGACCCATGCTGACAGAGCAGTGAGGGGAAGCAGAGGGAGTAGCCCCCATACCAGCCACAGCTGACAGGGCAACCTTGGCCCTTTCTCTGGCAGCCTCTTCAGACACATCTCTGGTTGGCCTTTGAGTGTTGTATGGCCTTCGAGGGAGGCTGGCGCCCATTCCCTTTGACTGAGCAGCTTCCCTGGTCCCGTGGTCCTTAGCAAAGAAAGACTCAGGCAGAGGACCCAGAAAGAATTGCATATTGAATGAGGCACAAGGCCAGAGACAGCTGTGAGATGGAGACAGGCAGAAGCCTCAGGCCAGCGATCACCAAAGGTTGGAGGGTCTGGAAGCTAGAGACACAGGGGGATGCTGGGCTGGGGTGAGAGAGAGGGAGAGTGTGGATCAGCCAGTCCCAGAGAGTCATTGTGTTCTGTAGCCAGCACACCATAGACCAGGAGAAACGGAAACAGAGACCAAAGAATAAGAACTTCTGTCTGTATCTATGAGGGCCTTTAGGACCTGAAGGGACCCCTCAGGACATCCCCACAGGGCTAGGGATGTTGCTCAGTTGATCAAGTACTTGTCCAACACACAAAGTCCTAGGTTTCATCCAGAAATACCACATAACCCCAGGGCTTGTGAGGTAGAGGCAGGAGGATCCAAAGGCCAAGGTCTTCCTCAGCTAAGTAGCAAATTGGAAAGCAGCCTGGGATCCTTGAGACCCTGTCTAAAAGAAGGAGGGGGTCTGCATGTAGTTTGTATGGGGGATTCAAAGCCCCTCACGAAGATGAGGCTTTCCTCCCTCATTCCTGGTGTCCTCCCTCTGGAGATTTCCCACACGGAGTTGCAGCCCAGGGCAGCAGCTCGGCAGGAGGAGAATAGCACGCGCTATCCCCCAGGGTTGGAGGTACACGACCGGGCTTGAAGGTTCCTCGAGCCACATGGACCTATAAGGAAATTGTCAGTGTCTGACCAGTGATTACAAATAGTTCCTGTCCCTGAGACCTTCCATTAGGTAGGGGACAAGGCTTCTTCAGAAAGGCTGAGCTGTCCCATCATGGGAGGTAAACAAGCCATCCATGGTGTTTATAACTCAGCCGGGCTCAACCACCTCCCCTTGTTTTGGTCCACAGTGAACCCAAGACCTGCAGCTAAGCCAGACCCTAGTGAGGATCTCAGAGTGGCCCAGGGCATCCATGCAATGTCCCTCGGGTTCAACTGTGGACAGATTCACTTAGTGCTAATCAGGACGGACCTCAAGGAGGGGCCACCTTGGCCATGTGTGACTGCCTGAGACTAAAGCCAGCCAATGATATTGTCGGAACCCCTGGATATAACCATACCTGATGCCAGTAGACCTGCTGGGCTTGGCACGAGCCAGAAAATGCCCGAACCATCTTTTCTCTCTCTCTCTCTCTCTCTCTCTCTCTCTCTCTCTCTCTCTCTCTCTCTCTCTCTCTCTCTCTGTTTTTTTTTTTTTTTTTGGAGCTGGGGACTGAACCCAGGACCTTGCGCTTGCTAGGCAAGCGCTCTACCACTGAGCTAAATCCCCAACCCCCCGAACCATCTTGCTAAAGCCCCTCCATCCTAGGAGTTATGCGGTTATTCCACAGCTCTGCCGGCCAGCTTCCAATGGACTGCTGTGACACAGACCCGACCCTCCCCAAGTCTTTGCCAAGACCGTACAATTTCCTCAATCTGCATACCAGAGAACTGGACCCACAGGCAGAGTCTCCAAATACCAAGCCTCTCCCTAGCTGGAAGAGACCAGAGGCAAAGCCTCTCTATCTTTGTGACCTGGAGCAAGTTACTCAATGTCTCTAAGCTTCACCGGGCAAAAATGGGGTCTACGCCCAGGTTCAACACCCAAGCACCACACAGAGCCTCACACCCTCTAGTCCCAGAAATCCATCGCCCTCTTCTGGCCGCTATAAGTACTGCATGCACATGGTACACAGACACATAGGCAAAACACCCATATACGTTTTTAATGGGGTCTATGATCCCCACTTCCAAAAGTTGGAGACAGTTGGGGATACGTTTGAGTTTCGGGTGCTGAGAGGATCCCCTGCTAGTCAGTAGGGCTATCTACTGTGGTTCCTTCTGCTTTAGGACCCAGTGCTTGGCAGTTCTGGGCTCCCCAAAAGCTCAAGATTTACTAGGAAAGGCACTCTGTATGGCTCCCCATAACGGCAGCTAGACATATATCCAAGGAGAAGGGATAGCTTCGCAGGCCTAGAGAAGCAGGTTTTCAGCACTAACTGGGTCCGGCTCACTAGGAAAACCTAGCTGGCTCCCAGTGATAAAACACTAACCACACGTTTTACCCTGGGCCACACCCCGTCCTAGGCCTGGAACTTCCGTTCTAGTAGCAGGGGCAGCCCACCCCACCACCCAGCAGCTGTAAGCAGCAGAGCGGCAGGTTCAGCGCCAGTAGAGCTGGGATGGACCTGCCCTCTGCGGGAGGCCCTAGCCGCAGCATGCATGGAGCCCCAAGTCAAACAAACGCCATTCTTTTTGCTTGACAGAGACCCAAAGGTCCATGTCTGTCTCTGCTGGGTAGGGTAACTACTCAAGATGTCCCAGGGATAACCTGGGCACACACTGGGCCTCTTAAGGGCTCATTCCCTGGGCCTGCTGGGAACCTGGCTGGCAGCCAACAGTGTCCCTGCGGCGCCACACCTGGCTTTCTGGGGATTTGTTCTGAGTGACACCTTCAGGTGACAGATCTGAGATCTGAGTCCTAGACAGGCCTTACAGATGGCTGAGGGCAGGTGGAGGAGCCATTGGGGGTGGGAGGAGGGGAAGCCAGTTCCTTTGTGAGAACAGGACCCCCGAGGCCCCTTTTCTAGGGGTTCTCGTTTAGCTGGACGAAAGCCCCTAGGAAGCAGCCGCTTGCCCTCACTGGGGTGTGCAGGGCTGAGACTGGAGTCTCAGGTTGCCAGATCACATATTTTCCAAATGACAGTTGCTACAGGCACAGGCTAGCACAGGTAGGGGCTGCTGGCTCTGCTGGGTAGGGAGGGGGCCCAGATGCCCAGAACTGCCTGGCTTGGTCTTCCTCCTGGCCCTAGTGGGAAAGAAAAAAAAAACACTTCACATGGAGCCAATCTGCACCAGGCTCCACTCTGGGACAGCCATTCAGCCAGGAGCAGGAGACTATCGGTTGACTGTGTGGTATGATCTGCAGGGTCAGCCAGGTCTGCTCTGTACCTGCCCCTGGACACAGCTCGAAGCTGCCCTCACAGCTGGATTCCTATAATCCCCACCATCTGCTAGAGGAAAGAACAGGAACTCCTCTAACTGCCAGGCTAGGACATCTAGAAACTTCTCCCAGAGCTATTCTGGAGTTTGCATGTGACGTCCACTGTTTTCCCCAACAGGATCACCTCTCAGAAGACCTTAGGGGACTCAACCTTTACAACCACTTCAGTCCTCTCCACCCCTGGCACCTTTTCTCTCATTTTAAAAATCACTTTTTAGGGGCCTATAAGATGGCTCACAAAGGTAAAGGTGCTTGCTGCCAAGCCTGATGACCTGAGTTCAAATCCCACAGGACCCATGTGCGGGGGATTAATTTTTGTTTTCTAAATCGGTCTCTGATCTCCACGAGTACACCACTGCATGTGTGCACCCACACACACCCACATGCAAATACATAAATAAATGCCAAAATAGTTTAATTTCAGCGTACAAAAATAACGATGTCGTTGTGACATTCCCATACATCATTGTGTTTTCCTCAGACACAACCCCACTGTCCTTCCCCACTTCTGCTTCCCAATAGACTTCCGGGTGTCTGTGCAAGTGATGTTTTTGGGCTTAGCTGTGAAGTACCAGAGGCACAAACTAAAAATAGGCTTTGGGGGCTAGAAAATGCCTCCCAGGTTCTCCCTCAGGCCTTAAATGAAGTCATGGTTTGTCCCCAAACTCTCCTGCGAAAAGATGTTAAGTCTCGAGGTTGTCAAATGGGAAGGATCCGGTGTGAGACAAGAGTTAGCCCAGAAGCTTCAACTCAAAAGAAGTCCCGGGGCTGTCCCACCCCACCCCTCTGGCTCTACAATGAAAAGCATTGCCCCGAGTGTCTTGGCTGACAGAAGCACATGAGCTGTGGTTGCTCTGGATTCGCCAGCACTGGTGCAGGTGGAGATCTGACAGGTGAGTCCCCCACCAATGCATTTAAAGGCTCTTCTTCTGGACTCTGCACTTGCCCTGCCTCCCTGAGAACTGAGAGCAAGCAACCTCTACCTTCCAGATAAACACCCACAAGTAAAAGATACTCTTGAAGCCTGGGATGAAGGGGGGGAAAAAAAAACTTCATCCAGAAATGCAGCCACCCCAGCCTGGAGTGAAAGGGGAGGGGATGTAGTGTGGGGTCCCTCCCAGGCAGCCTGGGGCGCACAACGGGCTTGCTGCTTTATGAATTGATTCGAGACTTCGGGCCTGATCTCCGGTGACATGTTATTTGGGTAACCTGCAGTTTTCTATCCACACGGTAATTTTCGCCTCCCTCACTGTCAAGCAGGAGACAAGCTTTCACCGTAAGTCGGGACTGCTACCAAAATAGCAGGCGAGGCCTTCTAAATGAAAGTAATCGCACAAAGGACCCTGACTGACAGGCACACAATGGGCGCCCCGGTAATGTCCGGGTGTTCAAAGAGGCCCAGGTGGGCAGACGGGAATGGGCTTGTACCCAGGCGCTGCTACGTCTCCCTCTCCGATTCTCAGGGGATCCCAAGGCACGAATTAGCAGAGCCGGCTATCGCCAGCCCTGGAGTTTCTGCTTAAACCCTTTCTAAACCCCAACAAAAGTCTGATTACAGTTTAGTTGAGATGGTGAGAAAGAGGAAGGAACTGGGAGATTGAGTGATTAGAATCTGTTTCCTCTCCCGCTTCCACCTTTCCACTGTTGGTCCCGAGGATACCCTTTCTTCCTTTAGTTCAGCAAGTCCATAAACAAAATGCACCTCCTGGTGACATCAAAGGCAACCGTAAGTGAAAAGTGTGGCCTGGGGCAGGGGCAGACAGGCCTGGGCTGACCCCTCAAAGGAGCTCAGTCCTGTTTCCTGGCAATAAAAAGGAAGAGTCAAAGGTCCACGGAGGTCTCGTGTGAAGCCAGTGGCTGAACTTAGCCGCGCATGGCAACTTCGAGCAGGCAACTGGCGTAGAGAGCAGGCAACTGGCGTAGACATAGCCCGGAGTGGGACGGCCTGCCGGACCCCCAACAGCCTAAGGCCCTCACACTCCCAAGCAGGGCCCCTCACCTCTCCAGCAGGGGCCTCTCAGAGGCTGCGGCTCCCTTGAGCTGCACTCCTACCTAGGATCTCATTGTGGCTCGGTGGGTGGCCCCAGGGAAAGCTGGAACAATGAGGAGGCTCAGTCTCCCTCCCACAGAAGGGACCCTGCTCCCTCCGCCTGCCTGCTTCGGAAGCCTAATGAATCAGTGTTTGTAAAAGATGTGAGCATCAGATGAAAGGGTTGCAGAGGCCTGCCTGTTAGAGAAGACCAGCGTGCCAGCACCCCCAGAGCACCCAGGAGCACTCTGGAACACCCAGAGCACATCCCCACCCTTGCCAGAACACCCCAGAGTTAGCCACAGCCAGATCACCACTGCCAACAGTGGAGGCAACAGGGGACCATGTGGCTGGACCAGTCCATCATTTGACAAACCCACCGTGTGACAGAGGACTCGGTGTCCCCCTTGCTCCCAGCACCTGTGTTTGGGCAACTGTTCCCCGACCCAGGTTTCAAGTTCATGCTTGTCAGTGGGAAATGATCCACAGGAGCTCCTGCGACCTGGAGGGTGGACACCTTAAGGGAATATTCTCTGTTCTGGAACCTAGCCTTAAGGTGTGCAGGAGCATGGCTCAGCTGCAGCCCGGGGGCTCTGCCTTGCCAGACCCAGAGGCCAGGACCCAAAGCAATCAGATCCAGCTGGCAGACCTACAAGATTCAGGTGAGTAGGCACAAGCTAGCTCGAGCCAGCGACTACATGCTGTGCTCTGAATGCTCTGCCCTATTCCCCCTCCCTGTCCCCCTCCCTCCCTCCCTCCCCCCATTTCCCTCCCTCCTCCTCTTCCTCCTCCTCTGCCTCTTCTTCTCCTCTCACTTTTCCTCTAAACACCCCAGTACACCTCCACTATCTCCAGCCTTAAGTCTCCATCACTAGTTGTCCTTGTCACATGTCCTCAGACATCTGCTCAACCCTTTCAGATGTGCTGGGTCACAGAAGGCCATAGTTGTGGTTCCAGAACCCGCCTAGCCCTGCCAAGATCCTGATGAAAGAAGCCGGTACAGTAGAAACTGAACTCACACACCCATACCCACATGTGTACACACACACACACACATGCAATATACACATGAAACCAGATGTGTACACATATATCATGTGCACACATCACAGATATGCATAAGCACATGTGCATATATGGACACATGTTGCACATGCATGCAAGTTCATGCACATACATGCAGACATACACATCAAGCAACCACCACAGAACGGGCCTAGCTTCTTTGGCAGTTGCCTGGCTTCCTGAGTAACACCATTGCCAAAATAGAATTTCACCTATACCTGTCCATGCATTCAATTCAGACATTAGCAGTTGTTTTAGTTTGGTTTGGTCTTTTGAGACAGGGTCTCACTCTGTAGCCCCAGGTTAACACTGAACTTGAAGCCATCCTCCTGCTTCAGCCTCTCCCGTGCTGAGGTCACAGGCGTGTACCGTTATGCCCTAGAAAGTTTCGAATCACACATGTGCTCACAAGCTGTGTTCTGATGCTCTCTGCCCAGAGATAAACTCCTCATCTCCGACTGAAGAGGAAAAGCTGGCACCCAACTGGACTGAGTGACTCTCACAAGTGGATTACAACCTGCCCCTTAGGGAGCATCAGGTGGCCTGAGGGGCAGGAACCAAGAACACAGGAATTAGGGTCTTCTTTTCCAGCTGCTGGTCCCACCAGTCATGCCTCCCCAACTGACACTAGCGGCTTGGGCAGTCTGGGTCTTGGCAGCCGTGCCCGCACCAGCAACCCGTTTGCATTCTCAGCAGGCCCCAGTGTGAAGCTGAGGAACACAGGTCACTCACAAAAACAACCACAGAAATGCCGACTCAGCAGAGCAGTCCCCACCCTGGCTGAGCGGGCTCACTCTCACCCAGCAGCAGCCTTGAGGCCCTGGCCATCCATCAATGTCACCAGCTCTATTCTAAAGGCTGCCTCTGGCTGCAGCTGCTTCCGCCACACAGAGGGTAAGGGTGGAGGGGGGCTCCACATGGGGCCAGCTGCTGGCAAAGGTGCCCCGGTCAGGATGGGAGATACCCAGCTAGAGGCACATTGCTGGCCAGCTGCAGCCCAGGACCTTTCTGAGGTCACAGTCAGACAAAGGCTTGCTGAAAGAGAGTTTCTCTCTGCGGCTAGCCTCTAACCAGTGGAAGCAGCTAGAGGTTAGAGTCGATCAAATTAAAACAAGGAACACGGGGGTCCGCAGCAAGTATGAATCCAGAAGCTTCAGGGCTGGGGGCGTGGCTCCTTGGTAGAGCCCCTGCCTAGAATCCCCCAGTGAGGGGCTGGGGGCGTGGTTCAGTGGTAGAGCCCCTGCCTAGAATCCCCCAGTGAGGGGCTGGGGCGTGGCTCAGTGGTAGAGTCCCTGCCTAGAATCCCCCAGTGAGGGGCTGGGGGCGTGGCTCCGTGGTAGAGCCCCTGCCTAGAATCCCCCAGTGAGGGGCTGGGGGCGTGGCTCCGTGGTAGAGCCTCTGCCTAGAATCCCCCAGTGAGGGGCTGGGGGCGTGGCTCAGTGGTAGAGCCCCTGCCTAGCATATATGTAAGGCTCTGGGTTTCGTTTCCAGCACTGGGTTGGGACCGTGAGTTGGGGAAAGAACTCTCTCAGCATCCTTGACTCCTTAGGTCCAGGTTCTCTAACCCTGTTTCTCTGGGTGTAAGCCTGCAGTTCGTAGCCAGCCATGTTTATTGCTCACCGCAGCCATGTTTATTGCTGGATCTGTTGAGAGCTCTGGGCTTGGGTTATGGGCCTTCTCGTCTGCAGGGCCCACCCTTCTCTGTGTGTATCTATGTGTGAGGTGTCCTTGTGGATGGAATTGGGGGACCTATCCCTGTCCCCAAGGGGTCACTTTAGCCAAACACTTCTGTCCAGGCCTCTTAGTTTAAGGACACCCAGGAACAGAGTCCTGGCAGTACCTCTCTTTGGAAGGCAATCCCAGGAGCTTCTGGGAGGGAATAGTTGGGGATCCCTGTGACTGCTATGTACTTCAGACCAGCTCTTAATACTCCTGAACCCTGTACCCAAATTGATGATTTTGTATGCTAACAAACTGTTGGTGACTGAGGACCTCAGGCCATAGAATTAAAGACAGTTCAAGTTCTGGGACCTGGAGAGGAGAGCAGCTAAAGGCTCATGAGTGGCCAGTGAGGGAACAACCATGCGAATCAACAAAGACAGCAAAATCTAAACCACATGTATGCCTAGATCTCTTTTTTTCCTCCAGGTACCAGGGATTGTGGTGGGACTTACAGGGCCATGTTTAAAAGAAGGAACTTTGACTTTCTCCCATTTGTACTAATTTGCTCAGGTATGGTCATGTTTATGCCTGGGACTTCCGTCTCCACAACTCTTCTTAGTCCTCCCCCACCCCCAGCCCATCGGCTCTACCCCAGCAGCTACCACCCAGGGGAGGGAGGAGCTCTTCCCAGAGCTGCAAGGCATAAAAGGCCAGTCACTAGCCTCAGCTGTTCCCATGGCTGACACTTGAGACCCGGACTTAGCTATTTTTTATCCATTAAGTAATCCTACTGGAAGCCAGAGAGAAACCAAGCCCTACCTTGAGCAGGGGCCAGGAGGACCGTTGAGATAAAAGGTCATGCTAAGAGTGGCTGTGGGCTCTGCCATTGTCCCAAGCCAGCTTCTGAATGGAGTAAGGGCTTGGAAGAAATGCTCAGGTATCCAACAGGTTGGACACTTGGCTACTAGGCAGGTCTTGGGGTAGATTCTTGTTGAGAAAGACCCATAGGTCAGAGCACCTGGGTCTTAACCCTGAGGTCCCCTTTCCCAGCTCCGGCTCTTCACCCACACAAGTCTCTTGTCCTATCTTCAGAATGAGATCGGCTGGCTGGAGTTCAGTTTCGTTAATTACCGGTTGAAGAACCTGGAGATCCTCACAGCAGGTGTCCAGCAAAGGTGGTTTTCAGGTCATGCCTGAAGAAGGGTCCGAGACCTGAGACTCTGGGGAGTATGGTTTGGTGTCCAGGAACTCCCCAGTGAGGGCCTCTAAGACCAATCTTGAAAAGGCTCCGCCCCTGACATTGTCTTCCACTGGATAGAGCCCCAAAGCAGCCCCAAAGCAGAGGCACATTGAAAGCAGTCTCCCCCACCCCCACCCCCCCCACACGAGAGAATCCCAGGAATGGAAGACTTCGCACATGTTGGCATTTCTGTTCTCTATTCCTCCCACGCATTGAAGTATTGGGATTGCCAGTTCCATAACATGTAACTAGGTCTCCAAATTGCCAAACGTTTTAACCCAGAACTCCACACCTCTGGCACAGAGAAGGTCGTCATTTGGTGGATGGGTGGTGAGTAGATGGAAGGACTGGTTTACAGATAAGATGGATGGTCAAAGGGATTGGTGGGTGGGTGAGTGAATACATGAGTGGATGGCGGGTGGGTAGGAGGGTCGATGTATGGAAGGTGGAGGGTGGATGGATGGATGGATGGATGGATGGATGGATGGATGGATGGATGAGTGGATGGATGGGTGGATGGATGGATGGATGGATGGATGGATGAGTGGATGGATGGGTGGATGAGTGGATGGATGGATGGATGGATGGGTGGCTGGAGTGGATGGATGGGGATGGATGGATGGATGAGTGGATGGATGGGTGGATGGATGGATGGATGGATGGATGGATGGATGGATGGATGAGTGGATGGATGGATGGATGGATGGATGGATGGATGGATGGATGGATGAGTGGATGGATGGATGGATGGATGGATGGATGGATGGGTGGATGGAGGATGGATGGATGATGGATGGATGGAATGGATGGATGGATGGATGAGTGGATGGATGGAATGGATGGATGGGTGGATGGATGGATGGATGGATGGATGGATGGATGGATGGATGAGTGGATGGATGGATGGATGGATGGATGGATGGATGGATGGGTGGATGGATGGATGGATGGATGGATGGATGGATGGATGGATGGATGGATGAGTGGATGGATGGATGGATGGATGGATGGATGGATGGGTGGAGGGATGGATGGGTGGATGGATGGATGGATGGATGGATGGATGGATGGATGGATGGGTGGATGGATGGATGGATGGATGGATGGATGGATGGATGGATGGGTGGATGGATGGATGGATGGATGTGGATGGATGGGTGGATGGATGGATGGATGGTGGATGGGTAAATGGATGGATAGTTAGTATGGGTGAATGGACAGATGGATGGTGGTGGGCAGGTAGTTGAGTGTTGGATAGTCAGATGGTTATGGATAGATGGATGGAGAGGTAGGTGGTTACATGGATAGTGGATAAGTGGATGGATGAATAGGGATTGGTAGGTAGGTAGGTCAATGAGTGGATCAAAGCAGACTTCCATCCATATGGGCTCAGAACACCAAGCAGGTAACCTTTCACCTAAGCCATTGGAAGAGGAATCTTAGTCAAATGCTTCAGTTTCCCTACCGAGTCTTACACCCTTCTCTCCCCTCCCATTGTCTAAACTGAGCCATTCCCTCTCGAAAAGTTAACCGAGGCATTCTATCTTGCCTATCTCTTCCCACTGCCCTGTCCCACTGTCCTCGGGGACATATGTAGTACTTTTCCCATTTGCAGATTGGAGGTCAAGTCCCTCCCACAGCCTCAACCTGTGCCCCCACCCACTGGGTTTAGGCCTAGCATGACCAAGATGGCATCTTCAGCCTCTCTTAAATGTTTGAGACATTCCTCCTCTTCCCTCCTCCCACCTGCCCCACCCACAGCTACATCCTCAGTCCTGGGATGTTTTGGGAACATCTGGAGAGAGACACAGAGACTGAATCCTGTGAGCCTAGGGTGTCAGTCAAGATCAGTTCAAAGTGCCCCCCAGAGCCCTGACCTGAGACCTCCAGCAGGTCCTATCCCCATGGTAGAAAGGGGAGTATAGAAGCCCAGGATCTGAGCCCAATTCTGAGTCTTCCCTGTATTGAGGGGACCAAAGCCAGATCTGGTCTCCAGCCCAGGACATCCTCCACACGGCCTCACAACCCCAGCCCTGAGGTGCCTCAAGGTAGTAGTTTGAGTCATCAGCAGGCATATTTAGAATTACTGCCCCCATCCTATGCCTCATGTCAAGGTGGTACAGAGCCATGTCTGATGTTCTCTGCATGTGTATTTGTGCATATGCATGTGTATCTGCAAGATCCTGTGCATATGTGCATACATGCATGGGAGAGCCAAAGGTTAACATCGGACTACTCACCACTGAATCTGGAGCTCACCGATTGGTTGTTTGGTCCATCCCCAGTGACCCTCCCTGCCTCCCCACACCCAACACTGGGATTACAAGCATGTACTACGCTGGTTTTTTCCCATAGCTTTTGACGGGATCAAACTCAGGTCCTCACTCCATTTCCCAAGCCCTCCCTTGTCTATTCTCCAACTGTAGCCAGCTGGCTTCGGCATCAAGCAGGCTTTTCTGAATTACAGAGTATTTTCCCCCAGCAAGCTCAGCCTGTTTGCCTTGGCCCCAGAAATAGGACCCTGCTCAGTGCCCCTCCCTGAGACCCCCCTGGAATCTAAGGTATGTGGGTCAGGGTCCCAAGGGTCCTGATACCCCATACACAGTCACAAAGCCTTCCAGAAGAAAGGCAAGACCCTGCCTGCCTCCAAGAGCAATGGCCACTTGTGTTAGGAAAGCTGGGGGTCCCAGCAGGGTGGGTGGCCTCTCTGCCCAGCTGCTCTGAGCCTTAAGGGTAAGGGAGACTTCACAGAGTGACCACAGAATCATTTGCCCTCTGCCCATCACACTGAGAAACAGTGACGGGACAACACTGGTGAGCTGAAGAAAGACAGCAGACAGCTGCCATCTCCCTGTTGTAAACTCGAAACCCCTAGCAAGCTTCTTCCCTATCCCTACTCCTCCAGAAAGCAAGCTCTTCCCTATCCCTACTCCTCCAGAAAGCAAGCTCTCACAGCTACCTATGCCGCCCGCCATTAAGTCTTGGGCTGAGACCCACAGTCTTCTCTGGCCAGCCAGACCCACTAGCATCTGGGCCATTCCATGAGATGAGAAAGGAGCACAGAGTCACATGAGGCTGAGGCTCCTCCCTCCCTAGGGCCTGGGCCATCTAGGCAAAGGTCAGAAGATGCTGGATCTGACATGCAAAGACCTGAACCCCAAGATCTGGGAGAAACCCCCAGATGGCCAGAGTAGGACACGTGGGCCGAGCTCAGGAACGTGATGATCTCATCTGTGTTCCTGGCCTGGAGGCCTGGATGTGTAAGGTGGATCGGGCAACTCATGCAGGCCACAAAGGTTCCCTGAGCACTCTGGGTCTGCTGAGCCCTTGAACACGAACCAAGAGGGAACTGAATGTCAGTGTCCACTGGGCCCCTGCTTCTCATACCCTGCTGGGTTTGTCCTTGGCAGAAGTCCCACCCCCGTACGATCCTCGTCCTCTGTCTTGCCTTCTTCTGATCCCGAAACCTTCACCTGTCTCTACCACGGTCCCCATAACTTGTGAAGTGGGCAAGTGAGGGACCACATGTGTAGATCCAGTTCATCCAAACTCGTGTAGATTAAAATAGGAAACTCAAAGCAGGAACATTCACGGGCAAGTCTTTTATGGATTTCCGGAGACCCAGATAGAAGCCAAAGCCCTACTTCTGAAAGCTAGGAAACACAGCCAACCTACTAACACACAGCGGGGGTACGGAAGGAATGAGCGGCAATGTCCACACCACCATGGACTATTACTCAACCCTGAAAAGAAGGAACCTGTAGGGTGCTGGGAAAAGACAGCTTTTTAAATGTATTCATGTATAGAGAAAATAAAGGCACCCGGGCTTCTGACTCTGATTGTTGCTTGCCTAACATGCGTGAGAGTTGTAAAACATATTTACCAAATCCTGGTGCGGGGCTACTTCCCAACGTAGGCCATTTGTGTTCCTGGATGAAAGAGACACACAGCCTTATATTTTAATATTTCTGAAGCAGCACAACAGCCAGGCAGCTGCCTGCCCTCCGTGCTGTCGGAATCCACTTTCCTATCCATACCCATGTTGTTTACTGCACTTCGTTTGGGCTGCTCTTAGCTCAACTGGGCAGCCGTCTGGGCCATGCTCTCTTGGCCCAGAGGCCATTGTCATTCTTCTTGTTTCTCTATCCCTGCCGTTCTCTCTTTTTCCCCTTCCTCATGATCTCTCTCCCGGGAAGCCCCATGCCTCTTCTCCTCAGCTGTTGACTGCCCCCACCTTTATTTGCCGATCAGAATTGACTGGGGGCAGGGTCCCTCAGGTTAGGTGCAGACATACAGTAGATAGTAAAGGACAAAAGTCTCAAGGCACTAGAGTCCTGAACTTGACTTTCCAGCACCACGTAAACAGGGTATGGCGGTTTGCACTTAAATTCCCAGCACTCGGCGGGTAGAGGCAGAGGCAAAAGAGTCAAGGTCTGGGCAGGGAGATGGCCGCGTGGATAAGAATACTTGCTGTGTAAATTTGAGGGCCCGAGGTCGAATGCCAGCATTGATATAAAGGGCTGAGCATGGCTACACACACCTATTGGTAGTGCTCCTGGGGGTGCGGTCAGAAAGACTGTGGGGCAAGATGGCTGTCAGCCTAGCTCCAGATTCAGTGAGAGAGCCTGTCTCGAGGGGGTAAGGCAGAGAGTGATAGAGCAGGACACACGTGATCACTGGAACTTGCACTTGCACACAAGTGCACGTGTGCACATGCATGCACAAGTTCAAGGTCATCCTCATCTACTTAGAGAAATTGGAGGTCAGTCGGGACTAAAAGAAAAAGAGAGACAGCTAATCTGCATTAGATACACGGCAGGGATACAACCTTTGTGAGGACACGCACAGGATTGTAAACTTGGGTGGCACTGTACACTGTGGCAGGGCAAGTGGGTACTACAAGCTCATAGCCCCCCAACCTAGTGCTGTTATATACATGCACTGTCATGTATATACATGTCGAAGTATATGCAGTAAGTATGAGCAGAATTTAATGATTGAGAGCACTGTCTGCTCTTCCAGAGGACCCAGGTTCCAGCAACTTACAACAGTCTGTAACTCTAATTCCAGGGGATCTGAACACACACACACACACACACACACACACACACACACACACACACACACACACTGGCTTCTGTGGGAATCAGGCAGACATGTGATGCACATACATATATGCCGGCGAAACGCCATGTGATAGCTATTCCTGGTTGTCAACGGCATCTGGAATGAACTACAACCCAGAAACAGAGGGCACACACCTGTGACCCCGATCTTGAGACCGGAAGACACAGGCTTCTGACCTGGATCTTGACATGGGGATGACACACAATTTTAATCCAGTTCTTGAGGCATAGTGGCCATGAAAAACTTAGGCCCAAGCAAGGTAGTATACACCTTCAATCCCAGGAGACTGAGGCGAGCAGAACTCTGGGTTCAAGGCCAGCCTGGGACAGAGCAAGTTCCAAATGCAAGCGTGGTGGTTCGCATCTTTAATCGGGTCCATACCTTCTGTTGGAGGCCCACATAAGGATGTCGGAAGAAAGACGACTCACTCTTCTCTGTCAGGTTGCACTTTGTCCGGTGCCAGCACATCTGGAACCCACTTCTACAGAAGACCAGCTTAAACAACTAGCCTCGTAAGACTGAGCAATTACTAGATTCTTGGGAAAAGCTGCCCATTGTTGGCTTAGTCAGACTACAGACTGTAAGTCATTCCCAAAAAATTATCTTAATGTATAGAGACATTCCATAAGTGCTGTGACTCTAGAGAACCCTGACTAATACACACCTAGACACGTACAATAAAAATAAAGCTTCTTTTAAGAGAAGTGTGTGATGGTTGCTGTACGCCGGTTGCAAGGTAGTAAGTCTGCTTCTTTTCTGAGAGAGCCATGCTCCGAAGGGGCGGAGATAGGAAAAGCGAGCAAAGTCTTTACTGCCGCAGCTCAAATAGGCAACCAAACAAACGGAGGCAAAGGAGTGTGGGCTTTGAGGGTGGGACATTTGCACAGCACTGGGCAGTGGTAAAACTTCTCAGTACTAAAGCTGGGTGCTGCTTCAGTGGATTGAGCACTTGCCAGGCAAGTGTGAGGACGTGAGTTCAGATGTCCAGCAGCCAAGTAAATAAATACCAGGTAGGTCTGGCAGCCTGCCTGTAATCCCAGCACCCCAGACAACAAGACGGGGAATCCCCAGAACAAGCTGGCTAGCCAGCCTAGCCAAACCCATAATCTCTGAGTCCACCCGAGAACCCCTGCCCAAAGCATCGAACTCCAGCTTCCATGTACATGCATAAACCGTGCACGCACACGCACCTGCACACCTGTGGGCACACGCGCGTGCACACACACACACACACACACACACACACACACACTATGCAGAGTACTCTCCAGTGCTTCATTTGAAACCCTGTTAGGATCTCCCTCCCTCAGCTTGGATAACTATTTCAAAATAATTTTAAAAAGCTTTTCATACATGTATTTATTCATTTGCATATGTGTTCATATGTGTGCACATGTGCCCGGGCACTAGTCACAGTATGTGGATTCCAAACTAGAGACTTTCATTAGTCAGGTCTCTCCTTCCATCTCAAACTCGGTTCATCTGGTCCAGGCTCAAGTTGAGTCACCTCACTGGCCTGCAAATAAAACGCATTTGAAATTAATAAGTCACCTATAAGAGCCTAGAAAGCATAGGGCAGGGGGTTCTATGATTTCTACATAAAAACACAAAACCTTTTGTTTGACAAAAAAATTGTTCCGGGATTAAATAGATGCGTAACAGAATGAGCAAGCATTTTCCCATTCTGTGATAGTCAAAGGGTTAATGGCTCCCGATATATAAATAGGTTCTACAAATAAAGAAAAGGGCAAGCATTAAAAGAACAGAATGAGCCAAAGAAATGAAGAAATGACAGAAAGAGGAAATGCCAACAGTCTTTAATCATACAAAACATGCTCAGAAAATAGCCTGTGGAAAAATTTTAAAACTGAGGCATTTCTGTCTTTGAGAATGTGAATAAAAATGAATATTTTGGTATTACAATAAAAAGAAACTTTAAGTGTGGTTCAGGGCACAAGCTAAGTGATTGAGTTTTCAATTAAAATTTTTTATGAGAACTTAGTACAGGCAAGTATTTCCCAAACTGAGATGCTTAACAGTATAGCAATACTGGGGGCAGGGAGGGACTGGGGGCGTGGCTCAGAGGTAGAGTCCCTGCCTAAATCCCCCAGTGAGGGGCTGGGGGCGTGGCTCAGAGATAGAGTCTCTGCCTAGAATCCCCCAGTGAGGGGCTGGGGCGTGGCTCAGTGGTAAAGCTGGTGCCTGGAATGCCCCATTGAGGAGCTCTGTGTGGTGTGTGTGTGTGTGTGTGTGTGTGTGTGTGTGTGTGTGTGTGTGTGTGTGTGTGTGTGCATGCACACGTGGCTTAGTAGTAAAGCACCTGCAGAGATTATGCCAGTGAGAGGGTGGGGACATGGCTCAGTGTTACAAATACCAAAGAGCATTTGTTTTAAAGAATGAATTACCTTAATTTTACATTTTAACTGCAAATGGCACTATATTACATTCAATTTAGTGAATATATGACTAAGCGTAGCATCATCTGTTTCTTTTTAGCTTTTTTTTTTTTTTTTATTCTTTTTTCGGAGCTGGGGACCGAACCCAGGGCCTCGCGCTTGCTAGGCAAGCGCTCTACCACTGAGCCAAATCCCCAACCCTCTTTTTAGCTT
This sequence comes from Rattus rattus, assembly GCF_011064425.1. Classification (NCBI taxonomy): domain Eukaryota; kingdom Metazoa; phylum Chordata; class Mammalia; order Rodentia; family Muridae; genus Rattus; species Rattus rattus. The sequence goes on along the minus strand of NC_046169.1, from coordinate 14,259,992 downwards.
TTAATGTAAGCCTGAGACACTTTATTTCAGCTATCAATCTACTCATTTTAAAGATTATATTATTCACTTATTGATGTGTGCATGTGTGCATACCTGCTTCTGTCTGTTTGTGTGGTTGTGTGCAAATGCGCCTGCATGTATGGAAGGCAGCTGTCGATTCCAAGTGTCTTTCTGTCTCTACTCTCTGTTTCTCTCTCTCTCTCTCTCTCTCTCTCTCTCTCTCTCTCTCTCTCTCTCTCTCTCTCTCTCTCTGAAACAGGATGATCTCTCAATGAACCTGAAGCTCACCTGTAAGCTGGTCAGTAATCTCCAGAAATCTACCTGTTTCTCGAGAATGAGATTGCAAAGCCATGTCCTACACCCAGACTTTTATATGGGTGCTAGGGATTTAAACTGAGGTCATCATGTTTGAAAAGCACTTTACCCACCAGTCATCTCCCCAGACCTCATGTACCTATCAATTTAAATCATTCTCTCCTTTCCCCAATCCTTCCTCCCCTCTCAGGAAGAAAACTTAGCTTTGGGAGACCTGGCTGTTGAGTGATGTTTCCAAACTTCAAGTCTAGCTGCCCATCCATGCTTCTTAATTATCCTTCAAGGGAGGGATCAGGTCTCCTGGTCTCCTAACATCATTCAGAAGGAAGTGGGTCTCTCAATGATGGCCTTTACGAGTTAAAAAGTTTGCATTACCTAGGCTTGTTCCTGAGGAAATCACATTGCCCTTCATCCATCTTGTCCTCTGAGGGGTGGCCCCTGGGGCCTCCCAAGAGAGATGACCAGATTGGTCATTTAACTGGACTCGGAATCACATCCAAAGTAAACAAACAAACCTCTTGCCTAGAGTTTCTGATTTTCCCAGACTCAGATCTGGATCCTCCAAGCAAACTTAGTACTCAGAGCCCGGCAGAAGGTGACCAACCTGGGGTCTCCAGTATTCAGTGGTCGTACCACAACCCAGCAGACACTGAGGCCATACCTCCAACCACGCCCAGCAGAGCCCTTTTAATTTGTGATGACATCACCCAGCCATGTCTGGAGAAAAGTCCCTGCTCACAGGAAGGTGACATTTGTGGTAATCCCAGAATAGTCCCGAGAGCTGTTCTCCACCCTGAACCTCCTGGAAGCCACGCCTATGAGGACAGAAATCTCAAAGCCCCAGAGCCTTTGGTGCTCCAGTGGGAGCATGAAGAAACTTCCAGAAGAGCCATTAAGTCATAGCATCTAAGATCCTGTGAGAAACAGTTGCACAGGGGAAAAAGGGACTGAAAAAAAAAAAACCCTAATGGATTGGTGGGAGAGAGATTTGCCCTAGAGCTTCAGAGGGAACCAATCCCAGGACACTTAAGAGAGACGTTCAGCCTCCAATGAAAGAGGCTTAGTTCCTGTCACTTGTCGTCCTGCTTATCACCGCCTCGGAAAGCATATATGGTCACCACAGAGCACTGGCTTGTGTAGGAAGAACCCCAGCCACTATGGTCCACATCCAAGCAAGGGAAAGACTATTATTACTGTTGTTGAGAGACCCTGGGCCAAGAACTCAGGATCTGTCCAAGGTCCCAACTGCCAGAATCGGGACATTATAAAGGGACTTTGGGCAAGAAGCCCTGTGTCTTTGTGCCTTAGATTCGTTCATGGAGTACTCTGCGGTTCTTGTGCCACACTCATGGGGTGCTCAGGGATTGGATAGAGTTTGTAGAGGACTGCCTGGTACTGACTGCAGTAGGTTTGCAAGATATGAAAGCTGAGATCGCCCTGCACTACCAGGGCTTGGCTGCTCAGCAGAGTTCCTTGCAAGTCTCAAGAGTCGACAACTTTTGTATGGCTACGAGGCAGGGACTGGCTGTCCCTTACTCCTTCCTTGCTCAGCTGACCCTACCCTGGACCCTAAAGGAAGACACAAGTATTGAAAATTCCCTACCCTGCATATGGAAAGAGAGGCACAGGCTGACCTAGGATGGTGCTGTTAGGAACAACATTCTCCCCTGCCATCTCTCACTCTGAGGGAGGAACGCAGGGAAGATGCAGGAGACACTGAGACCAGGAGAACAGGACATGAGTTCTACATCGATCCCTCTCTGGAGTCTTCAGTGTTCCCTTCCAGCCAAGCTTTAGCTATGGGTGCGTACAGTCTGGGCTCAGATCCCTGTTCAGTGTTTGCAGTTTTCCAGGACCAGGCTAAGAGGAACACAGGATGTCTCTTAAGAGTGCACGCATACCTGATGTCCAAGAGGAGATGCAGGATGCCTCCGCCAAATCCACAGAAGTCTGTGGTACCCAGTGCCAGGATGGCTTCAGCTCTGGGCAGGTACTTTTGGGCTAGTTCTTCTCCTACCTGCTGTGTCCATCCATCCAAGGGGATGCCAGAGCCCTGGAACAAGTGTGGACATAAGGCACATGTGTGCAAGCATACCTGTGAGACACTCCAGGACCCAGAAAGAGCCTGCTTTACTTACAGCAAGCCTGTAAATTAAGTGCCATGCTCATGTACCTATGGAGCTGTCCTTGGGTGTCAGATATGCTCTATACACAGTACCAGGAATCGAATCTAGCTTCATGCACATGCCTGTCAAGAGCTCTACCACTGAGCTATCCACCACAGTCCCTAGCCATCCAAGAACGGATGTGTGTGTGTGTGTGTGTGTGTGTGTGTGTGTGTGCATGTATGAATACCAGAGGTCAGTGTGTGTGTGTGTGTATGCATGTATGAATACCAGAGGTCAGTGTGTGTGTGTGTGTGTGTGTGCATGTATGAATACCAGAGGTCAGTGTGTGTGTGTGTGTGTGTGTGTGTGTATGCATGTATGAATACCAGAGGTCAGTGTGTGTGTGTGTGTGTGTGTGTGTGTGTGTGTGTGAATACCAGAGGTCAGTGTGTGTGTGTGTGTGTGTGTGTGTGTGTGTGTGTGAATGCCAGAGGTTAGTGTGGGTCATTTCCTTATTTCCCATCACTTTTTTTTTTTTTTTTTTTTTTTTTTTGCCAGAGAGCCCTGTGAATCCTCCTGTCTCTGCTCTCCACTGCTGAGTTTACAGGCCTGCACAGCCAGGCCAGGATTTTTACACAGGTTCTGGGGATCCGACTCATGTCTGCGTGTTTGTGAGCCATCTCCCCAGACCCTTCAAGCAGTTTCTACATACAAACTCATGCCCACAGTAGATGTGTGAGAGAGCTCTGGACATCGCCCTGGATGCATACATAAAATATCCAATTAAAAAGAAAATAAAGGACGAGGTCCCCAAGGCCACACAGGCTGGTGGCAGAACTGCTAGCACTTGACCCTACACCAGGCTGCTCATTATTTAAATTAAACAACTTCGCCTCACGGTTTGGAGTTTTGTTTTGATTTAGTCCTGAAAGGCACAGGCCTAGGCTGAGAAGATCCATGCCTGTGGGGCTGCAGATGCCCATTGGGGACGGGCATGTGGTGGGGGGGGGGGCTCTGGTACAGCCCAGCTCTGCCCCGCAGGGCCCACCCAGAGTGCAGGCTTCTTCACAGGGAAAGCTGAGTCTTCCTTGAGTCTACCACGCTTCTTACAATTACCTAGCAGTGTTTTGCAGTCTTTGAAGCAGGCAAACCTGTATCCCCTCTGAGGCCATCACAGGAAAGCGTCACAGAAACAACCTTTCACAGAGAAAGCAGCTCGGTTGGTAAAGTGATTGTTGAGCAAGCCTAAGGATCTGAGTTCGATCCCCAGAACCTACATAAAAATGCCTGGTACTGTGGTATACACCTCTGGGATGGTGGAGACAGAGGAATCTCTGGTGCTCACTGGCCAACGTTGCTAGCTTGCTCAGCAAGTTCTGGGCCAATGGGAGACTCTGTTTCAAAGAATGTTAGACGGCGCCTAAGGAATGACACCCGAGGTTGTCAGGCCTCCCCACGAATGAATGAGTACATGCAAACACAGGTACTCAAAACCTCATATAGGAAGCTTTGCTGAGAGCTTCAGCTAGACTCTGGGAACACAGATACAGATATGCCATCACCTGAGCCTCAGTTTCCCCAAATCTGAGTAGAGGTAACAAGGAAGCTAGTGGTGCACACTGGTATTTTAAGCCTAGCTCCTGTCCTATCCCTGGCAGAGACAACTGAAATAGCTTCCTAATGCAGAACCTAGGCTTGGGGGGTTGGGGGTGGTTGAAAGGTGGGCCATCCTTTTGGTTAGCGACAAAACCTCCCATGGAAGCTCCCGGAGGAAAAAGCCCACTCCTTACCTCCTCCCACACCCCATGGGCAGCCGCAGGGACATGTCCTGGCCACCTGCCAGCTCCCAGACATGCCTGTGGTGATTCCTGGAGCCCAGCCAGATGCTGTCACACACCCCAGGGGCCCCTCGGAATTCTTGGCTTTTGTTTTCAATGACGTGGGATGCTCTGGGAAGGGGGAGTCTGCAGGGACGGGGCTCTGGGGATCCTCTTGCAATGGCAAGACCTGGGTCTCCCATCCTTGTACCAAGAGACCCAGCCCATGTACAATTGCTGATTTCCAATAGAGAAGTCAGTACTGGTAGCAAAGAGACAAGAGGGAGGGGCACACACTGGGTACCACGCTGCACACGCGTGATAAGACACCTGCTGGGCGTAGGGAAAAGAGATGGGCCCAGTGCCAACCCTTAGGGGCTCAGTGGTTGGCAGGGGCAGGAGGACCAAAAAGATGATGTCCATGAGGACCAGGCCAGCTGGACACAGCTGCTGGCAGAGTCCCCAGGAGGCTTCCCACTCCTCCAACATGGAGGTGGTTAGCTTCATCCTTGCTGTCCTCCAGCTGGTCAAGGGTGAGCCTTAAAGGCCTGGCAGGGTTCAACTTACCCTGCTGGGCCTCCCTTCAGCACTTTGGTTAAAGACAGGAACTACTATGCCCTAATTATATCCCAGGTTTCGCCACCCAAGGCCTATGTCCCCATAGCCCGAGAAAAGAATTCCACTGCTATCTGTTAACACCTAAACGAAATGTTTCCTTAGCTCCAGTCTACTTGCTGGCAGTGAACTTGGGACTTGGGCACCTGTGAGCACAGGTCCAGCTGCTGGAGTGGGTCCTCCCCAATGGCCACCAAGGGAGGACCTGGCCTGATCCATCCTTGGGCAGTGGGCAGGAGCAGGGCTGTTCAAGTGACTGCCCCCCCACTGCCGCCACTGCCGCCATGGTCCCACAACTTCCTTCAGGTTTTCTGTACCTATCTTTCTCTCCCACCTCACGCCTCACAGGACAAGGACCCGGGAAAGGGTGGTTAGGTGGGGCTTCTGCACACGGCTGGCTCCTGATGCACACTTTTTGGTCACAGATTCTCTCTCAATCAGAGCTTTGGCCTTCTTGCTTCTTCAAAAAGGCTCTCTCCTGCTCTGCCCACCCTGCAGACCACTCTGGAAACTCTCACTCAGTGAGATGAAGACACAAGCTTTGACTCCAGAGGCCCATGGGGCAAAATGAGATCTTCCGGTTCCCCGACGAATCCTCCATTCTTGGCAGGTAAGATTTGGAGACTAGGATATTCTGCATTTTATTCTCAGGTGCACGTTTCTGCAACAGTACCTACACACCCTGACCTTTCTGATGGCACCAAGCCTTCTTCTCAGAAGGTCACAGCAACCCTTGAAGTGACCAGAGGAACTGGACTTGAAGCAAGAGACCAGAACATTGATAAGATGGTGGGCCTGCCTAGAGCAATAGAAGATGCTCAAGTGGGATGATCCCAGATGAAGTTGACCGGCCCTGACATCCTCTCCTGGTTCTTACCCCAACCTGAGAGCCTCTGAGGGAATCTAGAAATGCCTAGGCCAGGTACAGGAGACTCTAGAGCTGTTCCTTGGCTACAAAGCCTGGTTACCTCCCTGGGCCCTTGCTACATCCCTGAGTGAGCACCTTGGACCCACTTAGTAGGCAAAGAGGCTTGGGGACAATGAGCTCATTGCACAACACAGTGTTAGCACAACATGAGACCGCACAGCAGCTGGGAAACTAGCCAGATCTCTCTCAGAAGTCTACATGTGGCTCTGCAGGCAGGACGCACAGGCAGATACTCCAGAGAGTCAGAGAGGCCCATTGACTGGGCCTCTAAAGCTGACATATGTCTGTAAGGTTTTTATCCCCAGCATGGGTAGGTCCTGCTGACTGGTGTGTCAGTCCCCCGGTGCATTAGAGACTACTCTGGGCCCACAGGTCCTCCTGACAGGCCAGCCCAGAGCCTGTGCCCCCATGCAGAGCTGCAGAGAGGGTATGACTGAACCTCCACACACCTTCTCTGGGGCAGGACTCTGTCAGCAGTCCTCAGGCACCACTCAGCCCTGTGGAAAGCAAACTGGAAACTCGAGAGGGGGGGAAGGCAGAGGAAGAGGCAGAGAAAAGAGGACAGAAGAGGAAGAACTAAAAAAGAACAGGAAGGAGAGAAGGAGAGGAGGAGGAAGAAGGATGATGGGGAGAAAAGAGGAAGGAGGTGGAACAAAGAGGGAAGGGGAGGGAGAGAAGGAAGAATTTGGAACGAGGAGGCAAGAAGGAAAAAGGCAGAAGGAAGGCAGAAAGACTGGTTGCTACTTGTGGCCCCCAGTCTCGGAGGGCACTTCTACAATACACTCCCAACCAAAAGGCTCAGAGAACATAGCAAAAGAAAAGGAGAGATGGTAAGAGTCAGAGTTTGCTGTGAGATCGTGTCTCCTAGGGACGAATCAGAAGCTACCCCTCGTCTTACCAATGTGACCATCCAACCATGAGCTGAGCAAGGGTGACAAAGAACATACCAAACTGGCCAAGGAGAAGCCTTTGAGGCCTCAGCCCTTAGAAAGAGCCACAGGCAACTGAGGAAAACTGAGAGGTGGTCTCCCCTAAGGAGAAGCAGGCCAACTGGTTGTCTAGGGCCAAATGGTCAACTCTGAACATATGCTTGCAAGCAGCATCGTGTGGACTCCAAAGGTTATATTTAGGCAAATATATGTATTTAATATATACATATGAATATAATTCATACATCCATATGTGTACATAATACATATGCACATACATACACAGGTATGCATGCAATCACAGTGAAAAAAGAGCCCATGAATTTGAGGGGAAGTACTGAGGGGCATGCGGGAGGGTTTGGCAGGAGGAAAGGAAAGGAGAAGTGTTATTATTAAATTATAATCTCAGCGTTGGGGATTTAGCTCAGTGGTAGAGCGATTGCCTAGCAAGCGCAAGGCCCTGGGTTCGGTCCCCAGCTCCGAAAAAAAAAATAAAATAAAATAAAATAAAATATAATCTCAAAAACAAATAAACAAAAAAGAAAGTCTGGCTACTGGTCAGGGGTCCCATAGAAGTATTGATCCCTTTGGGGCAGGTCAATGGAGTTGGTTGCCTAGCAACAGTAGAAAGTATGAGGTCACAGGCAGGAGGTATAACTTTGGGGACACAGCCTAGGTGAGAGCAAAGAAGCCCCAGTCTTCTCTCCCCCTCAGATAGAGCTGCTATGGGCTAGCCTCAGTAGGAGCCAGCTCCTCCTTTGGCCAGCCTCAAAAGAACAGGGCTGCTGCTGGCAGGCCTCCATGGGAAGACCAGGTTGAAATTGGGTCTGTCAGAGCCCACAGCAGAACAGGGCCAGTTCCCCTCCACCTCTTCAGAGACTCCAAAGATCCACCCAATCCAGGTACTCCTTGAAAGGTCAAATGTAACCCAGAGTGTTACCTACGCCAGCTCATGTCTTTCCTTGCCCAGTACAGAGATCTAGCCCTGTCAGGCACCCTGAACCCCACCAGATCCCACAGGGTCAACCCTATAGGTCTATTACAGGTAACAAGAACTGCTGGCTATGCCTACCTCATTGAAAACTAGATCCCCTAACCTCCATCCTATGAGTCAGCTGGTTCACACAGGGCTCTGAAGAGAGATACCAACTCCTCCATTGATGACTGGACTGGAGCAAAGCACCATGGGACAAAGCCAGAGTTATAGCTATGGAAGTAGGCAGAGCTTGAGTTAGTCCTGGCCTCCTTTCTGAGTGACTCTAAGGAGCTCGTGGTCCAGTGGACCACTTCCCCCATGAGACAAAAATGGGTGACAGGGTGTCCTCAAGCCTAAAGATCTACAGTCACAGGGCCCTTCCCTCTTTGGTCGTTGAGCCAAGAACATCTTTGGGAGGGGGAGGAGATTTATGCCAGTTTTTGTGGTTCCAAGCTTAGGGACTGTGTGCCTGGCTCACCACCTGGCTTAATTCCTTGAGTCTCCCACAGCTCCTTTAAGAGGAAGAAGCACTGGGGTTGGGGATTTGGCTCAGTGGTAGAGCGCTTGCCTAGGAAGCGCAAGGCCCTGGGTTCGGTCCCCAGCTCCGGAAAAAAAAAACCAAAAAAAAAAAAAAAAAAAAAAAAAAAAGGAAGAAGCACTGTGTCCTGTTCAGAGAATGAAATGGAGGTGCTGAAAAAAGGCAGGGTAGAGTTGGGGTTCAAACATAGGCCTCCAGACTGCAAGGGAGGAATGTGATACCAAGGAAGAAGAATGGTGCACAGAGTAACAGTGGTGAGTGGGGGCACAGCCACCCACCCCTGCCCCGGAGCACAGAGGACATGCTGTAGCCTCATTCCCATTCTGCAGTGCCTCTCAAACAGCTGAACAGTGATTGACGGAGGTGACAGGAGCTGCATTGCCAAGCCCAGCAAACATCTGTCAGCAACTGGATGTCCTGTTGGGTACTGGAGTGTTCTGGAAACTTGAGAGAGTCCGGTTGGAGCTCTTATCAGGGACCCTGCAGTCCAGTGAGACAATACAAGGGTAGGTAATACAAGGGTATGACACAATATAGAAGGTCAGAACTGTAACATTGGGGAAGGGACACAAATTTGTGAGGGGTGGAATGCTTCAGGAACAGCTTGATCCAGGAGCTATGGTGAGAATGAGACTTTAAAAACTGCACAGGAGTTTTCCACTGTGAAAAAGAATCACAGGTGGAGAGGGCAGTAAGCTAATGGCATCTAAAAACGCACGGTCACCTCACGCATAGAAAGGCTGGGTACTCAGGAGCCCCATATGCCCAGCAGAGCCGCTGAGGGAGCCCCCTGTGGAAAGTAACGAGGGCAGGACTCTACTGTCCTGGATGCGCTCCCAACTCTCTCTGCTGCTCCATGCAATTTATTTCTGAGCTTCTCCCTAAAAGCCTATAGCTGGGACCGGAGGTGGCACTGGGTAACCTCCCGCCCAGCAAGGGCAAAGCTCCTTGGCCAAGACACCAGGCACTTCCTGGCTTGGCTCCGCGTCTGGGGGTTGGGGGAGGGGGTCCGGGGGCGACATTCCAGCTGCCATTCCAGCTCCTCCTCGACAATTTGTCCATTTCCTGCCTTGGCTGCAAATCCCAACCATTTCCTTCTCGGCCGCCTCCGGCCTCTGCCCGCTGCCTGGCCCTGCGTTGACCCTGAGGGACAGAGGACCGTCTTGTCCTGCCAGCTCTGACTTTGGAAGCAGCACTGCCCTCAACCCAGTGTCTGCCAAGAAACCCTAAGGGTGAGGTGGGGGCTGGAAAGAAGTGTGAGCCACTGTGGAGGAAAGCCCTGACCATCAGGCTCCTGGGTCACTCCCCTGCCAACGGCCTAGCTCTAGTTGGCAGATTGCATTTATAAAATCTGCTGTGTACATCTAAGAATCTGTGCTGGTGTTTAGGTGGGGATCAGCACCTGCCAGCCACAGCCCTCAGTGGACAAAATGCCATGTGCCATGCCTTCTTGGACTAGGGACCCCACGTTCAACATGGAAGGCTCAGTACCCAGCCCAAGTCTACAAATGTTGGGAAGAACTTTCCAGATGCATAGATGTGGTAGGTCCTCAGAGCCGTTCCTCGAAGGAGCACAGGAACCTGGGAGTGCCCTACAAGGGTCCTCTTCAACACCCCAAACCTGGGTTAGAACCTCGAGCACGCTTGATAGCAGACACATCCTCCACTGAGCTCCTGAGAGCTGACGATATGATCAGACTGGGAACACGCACACACCCCCGACATGTGTGTATGACACAATAGGGTCCTGATGTCATCCTCATGCTGACATTTGCACAGAGACAAAGGGCACAGAACAAAGTCTGGTCTTTTGAAGAAACACGCCACTGCCCTGTGTGGGTAAGTGTAACACTCGCCTCCTTGCTCCCCACCAGTGTCTGTCTGTGGGTAGAGCACATCCTAACTCAGGGACATCAGGATTCTTCTTTAAGGGGTACAGGGAAGAGTCTTTGACCACTGAAGGCCTCTAGGGAACATGAGGCTAGAGGTTGCCCTGAGAGCCACCCCCAAGGCATTCTTCTTCCTGACCCACGTGGCTGAACCTCAGACAGTGCCCTTTAGGTTGACAGTGAGAGCTTCCAGGAAAGCAGAGAACATCCCGTTGTGGGGGAGCAGGAGAACACAGGGTAAGATGTTGGTGACCTTCACATATAAAGGAAGTGTTCATCGTGCCCACTCCGGGCTGGGCAGCCTCCAGTGAGAGCTAGAAAGATTTTTCCATGCTGGATCCAGAGTCCAGTTAACAGAACCGATCAAAGCTGAGCAAGCTGGCGGGCAGCTGTGAGCTTTGGCGTAAGAGCTGCGAAGTTGATCTAAAGGCAGGAGCACCCATGCCGTGCTTATTTGAGAAACGTCTCCATAGTAGAAAGGGTTAATATGTCACCAGAGGTTCTTCCCAGCCTCACCCCCCCCCCAACCCCCAGCACCACTCCCCAGAGCAGAATCCTGAGAAAATCTCATTTCATAGTTTCCCAGAAAGCCAGGTGCATGGCAGCTGCGGCATGTGTGGCGGGAGCGATTCCCAGGCAGAGGAGAGTGAAATGGAGACCGGGCCCAGGCTGGCCGCTGCCTCCAGGGTGAATGCTCAGGTCCCCTAAAGCCAGGGAGAGCTTCCTGATCCCTCCCTATAACCTCTACCCAGCGCTGTGGTAAGAGCATCATCTATCCAGCACCAAGGCCAGATACAAACCTAAGAGTGCAGAGCCTGTACTGAACAGCATCTGAACAGAGAGAGCAGATGCTCCAAGAAAACTGAGCTTTAGTTTGTAGCAGGGCGGAAGGAGCCCAGGGCCTCCTACATTCTATCCCTGAATACCTCTAGCCCCTCACTGAGGGATTCTAGCCAGGACCTCTACTACTGAGCCACAAACCAACCCCTCACTGGGGGATTCTAGGCAGGGGCTCTACCACTGAGCCACGCCCCCAGCCCCTCACTGGGGGATTCTAGGCAGGGGCTCTACCACTGAGTCACACCCCAGCCCCTCACTGGGGGATTCTAGGCAGATGCTCTACTGTTAAGCTCTATCTTCATTCTTCCTTCTACTTTTTAGGACAAGGTCTCCATAAGTTACCCCAGTTGGCCTTGAACACACTCCGTAGGTCTTGAACTTAAGATCTACTTGCCTCAACCTCCCTCCCAAATACTTGATATCACAGACATGAGCCACCAAGCCTAGCTGGGAAAACTTAGTCTAATTTGGGGCCAGTGACATGGATCAGCAGGTGAAGTCACTTGGTGCACAAGCCAGATGGCCTGAACTCAGGCCCCAGAACCCACAGTGGAGAGGACCAACTCTTGAAAGTTGGCCATTGACCTCCATATACATGCTGTGACACACACACACACACACACACACACACACACACACACACACGCACATATATGCATATACACAGTAACACCACCACTACCACCACCACTGTCATCACCACCACCACCAATAATAATGATTAATAATAAAAATAATAATGATACATAAAATCTGCTTTTTATTTAAATATTCAAATACCATGCCTGGACCAAATCTAGATCCCAGTAAAATAGCCAGGATTCAATAACATTGAATCCTTTCAGCCCAGCTTCACCCCAACCTGCTGTAGGAAATGGGCCCCTGCAGAGCTGCGCATGGGGAATGACAAACACATTGGAAGGTCTGACTCTGGGGTGCCGTCCCCTCATGACTTAAGCAGGAGCCTGCCCCACACCCAACTCTGCCAGATAGGACTGATCCTTCCTCATGTCAGTGGAAGGCACAGAAGCCTGCACAGGGATGGGCTTTGTCCGGGGTCCCAAACTGAACAACAGAGCTAGAAACCAACCAATAGCCCAGCCGGAAGAGCCACTGGGTCCCCTCCCTCACCCTTGCCCATAACAGAGCAGATGTGGCCAAGGAGGTGGGGCTGTGTTGGGCCTGACTCTGTCCATGCCCCTAAGAGTCTAGACCAGGCTGGAGTCCATGTGGCACTCAGTGATCCCCAGCCTCACCCATCTGCATACGGCAAAAAAATGGCTGAGCCCAAGGCCATCTCAGGCATCTGTCGGCCTCCCCGGGGCTCCGGGGCTGCCGGTTGGTAGCGGTAGCAAACACCACTCTCCTCTAATAAAACAAATCATCCGAGACTGTGGAAGCCACAAGAGGAAACAGCTGTGCGCTGCTGGCTGTGAACATGGGTTTCAACGACGCCCATCTCAGCTCGCCTGCTTCACTCCTGTGGAATTCTGGATGCCTGGCGGGCGCCGAGCGCTCTGGATGGCCACGCACGCACGCACGCTGTCAGTTCAATAGACTGCCGCCGGCACCTACTGTATACAAGACACCGTCACCAACTCACAGCCGTCACGTCCTCGTGGTCACTACTCCTCCACCACCTCCCGAGCTGCCACCTCACAACCATCCCCGTGACAGACATTCCTCACAAGGACCGCAGCCCCAGAACCATCACTTCCTCACCACCGCCCCACAACTGCCACCTCTCCACATGTGCCACCTTGTGATTGCCATCCTCTGCTCCATCCCCACCACCATCTCTCACTTGCCACCATCCCTATCACGCCGTCTTCATGCCCATGAACGGTTCACAGCGTAAGTTGTAAGTCGTGAGTTGTATAGGGTAGCTCTGACGTCAAGCCGCCCTCAGACTCCACCCATCAACACCGCCCCCCCCCATCCAGATCCAATTGCCCACGGCCTAGCAGGGCTTTCGGGGTGGGGGGTTCCACACTGGGACACTAAAAGCACAACCAAGCCCCCACGTATGGGCAGACTTCTCCCTTCCGGTGACCCCAAAGATGCCGACTACACAGTAATGGCTTAACCGCATACCCCTCAGGCTTCCCAGAGTTAGGTCAGTTTTCCCCACTCGGGGAGCTCCTGACTGGTATTTATGTAATCTCCAAGAAGGCCCAGCATAACTGCAGCCTGTAGGGATGGCTACAATCATTAAGGTTTTGTACAGTCTGTGTAACAAGCATTCTTGTCGATCTTGGGAAGTGGGTACTCACGAGGGTGTGAAACAGCTTACCCTAAAAGTGAGTTTTCTGCAGCACTCTGTGGTACGATAGACTGGGGAGGAGATGGGCATTGAGGAAGACAGGTCATTTCACTACAGCTCAACTGGAACCTTCTACTGGGATGCCCAGAAGCTGAGGGCATAGACAGGGTTAGAGAGGCCACTGTAGTGCACCCCCAGGATCTGGTGCAGAGCACTGTTTCTTCCCTACATGACACATTTGCAAACTCCCTGGCTGGTGTCCCTGTTGTGGGAGTATCTGAGAACATAGACCGTCATCCCGAGACTCGGCAGTCACAGAGGTGCCTGCAACTCTAAAGCTGCCTATCTAATATGACAGCCATCAGCCGCGTGTGGGCACCCAGTTTATATCATAGGAAACATGGTGCCAACTGCATGTCACATGACCAGTGGACACAGTGGCCATTGGCTGCCATACTGGGCAGTGCAGGTAAAACGCACACGTCAGAAGTGTTCATCAGTCAACACTAGTTCACAGGCAGGAGCCCTGCCAGCTGTCGCTTACAGAGGCCAGAGCTACAAGGTACCACAACTTACCACAGAAGATGTGGCCTAGATAGATTTTTGTCTGTGTCCTGGATGCCACAGGCCCAAGACTGAGGTGTCAGCTAGGCTGACTGAGCCTCTAAGGGAATCTGGTCTGCTACAGCAGGTGACCCTGGGCTTGCATACATGGCCCCATCTATGGGCCTGTGTGTTCAGACCACGTTCATGCATGCGTGAGTGTGAGAGTATGTGTGTATGTGTGTGTGTGCACGCGTGTGTATGCAGTTGTGTCTCTTGCCTCGTCCCAAGATGAACGTAAGCTCAATGGATCTAATTACACCTGGAAAGACTGTGTTTTCAAATAAGATCCTTTTGAGCGGTTTTTAATACAGTTCCCCATGTTGTGGTGAGCCCCAACCAGAAAATTATCTCTTTCTACTTCATAACTGCAAGTTTGCTACTGTTATAAGTTGTAATGTGAAGATCTGATATGCAGGACATTTGATAGGTGACCCCCTGTGGAAGGGTTGTTCCATCTCCATGGAGGGGGTCATGCCCAAAAGTTGAAAACTGCAAACCCCTTCATAGCAAACCCCTTCCCACGGCTCCTGACTGATGTTTATGGCTATCTGGGTCAGCTGACTCTATCTCAAGAGCATGAGTTCCCAGGATAGACATGGGCCTTGATCACCAGTGACCAATAAGGCCTGGTCATGATGCACACTCCCCCAACCCTTGAGAGTAGATAGAGGAGTAGGTAGGTAGATAGGTCGGTGAACAGGAGGGTAGGTAAATGGATGGACTGATAAGTCGACTCAGAGGCCGTGGGGGTTCTGGCTTCCAGATTTCTGGAGAGCCTCAGGCACGTCTACCTCAGCAAGAAACTTCAGAGTCTAGGACAATAGCACAGAGACAGCCTGGTCACAGCATGGCCACTTATCTAAGACCCCATTTCAGTGACCCACAGTGCAGGCTTATCTTGCTACGTCCCTTCAACTTTTCCAGATGAGCTGTGTAGGGCTTTGTAAGTTGATGGCCAGAACTATAGAGGGATCACCTGGGTCTCCAAAGTATCCTTAGATAAAGACAGTATCAGAGAGAGAGAGAGAGAGAGACACCCTGGGCCTCCCTTACACCAGGACCAAGGTTGTAGGGCTACTGAGATGAACAGCCCCAGGGAGCCGACCCCGACAAGCTCTGCAAGGATCCTCCTGCTACCCTCTCCCCAGGATCCCTTCAGAGCTGCGTGGAGGGCAACTAATGCCTAGGAAGCTTCCAGAAGGCACCCTGGAACAATCCTTTGAACTTTCTCACATGACCTTGTCCAGACCAGACCCCCATCTCTCCCTCTTGAATAGAAGGGAAAGTCAGGGGCCTGGCAGTTCTCTGGGGGCTCCTGGGAGTTCCTAGGCAGGCTGGAGGTTCTGGGGAGCATAAAGTATGTCTTACAAATGAAGACAGTGGCTAAAATGAGAGAAAATGCTAAAAATAGTTCTGCTGACTCAGACCCCGCTCAGAGTTCTGTGGGAAAGTGTCATGGGACAGAGGACTAACATCCCCAACCCCTTAACACCCACAGCTCCCCACTCCCACCCTCCCCCACCCACCAGATTTCACACTAACTCTACCACAGCTCGAGGAAGAAGTGGGAGGGATTTTGGAGGACACTTTGGGTCGTGCGTGCAGAAGTACCAACCAAGGACAGATATAAACCGAGTCGTGGATCACATCACATGACAGGAGACTTGGGATTCTCTTGCTCTGCTGTCCTCACTTGGCCTCAGACATCAGCCTTAAGCCCTCACAGTGGCAAGATAATAGCCAGGGTCCCAGATCTCACCTTTGCGTCTACCAACCTCAAAGGGACCTCCGCAAACCCCTCTCTGCTCCTGCTGACGGACGGAGTTGCTGTGCGTGCTTCTCCAGGCTGCCTGGGCCATACTCCTAGGCTCAGGAGGAGCTGGGAGCGTAGGTAGAGAAGCCTAGCTGTGGCCAGGAAGGCCAGGGCTCACTCCGGCAGTTACTTGGAGGGAATGTGACAGACTCTACTCCTGGAGAGGCACCTAGACAGGTTGCCACTATGTCTGGCCACCATGAGTCCTTCCCACACTTGAGCAGCCAGGAGGCCTGAACAAGAGAGTCTCAGGAGAAAACGTGTCTGTGCAGAAGGTTTTAGATGGAAGGATTGTGGGAGTTTGCTCTTCTTCAAGCCACCTCGTTTAAAATAATAATGATGGGAGAACACTGGTTTATTTTTTTGTTTTGTTTTTGCCCATTTCTTGCCTTCTCAGGCAGGGCCTCCTGTAATGTGGGCAGGCCTCAAATTGACTATGTAGCTGAGGTTGGCCCTGCTTCACGCACTGAGTGCAGAGGTGCCAGGCCACCCAGAGCCTCTCTCTCTCTCTCTCTCTCTCTCTCTCTCTCTCTCTCTCTCTCTCTCTCTCTCTCTCTCTCTGTGGATGACAGAAAGTGCTGACCAGAGTGCTTCTGAAGCAGCTAAATTGGACGAGGAAGGCCGGTGGGCACCTTCACCGTGCTTGGCTACAACATATGAGAACCGTTATCTTTATTCACTTCATTTGACTGGTTGTGTATTTGCTGATTTATTTAAGCAGGGTCTCACGTATCCCAGGCTGGCCTGATTCACCATATAGCCAATGATGGACCTGCACTACGGATCCTCTCGTTGTCTGCCTCTCTGGTGCCGGGCCTTACAGGCATGCACTACCACACCCTGCTAAATCTTCCGTGCGTGTGTGAGGAGGGATGAGTGTATCAGTAAGGGGGACAAGAGGGGTGTTAGGTGCTCAAGTCTATCACGCTTCATCTGATTCCCTTGAGTTCTTCGGGAAAGCACAGTGGGCCAGAGGGCTGAACCTCAAGCTAGGCTGGAAGCCAGCAAGCCCCAGTGATCATCCTGTCTCTGTCCCCTATAGTGCGTGGGTCACAGACGGCTGTACGGTTGCACCTAAACTTTTATGTGGGTAATGGGATTTGAACTCAGGTCCTCAGGCTTATACAGCAAACTCTTTAATCCACAGAGACACTTCTTCAGCTATGAAAGCAGCCCTCTGGTCATAGAGCATGAAACCCAGAATCCAAAAAACCTGCCATGAGTCCCTTTAGGGCAACACCAGGGATTGCAGAGGGGTGTGGGGTGTGGGGTGTGGGGTGTGGGGTGTGGGGTGTGGGGTGTGGGGTGTGGGGTAGGATCCACAAAGTGGTGGTAAGACTGTGACTCTCCATTCCGTGCCACAGCACCTGAGGTAAGAAAAATACTCTCCCACCCCACCCCTCTACTAATGAACCATGTAACTGTCTCTGAAAACAAGAATTATACTCTTTGTCACCCGTGAAATGGACCCTCTTCCAACCTCGATCCCAGATTCTGTTTGTAAGAAAAATAACGTTAGCTGAGTCAGCGAGATGCTTGAGCAGGTCACGGTGCCTGATGCCAAAGCGTGCCAGCCCGAGTGCCATTCCCAGAAGCCACATGGGGGAAAGAGAAAATGGACTCCCTCAGGCCATCCTCTGACTTCCACATGTGTGCCACCGGCACGCTCACAACATAAGCTGACATAAATAAATAATTAGCTGATCTACTTAAAAAGTTAATAAATTAATAATTACTAAACCCTAACTCTCAGAGCACATTTTTTTTTCTCATATCAAGAAAAAGGGAACAGCACTTGAGAGGCAGAAGGGGGAGTTCAAAGCTAGCTTAAGCAAGAGAGTGAATATAAGTCCAGCCTGGGTAATTTGGCAAGATGCTCTTAAAAAACAAAAAACAAAAAACAAAAAAACAAAACAAAAAAGAAAAACTAAACTAAACTAAAAGAGGGGGGAGCTGGCGAGATGGCTGAATGGCACTGTCTGCTCTTCCAAAGGACCTGGGTTCAATTCCCAGCAATCACATGGCAGCACATAACTCTCTGTAACTCCAGTTCCAAGCAATCTGGCAGCCTCACGCCACTTCACATTAAATTATTGAGAGAGAGAGAGAGAGAGAGAGAGAGAGAGAGAGAGAGAGAGAGAGAGAATGAATATGCAGGCACCCTCCCTAAAATGGAAAGAAACATTCTGGAATGTTCTTGTGGATTTGGTTCTGTTCTGCCCTGCTTCATATTTGTGCTTTGGAATATGTCCATCAAAAATTCAACTGTCAAAGTCTCAACCCACCAGGGCCTAAAAAATGTCACCTTGTTGGAGATGGGGCTCATTTGAGAGACTAGGGAGACTACTAAGGGTGTGTCCAGGAAGTACAGAAAGGAGAAATTGGGACCCAGGACAGTCACAGACCAAGGGAAGAGGATGCAAATGGCCAGGAGACAAACGAGGTGTGAACGGTTGCTCTGCAGCCATGAAGGACCCTGTCCAGCCCACACTGTGGCCTCCGACCTCAGATGTTATGGAATGTTGTCGGGCTTTGCTGTTGTTGTTCTTTTAGTTCATTCATATATATATATATATATATATATATATATATATATATATACATAGTGTGTGTGTGTGTGTGTGTGTGTGTGTGTGTGTGTGTGTGTGTGTGTGTGTGTGTAAGGATACAAGGGTCAGTCCTTGTTTTCCACTGCGAAAAGCCGGATGTAGTAGCCCAGGTGTGGCAGCACATATCTCTAATCCCAGGGCTGCAAGGCAAGATAAGACACAGAGACTCTCTGGAAGCTCATGGCTGGTTAGCCCAGTGAGCAACAAAGAGAGCCTTTTCAAGGGATCTGAACTCAGGTTGTCCTGCTTATGTGGCTAGTGACTTACCTATTGAACCGTTTCTTCAGCCATGTCCGCTGAACAGAACCTACTGACCTGAAGTCCTTGGCAGGGACACCCCAGGAGATGTATAATTCCATCCTCTCCCACCTCCTCACCTCAGCCCAGCAGACACCTCTGTAGCCCTCAGGACACTGACAATGGAGTTCCTGGAGTACAGAAAGTCATGCATTAGTCATAGACTGGGAGGTTGGAAGAGAAACATCTCTAAGGTTCTTTGGGATGAGAGCAGCAGTGACCATAGGCTTATGGAAATCAGAGTCTTAGGATGCTACCTCCCTAGAGCCTGGTTCACATAGTCCTTCAGAAGGGAGCCAGGGTCCTACCACCTTCTTTTCAAAGCTACTGATCTCATCGGGGTACTTTTGGTTTCCACCACACTAACTGTGGATGTGTATGACACCCTCCACAGCCATCAGGTCATAAGTCACAGGTCACAAGATAATGATGTCATCAACTGACTCACCCACTGGAAAGTTCAGAGTGATGGGCAGTTCGGACCTGGAGAAGGGTGGATGGGTGAATGGTCAAGGCTATGCCAAATAAATAAATAAATAAATAAATAAATAAATAAATAAATAAATGCACACACACACATATATATATATATATATATGTGTGTGTGTGTGTGTGTGTGTGTGTGTGTGTTAGAACTTTCTGTCATATCTTTACTGCTTTACTGCCTGGTCACTACACTAGGACATGAGCAACCCTACAGTGCCCTCCATGTTGGGTGTCTAATATAATGAGTGCTTATGGAACTGAAGCACAGCTCTGCTACTGTGTTTGTCCCACTAAAACACAAAATTAATTCAGCTTTTTCTCCTGACCCCAAAATGTCTGCGGAACAGAACAAGAGGCAAGATGAAATATTCATAGCTTTGGAGTTTATTCTCCCAAATGCGTGCAAATATAACTTGGCTGTTCCTCCTAAGATGGATCTATATTACCTGAGGGCCATGAGTCTGGGGACAAAGGCTGTGTGGGCACACACCACAGGCCCCCTTGAGGCTACACAGCCAAAGAGACTGACCTGGGGACAGATGCTAGAGGTTGCAGAAAATGAAGCCCTGGGGAGGGAGGCTGAGGCCAAGTAGACAATGAGGCCTGAACCCTTCAGGTTTCCCAGGGCCAGCTACCAAGTGGCCAGCAAGTCCTCATCCAGTCTTTCACATAAAATGACTGACAGACAAGGACTCAGTATCAAGTCTAGGAGTGGACGTCAGAGGTTTCTGGTGGTAAGCTGGGTACATAACTAAGTTGGCAGAGTAGCACGCAAAAAGCCCTGACTTCTGTCTCCAGAACCACCTAAGTGAGGCCTGGTGGTACAGGCCTGTAATCCCAGCATTGAGGAGGTTGAAGCAGGAGAATCGTCAGTTCAAGATTATCCTCAGCTACACAATGAACCTGAGGTCAACCTGAGCAATATATGATCCTGTCAGTGAAACGGGAGGGGCAGGATAAGGCTCTTCAATGACTTCTACAAGAAAGGACTTGGTGGAAGTAGTGTCGTTTATTTCAGTCATTCTAAAGGCTGCACAGGGGTCATGCATCATAGTTGCTTATTGTTCATATATAAAATGTCCCCATAGGCTCACGTAGTGAAGGCTTGACTCTAGCTGGTGGTGCAGTGATTGGATCACAAGGGCACTGGCTTCGTCAAGAATTCATTCATAATTCCAGAGCTAAACTGGCTACTAGGTGGCTGGTCCTGGTTGGAGGCTGGAGATCATGAGAATGTTGTCTTACGGATATATCTCAGGTTGGTGAGATGGCTCGGTCAATGCCTTAGTTGTCCTATATGTAAGGAGTGGTCATGAACAGCACCTACCCCACAGAGGAGCTCTGAGAATTCAGAGAACTTCACCCAGCAGATGGCCCGAGCAAGACATGTTATTGAAGCCTTTCGCCTTGGCCCATACTAAGGTGTACATGTGAGAGACTAGCCTAATGAGCTCTTGTTTTCCCCTTGTGGTTAGCATCAGAATGCAAAGGACCCCAGGCATAGTGACCAGCCATTGAGAAGTGTTCAAAAACTTGTGGTGGATGAATAAATGGATGATGGGTGCACAGGTGGGTAAGTAGATGAATGAGTGGATGGATTGGAAGAGAAGGTGGATGGATGGATGGGCAGGAGGGTGGATGGATGGATGGATGGATAGGTGGATGGATGGATGGATGGATGGATGGATGGATGGATG
Source organism: Rattus rattus (assembly GCF_011064425.1). Lineage (NCBI taxonomy): Eukaryota > Metazoa > Chordata > Mammalia > Rodentia > Muridae > Rattus > Rattus rattus. The sequence continues at coordinate 14,239,266 of NC_046169.1, read as the reverse complement.
GATGGATGGATGGATGGATGGATGGATGGATGGATGGATGGATGGATGGATGGATGGATGGATGGATGGATGGATGGATAGATGGACAGACGGACAGATGGATGGATGGATGGATGGATGGATAGATGGATGGATGGATAGGTGGGTGGATAGAAAGATGGATGGATGGATAGGTGGATGGATGGATGGGTGGATAGAAAGATGGACAGGAGGGAGGATGGATGGATGGAGGGATGGATGGATGGATAGGTGGATGGATAGATGGGTAGACAGATGGATGGATGGATGGATGGATGGATGGATAGATAGATAGATGGATGGGCAGGAGGGTGGATAGGTGGATGAATGAGTAGATGTGTGAGTAGGTGGGAATGAAGGAGGATAGATGAATGAATAGACCAACGGATGGATGCATGGAAGGATGAAGGATGGGCAAGTAAGTAGGTAGTGGATGGGTGAATGGAGGGTGAATAGGTGGCTAGGTGAGCAGATCAGTAGACAGGTAAACAGTAGATGGGCAGATGGATCAGTAAGTGGGTGGGTGGGTAGATGGATAATTGGACACTGGGTGGGTGGATAGAAGTGGTGGGTAGATAAATTGGATGGATGCATGCATGCATGTGAGGCTTGTGAGACCAAAGGCATCCTCTTCTCTGATGCCCTGATGACCGAGGTGCGGATCACCCTCCCCAGCCTGACAACAGGAGTAACTCTGTGCTGGAGCTGGATAACCCCCCACCCCTCCACATGCTACTGGGAGCTGCTCAGCCCAGTTTGCTGCCTGGGCTTCCTACGGGACGTCCAGAGAGCACATGCTGTCCTCCATGCCTCACACCCATTTCCCAGGCAAAGAAAGCAAATGCCGATATGACTTTGGCAGAGAACAGGAGGGGGCAGCTGCACGATGGGCCTGCTGGGTGCTTCTGGGAGGGGCCCTCTCCAGCAGTTCTGCTGATTAGGATGATCAGAATGAAGGACTGAGTGTTGGCCAGCTTTGTCCCTTTGCCTATGCCCTCACCCCTTATGTTCTGGGTCTCCTCCTATACCACAGAGAGGGGCAGAATTCGCTCTCAGCTGTTTTGGGATTGGGGGGTGCGGATCCTGATTGTCTTTCCTGCTTGGGAAGTTATGATCTGAGGCTGCAGCTTCCTAAGGTGTTGCCATGGAGACGGATTTTCTGTCATAAATAAAAGTGTTCTGGGGTCAGGAGCTCTCAAGCATAACTAGGCCAGATTTCGAGGGGGGAAATGCCAGAATTCCAAGACACATCAGAGGATGCGCCGGGCAGGCTCTTCCCCGAGGCTCTCCTTCAGGCTGTTGTGCAAGTGGCACAGAAGAATCCCTCTCCGCTTCCTACAGCACCTGCCCTACTCCCTCCCCTCCTCCACCTAAATCCAGACTATGCTGTCCGGTGAGATCGGGGGACCTCAAAAAAGGGTTAGCTCCTAGGGGCTCCTGCTGTCCTCTGGAATCCCCCACGGCTGTGCTGTGTATCCTCAGACCAGTCCCTGCCTGTCTCTGGCCCCGGACCCTGCCTGGACAGGAGCCCTCCCTGCAGGATTCTCGGTGCATTCCTCTGGCACCTCTCCAGTGGCAAAGATAGCTCAGGAATGAGCTGGGAGCAGGGCAAGGGACCCTCCAGCTGGCATGCTGGTCTCTACTGCGGCTTGACATCCCCCACCCCAATCCCACCCCCTAAGCCTCTACCGGGCTGTTTTCCCACCAGCCCTTGGAAGTTTGCTTTAGGGATTTCCTTCCGTTGGGGGTCACCGCCAGGCAGTGTTTAAAAAGGTGGAGAGGGGCCTGCACCCTGCAAGGAAGGTATGCAGGTCTGAGGGGCCCCTGGACGCCACCCAGGCTTCTGTGCGGTGGCTAGCTGCCCAGGGCTGTTTGCCAATCGCCCTGCCCCCATCCTCTCACCCCCTACCCTCTATTAGGTAAACAGACTCCTCACTAGCTGCAGGCAGGGCTCAGTGCCATCCCTTCACAAAGAGGCCCTGGGGTCCTGAGCAGTTGCCAGGTACCCCCATTTCCCTAAGTGGCTCCAAGTCCCCTCCTTTACTCCCAAACAATAGACATGGGAATCGGATAGATAGGGAAGGGAGAGAAGGAAGCTTGGAGTTCAGGTAGGGGGTCCCTTGGAATATTGAGACACTAAAGACCCAGTCTGCCTACTTTGCACCAGAGCCCTTCCCCAAGCCACGAGGTCTCCAGAGGTGTGAAATGAGGAGAGCCCTTTACCCTTAAAGAGGAGAGCACAGGCCTGGGGTCAACCAAAGCGCTTGCCTAGAGTATAACATTGTGTGCCTGTGTCTGTGAGTATCATGTTGTGTGCCTATGCCTGTGTGTATGTGCAAATGGGTGTGCACAGGAATGCAGGTGCCCACCCATGTGTGCAGGGGATGGCAGAGTTGACATCAGAAATCTTCCTCTGGGGTTGGGGATTTAGCTCAGTGGTAGAGCGCTTGCCTAGCAAATGCAAGGCCCTGGGTTCGGTCCCCAGCTCCGAAAAAAAGAAAAAGAAAAATCTTCCTCTGTCGTTCTCCACCTTAATTTTTTTTGAGGAAGGGTCTCAACCTGGACCCCATCAACTTGGCTAGGCTGGCTGCCCCCCAGACCCCGTCAGAGCTTCCTGACTGCATCTTCCCAGCTCTAGGGCTACCGGTGCCTGGCCCTGCCCCGTACCTGACTTATTATGTCGGTGCTAGGGATCCAATCTCAGGTCCTAACATAGCGGACACTTCCCTGACTGGGCCATCTCCTCAGTCCTGTAGCGCTTCACTGCAAAACCCCCTGGGAAGAAGAAGATCCAACCCAAGGCAGGTAAGACACCTCCCCCACACCACCCCAAGGCCATGTACAGAGCGGCTGGGCATACATTGCTGCAACAGGAAGCAAGGACTGTTCCCAGTCTCTGGGACTGAGACGGCAGGCTGAGACACGTCAGAACCCACATTGCCACAACCAGAAGGGATTGGGACCAGGTATACAGTCCTGCCAACCCAGGGATGTTACCACGAGAGGGAACCGCAGGTCTCTTGGCCCAGGAACCTAGCTTTGAAGAATATTTAATAGTCTAGAAGGTTCTTTCTCATGAGTTCAGAAACACAAATGTCCCCAGGAGTGCTCAGGATCACGAACAGACATCTGAGATTCCTGATCGGGTGTAACATGTCTGTGTGTGTGTGTGTGTGTGTGTGTGTGTGTGTGTGTGTGTGTGTAGAACCTCAACAAGAGAATACACATTTTCTCCACCATGGACAATATGCTAAGCCCTTAAATGGGTCTCAATATGTTCAGACGAATCAAGACCATGCATATATCCTTTAGCCATATTGGAATGGCATCAGAAAGCACTAATACATGTTTGATGGTGGGTGGGTGGGTGGGTGCATGGAGGGGTCTAAATGGGTGGTCGGGGGGCGTGGTTGGGTGAGTGGAGGGTGTGTGAGTGAATGATTAGGTGGTGGATAGATGGACGTGATGATGGATGAATAGACAGGTGAGTGAATGGATGGGCGGATGGATGGGTGGATGGATAGGTGGATGGATGGTGGAAGGATGGGTGATGGATGGATAGGATAAATGGGTGAATGATGGATAGGTGGGTAGATGGACAAGAGAGTAGATTCTAAATGGATGGATGATAGAAAGATGAGTGAGTGAATAGATTTATAGATAGGTGGTAGGTAGAGGAAAATGGATAAGTAGGTAAGTGGATGGATGGATAGATGTTAGAAAGATAAATAGGTGAGTGGATAGTGGCTGGGTAGAGGGATGGGTGGATGGCAGAGGGATGGGTGGCTGAGTAGATGGATGGGTGGTGGGGTAGAAGGATGGGTGGTGGGGTAAATGGATGGTTGGGTGGTAGAGGGATGGGTGAGTGATAGAGGGATGGGTGGGTGGGTAGATGGATGAATGGGTGGTAGAGGGATGTAAAGAAGATATTAAGAAGGTAAGTAGATGGATGGTGAGTAAATGGATAGATGGCAAGTGGGTGGGTCACTGGGAAAGTGGTGAATGGTTGATGAACTTCTTGAAACCCAGGCACCATAAACCCTATTAACTCTTTGTAGAGTCTAGTGCAGGTCTTCTCCATCCATTATCCCTGGGCATTCTGGGAAAATACTACTATCTAGATGGTCTCTGCCAGCAGGGAATGGGGCAATAGCCTGTGAGCAGCCCCAGGATTGGGTTCTGGAGGTCTAGAAAATCTGGGAGTTAGCCAAAGGCCTGACTTAACGAAAGGTAAAGATGACTCTGGGGTCAGGTAGGGTTTACGGTGTGTCGAGCTAGCGGTCCTTTCCTTCCCCACGTGGCCCTGCCTTTGTGAGAATCCCAACAAGTCTGTAGTGGCTGCTTTCCTTGGAGAAAGGTCCAGGCCCTGGGGACCAAGCAAGACTTCAAACCCCTGACTGAGTGTAGCCAGCCGTGAGTGGGCTGCTTGCCCATCTCCAAACACCCATGGTGCCAGGGGACCTACAGGACTAGCCTAAAACAATAGGCTTCAGAACTAAGGGCTGCAAAGGAAACTTCAAACAGGCCAGAGTGCCAGCTGACCCTTGCCAGCCAAAAGTTGTCGCAGGCCATTCCAAACTGGCACAGCACAAGGGGCTTGCTGGAACGGCAGGGTGGCTGCCCTGTCTGGGATTGTCCTGGGGGAGGTTGGAGTGAGGTTTTTGTCTGTGTTGTTCCTTATAGACCCTGACTACAGGCCTTTCAGGCTCTGCAGCTTTAGCACAGGAAATCAGAGTACCTGTCCCAGCTCAGGGGCCAGACAGGGCCCAGGGGAGACTTCTGTCACCCCAGTAGAGGCAAGGACCTTGGGCCACAAGTACTATGGAGACGGATGCCTGGTGCGTGGCAGGGTAGTCCTCTAGTCAGCCCTCCAAGGAACGCTACAGGCTAGAGGCCAAATCACGAATACTCCACATATTTTGGTGACTCAAAGGCCTGGCTGGAAACAGTGGCTGTTTTATTCTGTAGAACTCTTACGATTTTCTTCGTCTGAGTGCCTGAAGGGAGAGGGTGGACTCAGGCAACTGGGGGTGAGGGGGTTGGGGAGCAGGTGGTAGGTTTCTTGCATACTATGCCTACTTCCCAGGCCAAGCTGGGCCTTGGCTCCCATCCAGGGCCAATCAGAGTTACGAAGAATGTTGACGGACACGCCCAGGAATAAGAACCTAGCTTTGAGTACACTTGGTTCTTGGGGCCAGAGTTTATTCAGAGATGCTGGGGGGAATCCCATCCCCACCCCCAAAGCTCTAGCTCTAATATATAACAGGGGCCTAAGAGATGCTGTGTCAAGAAATTTCCAGAACCCTCTATCTGAAGGCTGACTAGCCAAAGTCTGTCCTAGGAGAAGTGTGCACAGGGGCTAAAGCAAGACCCTCTCCTGCCTCACTATGTCCTCTCACGGTGAGGACCCATCAGTCTGCTCAGCATCCTCTCAGGACCAAACCCAGCACAGCACATCATCCAACCCAGGTCACAGCATAGTTACCCAAGGGTTGCCCAGTCCTCAGTGACAGGCTGAAGATGATGGAGGGGAGCCAGTGACCCCCAAAGTACCTGCTTCTTGACCCAATTTTAGATCTTCAAATTAGAGGTGGCTGGTCCCTGGCCCTGGCTAGATCTTCCCAGAACCTCAAAGCCAAGCTTTGCCAGAGCAGCATCCCTGGGAGAGCCCAAAGTCATGGGGAGTCGGCGAGGGGAGGGTGGGTGCTCCTGTCATCCCAGGCCTTGTAAAGGGTCTGATTGCGGTCAGGACCCTGTCTGCCTGGCCCGTACCACAAACCAACAGCTTCCACACTTGCTTTCTCACTGACTCCATCCAGCCACAGAAAATCCACGTGGTCAGGTTGACGAGGGCTGAGGCAAGCATGGAACTGGAGAAGTTCCTGGTCAGGCTGTGCCAGGAGCCATCAAGGTCCTCAATGGGGCTGAGTGGGACAGGAGCAAGGGTTGTGGCCTGTAGCGGCATTGGCCTGTGATCTGGGTGCTCCGTGGAAGGTGGGGCGATGGACTAGAGTCCTCGAGTAAGGGGTAGCCATGTTAGCAGTGTGGCACGAATCTAATTAAGGGCCTAGCTAGCATAAGGCACACACACTCAAGGTGATGTTAATCACCCTCTGGATAGCTCCTGGGCCCCAGGGTACTTTCCCCACTCAGCCCTGCCAGAGGCAGGAGGCTATAGTGATAACCACTGGGTTTCCCCAGCTGCTCGCCTCCGCTGCCTCATCTGGAAAGGGAACCTTGAGGATACCACAAGACTGATTCACCAAAGCCTGCATGCCAAATGGTATATAATACACCTTTTGCCCTTGGGTAGACAGTTCTGAGACTCCTCAGAAGCTGACTCAGTTTCCCCAGGCTGCTCCTTCCTCTCCTTTCTGGGATCTTCCCCCAGTGAGAGCCACTTACCCCTCCTTTAGTCTCTGCCTCGGGGGGGGGGGGGGGGCTCTAAGGCCAATGCAGCCCAGGAGTTCAGTAAGGAGCCTCCCATCTCTGAACAGGGACAGTCATGATTCCCTCTCCTGACCTTTTCTGGCAATCTTAGAGCAGTTCTATGTTGCAGCTGGGATGTTCACAGGACCCTGAAACTCTGGTGGTGAAAAGCAGGGAACAGGCCTGGGAGCCATGTGCCCAGCAGGAACAAAACCTCTAGGTGGATAGGAAGTTGGGGTATGCAACGATCTTTCTCTTTTGCCTTTTCTGACAAACTGAGCAAGTATGCAGACCCCAAAGTGTGCATCCCTGTGTTGTAGAGACCTGGCCACTCCCCGGAGGTTTACCCTGGAGGTGTAACCCAAGTCCAAGGCATGAAAGCTGGTAGCCTTGTAGCCAGGCAGGACAAGACTGCATGGAGGTGTCTGATTGACACAAGGCTTGTGGGGTACCAAGATGCTAGAGGGAGGCTGGGGGTGGGGAACACAGAGGCAGCCCCAGCCTAAGACAGAAGTGGATACTGTAAGGAGCCCTTACCCTCCCCAATAGCATCCCCTAACACACACCCACAGTGTCACTACATATTCTCCAGAGATCTACAGCCTAGATAGTCACACTCAACCCAGAGTTGGCCATGGTGCCAGGCATGGAAGCCTAGAATGGGTCTGTATGGGTCTTGAGCAGCCAGGGGAGGAGGAGGGTCTAATGGAGATGGCCACCATCTCCAGTGTTTCCTCTCAAAGACCTTTGCAGGCTCACGAAGCTTGGGCATCCATCTCAAAGCCACCATTGCGCCTGAATACAGTAGTGGAGACGCAAGTCCCAAACTGATAAAGGATGCTTCTGATGGGGACTTAAGTCCTCATGCAACTGGGTGCCAAGTGGGTCCTTTCAGGCCCACAGCCTGGACATTGGTATTTGAAGAGATCACTTCTCAATCCCAAAGATGCTGGCCTACCGTGGGAAGATCCCTGACCCCCAGCTCTAAGTCACAGCCATGCACCCAGCAGGTACAAAAAGCCAGCCATGCTGACACCTGAAGTTTGCCGTCCATCCCGTGCTGCTGAAATCAACATTCTTTTAAAAGAATGAAACTGTTTTAAACTTCACAATCGGAGCCAAAACCAAACCATTGCAGCATGGCTGCTAGTTAGATATACGGCTTGGACGCTGAAACCACTACAGAGACCCAAAGGCACAGCTCTCTGGAAGGTGGAGGAGGGCGGCATTCCATGGTGAGTTAAGATTTGGACTGCATTATAGAAGAACGGCCAACATAAGCATTGTACCTGGGTCTGTGTTTAGACCACTCCAAGGCCCCGAAGCAGCATCGTAGACTATCCTGCCTTGTGTTGGCTAGTGTTTTACTAGAGTCAAATTGGCATAGGGAACCTCGATTTAGAAAATGCACCCCAGGGGTTGGGGATTTAGCTCAGTGGTAGAGCACTTGCCTAGCAAGCGCAAGGCCCTGGGTTCGGTCCCCAGCTCCGGAAAAAAAAAAAAAAAAAAGAAAGTGCACCCCCACCAAATTGGTCCGTGGTACAGTGATGACTGATGTGCGTAAGCATCTACAGGGCGGATGTTGTCTCTGGGCCAGTGAGTGTCTCCTCCATGTCTCTGCAGCAGTTCCTGCCCTCACTGTAAACTCAAACTCTTTCCTCCCAGGTTGCTTTTGGTTGTGGTGTTGTACCAAAGAAATAGAAACCTAATTTCAAGGCATGCGGGCAGCTGAGACTGGACACAGCTGCAAGGTGGCTGCGGTCCCGACTCGCCCTCACCTCTGTCACCTTGGGCATTGTGTACCCAATGTGACTATCTTTAGCATGCCTTGAGCCCCTCAGCCACTTGTAACCTCACATTGCAGGGCTGACTATACACCACCATCTAACCTGGCCTCGCTGGGCCCTGGTGACTGTTGGCAAAGGCGTACCAGGCTTCCTGGGTAAAGACAGTTACCCTTGCGATAACCCTATAGCCACTGCATGCCTCAGCCTCCCAGCTGTGGACAATTACAAGTAGCACCCCGAGGTGTCCCCCACTGGGTCCTGTTGGCCTTCATGCTGGAACTCAAGCCCTGGTTTCTCTCCGGTGCACATGTGACTGCCTGGGGCTGTGTTTCCTAGGAGGACTCCGGTATCAGTCTCTTTGGACCATGTAGCTTTACTAGTGAAGGGCCCTTGAACCTAAGTCCAGCCAGAGTTGCCTCACAGGGGCCTTGCCACAGCTTCAATTTCCTGGGGTCAGGGAGGCAAGACAGCCTCAGCGTAATCCCCTCAGCTGCTCCCAAAACTGTGTCCCCGGGGTTGGGGATTTAGCTCAGTGGTAGAGCACTTGCCTAGCAAGCGCAAGGCCCTGGGTTCGGTCCCCAGCTCCGAAAAAAAGAAAAAAACAAAACAAAACAAACAAACAAAAAAAAAAAACTGTGTCCCCATGACGTCTATATAGGAAGTCTCCTAGAGGGTTCAGGGTACATCGAGGGTGTAGCCATATCTTTAAGACAGAGTGACTCTCAACCAAGGCCAAATTTTCATTCCCAGAATTCTCAGGGAAACATAAAGATGAGGAGAAAGGCAGCAGGGTACTCCTGGAGCCCATGCCAGGAAAAAGGAAGACCTAAGACCTTTACAGAACATGGCCCTCCAAACAGTCTCGACTATGGGTTTGCACTAGAGAACTCGGGAAGTGGGCCCAGTTGCACCTGCTGCTGCTGTCAGAGCTGCGTCTGGTCAGCTGAAGGCAGGTGCCAGGCCAGTCGTCCATCCCACCCACAGACCAGGGGAGCAGAAAGAAGAAGCCCCAAGCTAGAGGACTCCAGCAAGGGAAGACCAGTTCTCACAAACCCGGCTTTAGTCACAATGAAATGTGGGGAATCCAGGCAAGTGCAGGTGCCTGTCTCCACAGAGGAGCTCTGTGTCAGATAGAGGCAGATATGACACACACCCCAAAGACACAGAGGACACCAGAGCCTATCCAGAGCATCAGTTCTGCCTTACAGATACACAGTGGGGGCCACAGGACTCCTTGGAGGAAGCCTAAAGATCATGGCACAAAGCTCAAGGCGTATAGGCTTCATGGAAAAAACCTCAAGGTCACAACCCAGGAAGAAATACCGAGAGCACCCAGCACGGTCCCAAGAGCAAATGCTAAGGTCACGGGCTTCAGAAAGAACACACTTGAGGTCACAGATCCAGAAAAAACTTCAAGGTCACAGGAAAGAATCCTGAAGGTCAAGGTCATGGACTTCAAAAAGAATGCTCAAGGTCAGACAGGTTCACAGAGTAAGGTCACAGAAAGTCACAGAAATATCAAGGTCACTGGCCCACAGGAAGAAGTCCCAAGGTCATGACACAAAGCTCAGGATTACAGAACAGAGCAAGGTCACAGTTGTGGAAGAAACGTCAAGGTCAAAAATCAGAGCTCAAGGTCAGTGGGGGAAATGTCAAGTGAGCAGGGGAAAATTTAGCCACCGTGTTCACAGGAAGAAAGCTAAGGTCACAGGAGGAAACCCCAAGGTCATAGAGAGAATCATCAAAGTCAACGCTCAAGGTCATAGGAACTCTCAAGGCAACAGGATCAAACAAGTTAACAGCAGGAAAATGGGAAGCTGAGGGACTCAGAGCTCTGCCGCTCGCTCTCAGCCCACACAGAGGCGGGGCTTGGAGAAGAGGCAAACAAAAGCAGAAATGCCCCAATATGTAACAAAGCCAGCATGGGACAAAGCAAGCCATTAACTCACCATCGCAGCACTGCTCACCTGGATGTGCTCATGGAAGGGGGCAGGGAGGATCCAGGGCCCTCATCTGTGGGATTGAATAGATGCCACACAACAGGCCCAGGGGCCGTTCCCAGGTGTCAGGGCTGCCAGGTCTCACAGAACGTGGAATTTCCCGTGAGCACTGGGCTTCTGGCTCTCCCGATTGAAGGGACCTAACACTGGACCAAGTGGCTTCCCGTAGATGGGCCTGGAGGGCTAAAGGCCTGGCGTGCATTGCAGCCCCCCAGCCTCTGAGCCATGAAGTTCACCCGGAAAGCGCCAGTAAGGGTGAGCTGCTACACTCCTCTCTTTCCATGAGAAAGCACAGCCTATGGGCAACAGGGACCTCTGATGTGGCCATTGAGCCACCAGCTGCCCACGTTGACACATCCAGTGACTAGTACCCAGCTCATGGGTGGCTGACATTCATTGGCATCTAGCTCCAGAGAGGGTGATCTCCAGCTTTCAGGCAGAACTGTCCCCTCTGGTCTGTTCCCATCCCATTCAGAAGCCCAGGATAGACAGCTGTCACTTTGGCAGCCCCCATTCTCTGGTCCCCAAGTTGTCACACCCTCAAACCAACCATGTGAATGGAGCGACTCCAGGAAGCAACCAGACAAACAGGACCACAGGATGCATCTGATGTGCATTAAGTTCGTTGATTTTTTTTTCTCCTTTTAGTTCAAAATAAAAAAAATATATATATAGCAGGCTCTCAGGTATATAAACTGATAATATTAAAAATACAAAGTTCACCTTTACAAAACCAAACCAAAACAAGGAAACCACACACACACACAGTTCTGGTTAACAGTGAAACCCAACAGCTTACTATAAAATAATCTTAGTCGTGTTTCCACACTGCCGCAGAAGCCGTTTAGCAATGGAGGGCGGTCCCTAGGGGTAGAGGGAGACCCAAAACTGAGCGATTCTCATAGTTCTCTCAAATGACCTAAGCTAGAAGATGTTAAAGGAAGGCAGAGGCGCATCGGAAATGATGTATAGGTAGGTATTTATTTTAATACACCTCATTAGTTTGGCTAGGAAAAAAAAACCGTCTCACTGTCCCAACTTACAGCAGCCTCGTGCGTGTTATCAACGAAAATGTCATCCAAGAGATTTAAAAAAAAAAAAAAAAAAGCTAGGCAGAGAATAAAAAAGGAGAAGCTCAATTACTTCATGGTGTAAAAAAATAAAAGGAAAGGAAAAAAAAAAAAGAAAAAGATAAGAAAAAAGAAATTCCACGTAAGGCCATCAGGAAGTTCCCAGGCAGACTCAGTCCAGGCGGTGGCTTCCAGGCCCGCGGGCTTCTCCCACTCGTTCAGTTCCTGTACCTAGTAGAGCTGGCAGGTAGCATTCCGGGCGTCCTTGGCGAAAAGCACCTGTGCCCACGGGCAGAATCCAGGGTGGTGGCCAACGTCAGCCACCCCTCGAGGGTCAGTCCTGCAGGGCGGCCCTTCTGTTGCCTGCTTCAGTCTTTTTTTTTTCTTCTGGTGGGGTTTTTTTGTTGTTGGGTGTGTTTTGTTTTTTTTTTTGTCTTTTAAATTTTTTTTTTTTTTCTTTTTGTGGTTTTGTTTTCTCTGTGACAAGGAAGCTTTCTCTGTCTCTCCAGTGCTACAGTACTTGCTTTGATGTCACACTGAACAAAACGGACACTGTCTCTTTGTCCTCGGACACAGTTTTTCACGGAGGAGAACAAAGACTGCACGCACATTGGCAATGAAGCACCATACATAGTATGTTCAGGAATGTCACACGCCACGTACATCCGTGTCCCGGGAGAGGGCAGCCGGCTCATCTCACCTCACATCTGTGGGAAGGCAGGAAGAGTTGAAGCTATGACCACAGATACAGGGCCGCTTGACAACTTATGTCTTAATATATGCAGATGATATGTAATTTAAAAAAAAATCAAATTTTCCACAGTTTAAGTGTAATCAAATCTTCCCAATGTAAGAATTGGTACTAGGCTAGCTGCATTTCATAGAAGAACCCATGGCTCCCATTGCACAGATGGAAAAAATGAGGCATGGAAAGTTCCTTTTGGCCTTCCCGCTATCTTTCTTTCTTCTAGCCTAAGGCCTGTACTTGTGGGAGGTTGGCAGTTCGGGCCATGAAGTGTCAGGGAGAACCAGCCACCCTGTATGTGGGTCTCTGTGACTAATCAGAGCAATGATTTTTGTGGCTATTACGGTGCTGGTGATCAAATACAAGCTATCACCACAAAACTATACCTCCCAGTTCCATAATGAACCAACAGTGCCTTCCTTCACAGCCTGGAGACAGGCTGCCAGCTGGACACGGACAGTCGCAGAAACACCTGCCTCTCACTTGAAGGGGTTCCCTGTCAGCAGTGGGCCCATCAGAGCCACGTGGAACAACCCTGCCAACCTGCCCAAGGAGACACATGCCCAAGACAGGCATCCCCAGCCACACTCCTGTGGGAGCCAGGGCTCTCAGACACCCTATCTCTGAGGACTCTCTTGCCCAGAATAACTGTTTGTCTTGGATGCCCCTAAGTCCCATGTGCCAGGAGGAAGGGCTCAGCCAGACAGGCTCCAGCCCTCTGAGGCAGACAAGCTGCCACTCAGGACAGGTCTGGGAAATGGCACACCCCCACCTACATTCCCCACACTTCCGGGGAAAAACAGCATCATAGGGTGGGTTTGGAACAAGTATCCCTAAGAGGCTCTACAGTCCTTCTCTACCTGACCTGACTCTTGGATCCCAGAGCAGCCACCGTGGGTCCTGAGGGTAATTTTAAGGACAGAATCCACAGGGTCAAGTACAAAGGACTACCCATCCTGGTCTTACACGGAACGTTAACCTCTACCTCCTTTTCCTGATGTTGCTACTGGTTACAAAAGCTGACCGCCCTGGCCACTTAGCTCTTCGGATCCACTCAACCTCCTCAAGCCTCAACATCTGTAAAAGTCTTCTCAGTCCTTTCACTGGTCAGTGCAGTGGGTAGCCTCCCCAGGTAACTCCACCAGAAGCAACCACCCTTCCCGCCATGGGGCATTAGGGTGCCTAATCAACGACCAAGAGAAGGGCAAAGCTGTAGCTGCGAGGAGACCCGGCCCAGCAGTCCCGGAAGCACACAGAACCTTGAGCCAATCAGGGCCCATGGGAAGCTGGATTCGCTGGTCTGATTGTGTCCCAGCACCGCGAGGGAGTCCCCCAGCTCACCCAGCAGGCAGGGCCTACCTGGTCGGGCCGCCTTAGGTGGGTTTTAACCTTTTTCTTTTCCGCTTTTTACCTGATTCCCTACGTCTTCCTGTCAAGGAAAGGGCAGGGAAGGTGAGTGGCCTCCGGAGGGCCTGGAGTGGGAAGCCACAGCCATAAATACTGAAGGTGTTTATCTTTCAGAACGAAAGCCCGATCCACCCTGGCGCCTGGACACTTCTGGGTCTATCTCTGCGTTTGGGCTGCCTGAATGCTGGTGCTGTATAGGGATGCTGGTCGGGATGAAGGTTAAGACCCTGGGCTAGGGCACAGCCCAAATTCAGGGTCTACTGTCCCACCTGGATGGGGTACCCTGCAGGCACAGTTTCCCTGACAGTTTCCTCTACGGGCCAGACAGCTGGGAAATCCAGACCAATCAACTTTTACCATCGCTCTGTGACTGACTTGGTTCAGTCCAGTGCGACCGATCCCTCATCCCATATCCCTCAGGACCCACGCGAAGCAAGAAGCAAACAGACAGTGCTCGCCACTCACCCGTCTCCTCCTCCCGATGGTCTGGGTTCAGGTTGGAGGTCGCGCATGCGCACTCCAGGTGCTCCTCTAACCTCACCTGGACCTCTTTCAATTTTGGCTTCTTTCCTGACATACTCCACTTTGGCCACCTGCCGAGGAAACAAAGCCAGTGTCAACGCTATGTGCCCAAGGGGACCTGCCTGGTGCACACCAAACCAGGACTCAGATAGCTAACCCTTCCCGAGGCATTTCCCTTGAGCTCAGGTTTGCCTTCGTTCAAAATAAACCCCAATGATGTTAGGCCTAACAGCTGCACCCCACACCCAACAGCCCAAAGGGTCAAGGTCAGCCTGAACCACACAGCCGGGGATGTGGCTCAGTAACCAAAGTGCTTCCGCAGCGTCCACAAAGCCCTCGGTTCCATCCCCAGCTCCGTATAAACTGATCAGGATGTGGAGGCAGGAGGACCAGGAACTTAAGGTCACCTTTGGCAACAGAGTGCTGAGGTGAGCTGGGACTACAGAAGACTCCTAACTGCCCAGAAGATCTGAAGAGCGCCAGCAAAGAAAGGATGAACTGGACATAGGATGGTAGAACATAGTACGACTCTGGCGTATGTGCTGCTGTTAGTAAGAAAGCAGAGCCTCGGCTAGAAACAGCAGAAACTCAGCTGGAGACAAAGCTGAGGGAGGGGACGCTCCCAACTCAAGGTCTCTGAGAGACAGCAACACACACCTCCAGGCGGTCCAAAGACTTCACACCAGACTCTAGGATCCCAGGCAAGCCCTCCCATAGTCCCGGTCAGGTGCTGGGCACTATAGGCTCACACTCGGCAGCACTCTGTCATGAGTGTGCCAACTCCGCCCCCACACAGACATGCATGTGAATGGTGCACACAGCTCCCAATGGAGGAATACAACTCCACCCCCCCACACACACACCATACCCATTCAGCAGTTCCATAACCCACCCCCACCCCCAGCCCCCATCAACTGCCGCACCAGGAGGCAGCCTGGAGGCGTGTGCCCTGCTCCGTTCCAGCATGGCATTGCATTAGAGAATCCTCCAGGTCTCCTCCCTCGGAGTCCAGACACCAGCGCTCATTTAACTAGCCAGCCAGTGAGGAGGCAGGATTGTCACCTCCATGGATAGAAAAGGAAAATCAGGCACAGCATGCCCTCTCCTGAGGTGACCCAGGGAGCGTGGTTGGCGGCTTGTCCCAACCTCGATGCCACCTGGAACATGTGCCAGAGAACAGCCAACCTCCCAGCCCCGCAGAACTGCATACAACCGGTGCCAAATCCGTGTCCGACTCCTAGAGCAGCCCTAAGGGATCGCAACCTTACACCTCGCCATATACCAGGGAAACTGAGGCTACAGCAGTGCTGAACCCACCCCAGGTAGCCTGGGGCACCTAGCGGTGGCAGCCTTGTGCTATGCGATAATGGGGACAGTGCTTGGCCCAGAGTGACTGAGGGATTTTGGGCAGGGGAACATTTCCCACTCCTCTTCCAAGGGTATCAATGCCCAGGAGCCAAGAAGACCCAAGCAACGGTCAGCCATGCACCAGTACCAGGTCAGGCAGCCACTTCAGAGTACTGGGGACCAGACTCGGCCAGACTCTGCTGTGGCTACCAACTTGGCTACATTAATGGTTAACATGGGTGCAAAGGGTGCCAGGTGCCCAGCGGGCGTGTGAAGTAGAATGGGTGCCTCAGGTGTGAGCACGGTCTGCCAAGTATGAGCTCAGCAGGTAGGGCGTGGGACCAGGGGTCAGGGGTCAAGGGCCAGCCCAGGAGGTTTCGGTACGTCAGAAAGCAGGAGGGACAGCAACGTAGGGACAGTGAAAGCCAAGGAGGGTCTTGCCCTGAGAGCTGTAAGCATGGGACTATGTGCCCAGGGGTCTTTCTCAGAATGCTCTGGTGGAGTGCACAGACAGCCTGGGTGGGAACATCTGAGTGCGGCTATGCTGTCCAGATACCTCCAACCTGACCTGTGAAATGGGGACAGTGGTCACACCCACCCAAGTAGCTCATAAAAGAGCAAAGTTACCTCTGCAGAGGCACCCAGAGATAAAGTGGGTATGGTGGGACAGGCCCGGAAGCCCAGCACTCAGCAGGCTAAGGCAGGAGGATTGCTTCAAGTCTAGCCTAGTCTACACACTGAGTTCCAGGCCAGGCTGGCTTTAAGACCACGTATCCAAAAACAAATAAAAGACACGACATTAAACAACCACCCAGAAATGGGACACCGCCACCCAACAGGAGTTCGCTTCAACAGGAATCAATATTCGCACAAGACTCCTTATTAAAATTAAGCCCCCAAGCTCTGTTCAAGAAGTCATCATGTCCCCAGAGGCACTGCAATCCTGCTCCCTAGGCTCAGATAGGTGGTCTCACACTCCACCCCAGGGAACAGAAGGGCAATCCCTGTCCCTCCCTTCAAGGGCCCTGGGGTGGGTGGGGGAGAAAGTAGTTCTCCCAAAGGGAAAACATCAGCCAGTCCCAAGAGGAGCTGTAGGCAGAGGTGCCACATCCTTGCCACAGTCCCCAACCTCCAAAGATGTTCATAGTCTTTGGTGATCCAGCAAACTTCCAGGATGCCTAGGTAAACCCAGGCCTGAAAGAGACCATGGTCACAGACACCAGCAGGTGGGTGCTCTGCCCCTCCCAGCACAGCCTCTGTGGCGGGGACCAGGTGGGCGTCATGAGGCCCTGAACACAGGTTGTCAGGAGGGAATTTGGTTTGTCTTTTAACTGCAGTCCTCCAGCACGACCCAACCCTTAGATTTTCCCATGAGGGCCGATCCTAGACCCAACCCCCTGACTGCAGGGCAATAAAACCTTCTCCATTGAGCCTAGGGGTCCCCTACATGAACAGCAAGTGTTGAGGCGTTCCAGCCGGGGAGCCCCACTCTCCCAGACAGGCCCATGGTTATCAGACAGAAACAAACAGTGGTTTATAGTAGCACCTGCCTTGGGAATGCAAGGATTGCAGCCACTCTGCCACCTCTGTCTGGCCAGGAAATGGCTACATTTTTCTCTCCAAAGGACATGTTATGAATAGTAAATTTTCAGAACCGTCTCCATGAAAATAGAAAAAACGAGATGGTAACGTCCCGGGAATCCCACTTGTGCCCCACGCATTCCAGAGCTCTCTCACGTCCCACCCAGAGTGTCACCTGGCCAGGCCAGTATCCAGGCATTCCCCTGCAAGGAAGCGGGGCTTGTCCTATTACGCCAAGCCTCAGGACAATGGCATCTATGATAAAAGCCACTGCTGACTGAGCGGAACGCAGGGCACAGTCCCTCCTTCGGGTCAGCCACATGGACCCGATTATAGCCTCTTTTACTAGATGAGAAACCAGGCGCTGGCAAGCGAATGACTTGCCCAGGCCCCTCATTCTTCTCTGCTTTCTAATGACGCAGAATTAAAAGGAGCGAGGCCGCAAGGCCTCACAGCACAGCCCCAGAGACCTTCCCAGGACAGTGCTTTAACTTGACCAAGACGGCATTAGGCTCTGGCTCCCAAAGTGTCCCGTGGAAGGGGGAAGTCGGTGGCACATCTTAAAGTCTGAGGGACCCCCTATCCCCTCTGACTGAGGGCTCACAGCTTGCTAAGCATCGAGCCCATCTCGGGTGTTTTCTGCCATGCTGTTCCAGCATCCTTGGACCTCAAGCCCCTCAGCAGAGGAGGGACCATGAGACTTGCTCCTTCAAGACTAAAGCCTGCCAGGTCACCTTCTCTAAAACCTTTGCACAAGCCACCTGATGGAGCCCAGCTGGGACTTTCCCTAAAACACAGCTCCAGACCCAACCCCAGTTGGGGGAACCTTCCTTCTAGAAGCCTGAAGCCTGAGCCAGCAGAGCCCTACTTCCTGCATGTCGGAGACGGAGTAATGGAACCTCCTCATCCAGTTTTGCAGCCAGGTCGAATGATGGCTCAGAGCTGGCCTGACCCCTTGGCATCCCTAACCCCTGACCCTTGAGCAGCCCCGTGTAATGTAGACAGGAGAAGCCTCACCTCTGTCCAAGCTAAACGCTCCATGGGCTGGGCTCTGCTCCACTGTGCAGGCCCACAGGGCATACTTCTCCAGTCTCCACAACAGGGTATGGAGAACAGGGCTAGCACTTGAAGTCAGGCGATACACGCTGAGCACAGCAGGAAGAGAGCAGGAGGTCAAATAGGGTAAGGTCCTGGGCTGCTCAGGGATCATCCCAGCCAGCCACTGAGAGGCTGAAGCAGGGGTTCAAGGCCTGCCTAGGCTACAGAGGGAGTCCAAAATCAGCCTGAGTGAGTTAATTGAGCCATGTCTCACAATAAAACCATGGAGGGCTGGGTGCTTGGCTTAGTAGTAGAGCCCATGCCTAGAACTCCCCAGTGAGGGGCTGGGGGTGTGGCTCAGTGGTAGAGCCCCTGTCTAGAATCCCCCAGTGAGGGGCTGGGGCATGGCTCAGTGGTAGAGCCCCTGTCTAGAATCCCCCAGTGAGGGGCTGGGAGTGTGGCTCAGTGGTAGAGCCCCTGCCTAGAATCCCCCAGTGAGGGGCTGGGGTGTGGCTCAGTGGTAGAGCCCCTGCCTAGAATCCCCCAGTGAGGGGCTGGGAGTGTGGCTCAGTGGTAGAGCCCCTGCCTAGAATCCCCAGTGAGGGGTTGGGGGTGTGGCTCAATGGTAGAGCCCCTGCCTAGAATCCCCCAGTGAGGGGCTCAGTTGTAAATGTTTGCCTGTAATGAGAAGTTCTGGGTTTAACACACAGCACTACAAAGAAGGAAACACACACACACACACACACACACACACACACACACACACACACACACAACCAACCAAGGCTGAGGGCACTTAGAACATAGATGTGGCCCTCATCATCAACCCCGCCCCTGCTGACCCAGAGTCTGGGACTTTTAGGTCCATCTCCCTCCACGCAGGTTAGCATCAGCCTCCACCCCAAATACTACAGGCTTGGCATCCACAATAGGGCTCCTGTTCCACTGCCTCTCTGTCCCTCCTGCCAGAGCCTGCAGTGTCTGGAGCTGGATGTCCCCTCCTAGCTCTGGGTGGGCAGCAGTGGTGGTGCATATGGGTGGGTACTTACGATGGACTAGGAAAAGCCTAGCCCAACCAGGACTAGATTGGTCCCTTTCAACTGATCAGGACTCTGGATGAGTCCCATCCAGCACAGGGAAGGAGCAGTGAGTAACAGTGTCAGTGGGAATGAACCGTCCCTGTCACAGAGGCTGGAGACTGAAAACCTCCAAGTCAAAACCCCCATACACACCAGGTCACACTACCCACCCCTTGGACCGTGTTTCTAGCATGGAAAAAACGATTCCTAAACGCATACTGTAGTAGCTCACTCTTATAACCCCACCAGGCAAGAGGCTGAGGAAGGACTACCTCAAATTTAACATCAGCCTGGGCTACAAAGTTCTAAGCCAGCCTAGACTACAGAAATCCACGGCAGGCAGGCAAGGAACAAAGCCAGGCAGATTGAGAAACAGAAAGGCCTACTCTAGATCAAATCTATCACCCAAACGAATAAGATGGCAGGTTTCCAAACACTCCTCCATTTACCATCCCATGGTAACCCCGGGGCCTAGGGAAAGGCTGGGACTGGTTCAGGTGACACAGGTCACCGGGGTGCTTGAGCCACTCCTGGTAACATGTCCCTGCCGCAAGCCAACACACCCTGCTCAACCTCAGAGGGGGGACGGCAAGACTAGAGCGCATCCCAAGCGAGTCCACTGAACCCTGGGGAAGGGCCCATGGCTTTGGTGTCCACTTGTGAAGATGCCTGCAGAGATATGTGGGGTTTGGGGTTGGGGATTTTGCCCAGTGGGAGAGGGCCTGCCTAGGAACCCCAAGGCCCTGGTTTCGTGCCCCAGCTCCGGAAAAAAGACCCAAAAAAAAAAAAAAAATACAGATATGTGGGGTTTATTCAGTCAGCTCTCCCTGGAGCTCTCCAGAGACCAAGCGCCAAACATCAAAGTCAATTCTAAGTACAGATGCCTAGGCTGTGGGTCACAAAGGAGGTGCGTTGCCTAAGTCCTTACCAATAAAGGTGCTCTCCTGATACCTGCCTTCTGCTGGGGTCAAAGTTCATGGCAGGGTTGGGGGTTAAGACAGATTTACTAGAATGGAAGAATGAGGTCTGAAATCTTCACACATGACTCTGGGGACCCTGCAACGCCCCCCTCCCCACCCCCGAAGTATCATGGCTACAGAAGCCTGACTGTGTCAGAAGTAGATGTCGTCCTCAGAGGGAGGCATTCTAGCCCCTCAGCTGTCGAGAGCCCAGACACCACTGCTTGCACCCGTTCAGCCACCCAATGGTTACACGTTCAGCAAAAGGGCTTCAACCTGTTGGACGCCCCCTCTCCCCCCGGGGGGGGAGTTTGCATCAGAAATCCTGTATACCAGATATTTACATTAAGATTCATAACAGTAACCATTATGAAGTAACAACGAAATCATTTTACGGCTGGGGGGGTCACCACAACAAGAGGCCGCAGCGTTAGGAAGAGTAAGAACCACTGCTCTGACTGACGGGATGTCAAAGGCTCCAGGCTTGGCGACAACACCACAGAAATGCACACGCACAGGACAACCAGCTACCCATCATATTCTTAAGACTCATGCCCACAGAGGGACTAAACCTGCATCATTCAGCAGGGAAGCCAGCAACCAAACCCCGAAGGGCACAGAGGTCCAGAAGGGAACAGACTCAAGTTCCACTGTCACCTATGCAGACAGTGACCATGCATGCAAATTATGGGCCCCACAAATCTCTCACGGCGCTATGTGGCTAGTTCCTCTTAGAGGGAGCTGGGAAGACTCAGAGAGCTGTGAGTACCCCTCCACAGACACATTTAACTAGTAACAACTGCTGTAGAGGAAAGACTCTTTGCCAGCGCAGGGGAGAAAGTTCTAGACATGCAACTTTCTCCAGTCAGTCGTCAGTGCTAGGGTGGGCACTCCTGTGAAACATCTGCCCACACTCCTGTAAACAATCAGAGTGACCTCATTGGCTCAGCAAGCTGGACTGTGGTGGACTGACTACCTTCTTTGGCTGGTCACCAGTGCCCAACCTAGTGTTATCCTATGACACAACATGGGACCAAAAGCACAGCGTGACCCCTGAGTATCCCACAGTCACTCCTGGGGGGGGGGGGTCACTGAAGCCAGCCCCCTGGCCTGTACGGAGCTGCGTTGCTCACAACCGTAAGCCTCAGGCCATGCTTTGCCCTGCTTCTGAAACCGTTCCATCAACCCAAGAGCATTTTTTGCGAGACTGACCATGAGAAGGGACAGGACTCACCTTGACACTGCGGTGGTGGACCCTTGAGGGCTGGCACTTGACGCTGCTGGTGTTACAGCAGCCAGTGCAGCGCTTCACCTCCACACATGGGGGCCAGATCAAGAAGTTGGCCGATGTGGGGTCCACCTGGCTCCGAGGTATCTCGTAAATGACCGTCCTGGTCTTGCAAACTGCGGGAATGGCTTCCTCTGCAAAGGCAAGAATGTCAAGAGTAAGACAAAACTAGGAATCTACCTGTAGCACACAAAAACATGGCCTCCAATCTCCCAACCCACAGATACCCACTTAGGCTGCACCTAGATAGAACCCACCCCTGCAGTAGCACCCAGTATGTTAGTTGCCAATAGACCTCTCAATGTACAGGGCTGAAACTCACAAAGCTACAGACAGTTCAAGGCCAACCTAGGCAACCTAAGGAAGTCTTGTCTCAAAATAAAATGTGAAGAGGGCTGGGAAAATGGTTCAGGGGTAGAATGCCTAGAACCCCCAAATGAAGGTGGTAGAGCCCCTGCTTAGAATCCCCCTGTGAGGGACTGGGGGCGTGGCTCAGTGGTAGAGCCCCTGCCTAGAATCCCCCAGGGAGGGGCTGGGGGCATGGCTCAGTGGTAGAACCCCTGCCTAGAGTCTCCCAGTGAGGGGCTGTGGGCGTGGCTCAGTGGTAGAGCTCCTGCCTAGAATCCCCCAGTGAGGGGCTGGAGGCGTGGCTCAGTGGTAGAGCCCCTGCCTAGAATCCCCCAGTGAGGGACTGGGGGCGTGGCTCAGTGGTAGAGCCCCTGCCTAGAATCCCCCAGTGAGGGGCTAGGGTGTGGCTCAGTGGTAGAGCCCCTGCCTAGAATCCCCCAGTGAGCGGCTGGGGCTGGGGCTGGGGCTGAGTAGTAGAGCCCCTGCCTGACATGCACAGGCCCTTGTTTCCATCCCTCATACCCTTCCTTGCTTTGCAAGCCAAGAAGTAGGGCAGCAGAGGAGCAGGTCTTCACATAGCCCAAGGCTATGGACCTGGTTATGAAAGCCAGAAAACTACACTTGTTTGTCCCCCTGAGAACAGCCAGTCTGGGGCCATCTGCTTGCCAGGTGTGCACAGCAGATAAGAAATCCCCTCAGGACCCTGGGACACACACCCTTCTCCTCCTCAGGCAGTCCTTCCTCACTAACCCCATTTAACTCTAGACCTTGTTGCTCCTTATATAGTTGCTGCCTGGTAATGTCTTTCGGACGAGCCAATGTGCAGAGAGGTAGCTGTGATACCAGGAAGGCTCTGGGGCCTGTCCACTGATTGTCTCTGCTGACCTACCTATCAACACTGAAGGGGATCTTGACTCTAGACTCAGAGCCAGAAGGAGTGATAGGCCAAGGAGACGCGAGCCAGCTAACCAGCGGGCGTTAACCACACCTAAGAGATACGCACACCAGCAGCTGCCAGCGCACTCCAGAGGAGCTACACAGGTGTCCACACACTCCCTGGGAGTTAGAGGGGAAAGCATGAATGCTGGGATGGAGACCAGACAGACTCCTCCCTGCCCTCGGGGGCCAGCACTATCCTTCTGGATGTGAGTTCCTCCAACACAGAGGGCCCAAACACTGGGCTGGGCACACTGGCCTGGGCTACTGGGGGGCTTAGCCATTCTGCGTTTCTTATGATAGCCATTGAAGAGAGTCTTCTAAGTGGGTCTCATGTAAGGACCTTAGCTTGCAGTCAGTTCCCCTCAGCTCAGTAGGGAATCTACAGTCCTCGCAGGATGCCTGAGACCTGGTTGGGAAGCTACCATCTATTCTCATGTCTGGAATGTTCCCTGACAGTAGCTAGGAATCGATAAAAATCTACCTTTTTACTGGTAACTAAATCTCACAGAGAGAGGGATCTACTTGCCTTAGGCTCACACAGCAGCCAGTACCCCAACAGTACACAGACAGCCCCCTTATCTGAGCTAGGATGGGGTGAATCATACCTGAAATTCCACCCTATGAAGAGTAGAGGTCTTGGGAGGATATAATTTTTTCCCCAGAATGAGAGCCAGGTGGAACCCCAGAGTCAAAGGTGAGAGAGGTAGGGTCTCTGAAAGAGGTGTGGGTCCCAGCACACTCCAGGCTGCACCCAGATTCTGCAGCTGAAGCCCAAGAGCATGCTGGAGCTCACATCAGGAACTGAAAATTAAGCACGGCCACGTTTTCCAACGAAGCCTCCTTATAGACAGGTCCTGACAAGACTGGGCACTTAAGGAATTTATAATGTTCCCCTCCTGGAAACTCTTGGCCCAGGTACAAGACTCCCAGGCAGGAGACACTCTATAGAAGAGAAAGAGGCCTGCCTGCCTCCATGCGGAGGGCAGGGGGCCAGCGAAGCCTTTGTTTAGTGGAGGGATATGTGGCTGTACCCAAGGCCTTGAGTTAGCAGGAAGCCCTCACAGCTCCAGTGGGAACCAGCCCCTTTCCGCTGCCACATGGCCTTCCATGCTCACCAATACTTCTCTTCCTGCGGATGGGCACAGGCCGCTTCTCCGGCACATGCTTAACAGTGTGGGACCCATGGGCTCTCAGGTTTGTCTCCAAGGCATCCTCAGCCCCTAAGAGTAGAAAGAAAAATATGGTAAAGTGCCCACACGTATGTACCATACTCCTGGGACCTAATTAACTGAGGCTTATACAGTAGGTTTCAGAGTGGGACAAGGGGTAGTGTTCAAATCCCCAGTCCCAGACCCTCTGCTTGCATACAGGGTTTACAGATGAGCCTTCAACCAACTCCCTAGACCCTTGTCAGTATGCACGTCCCCAAAGCGCCACTCTCCTGTGAGATTCTGAGGTTCTCTCAGGAAGACATTCAGGTACTCTCGCTTACGACTCTGAAGGAAACCCTTGGAGGACTGCACTGAGTCAGGAAAGTCCCAAGGCCACCCAGCTGGGCCCAGTTCTGGAGCAGCACCACTATCGCCGAAGCAAAGAGGGGAAGAGCGGCTGCCTCTCCTGCTGTTGTGTGTGTACAGCGCGCCTCCCTCTTGTAAAGCAGGCTTTGATGAAATGCCCTAACCTCTGAGGGGCATCGGAAGCAACGCCAGACCGGGCTGCAAGCCAACCTCCACAAGTTCCTGAAATAAGCCTGCTCTGAGGGCCAGAGGCCATGAGAAACAGCAAAGGGGTGCAGCTGGTAGCTGAGAGAGAAGTGAGGCTAGAGTCCCCAGGGCTAGGTGAATAAGGGAGCAAGGCATACAGAAGGAGGCAGGAGGCAGGCGGCAGCACCTGAAGGAGTGTTCGCACCTTGAGGGCCACCAGGTGCTCAGCAGAGGTAGAGTTACAGACTGAGGACAGATTTAAGGTCAGCTGGGAGAGCCCAGCCTCTGAGATACGCTGGCCCATCACAGTGGAAGAGGCTGCTACAGTGCCCCACGTTCTGCAGTTCCTGGGGACAAGAGGACAAAAGAGCCCCACCACATGCTGGGCAGACATTATCAGCTTCAAATATAATTAATCTATACCTGGCTTTCCCAGGCTATATCATGCAGAACTTCAAGCAGAGTTCCCCTCCTTCCATCTTCACTTTTCTCCGGGACCCTCTCCCCTGAACAATCTCCCGTGGGTCCCAACATTTATTGACATTTCGCCCAATCGGAGAGCCCTCCTAGCGAGAGATACACACAGCCTACTAGGTACCACACCATCCACAACCAGCCTCCTCCTCCCTGAGACGTCTCCTACCCACACACTTAAGATAAAAAGCAAAGACTCATCTAAGGTGTGAATGTCAACGATGAATCTGAGCCCAAAAAACTATCTAAAATGACTCAATGTTCCAATGGCACCGATTTTATTTTAAGACCCAAAATAAGATCGGAACTGCTCATGCAGTAAAAATTTCCCATCAACCAACTGTTACAGAGAAGCATCCCTTCACAAAAAAAGTGACATGGTGAGTCATGACCTAATGATGACCATCCCGCTATGACCAATCCAACAAGAGACGAATGGGCCATCCACTCACAGGGCCCGCGAGAGGGCCGACTGTGGTCCTCTGATGCCTCGCTTGCCTCAACATGCACATAGTAGGTGTCACTGACTTTGCAGAGGCCAGGGCACTAGAGTCCAGAAAAACTGAACAAGACAGGACAAATCAGACAGGCAAGGTGTGGTGAATCCGCCTCACTCAGGAGGTGGAGGAAGGATGAAGAAGAGTTCAGAGTTCAAGGTCATCCTCAGGTACAAAGTAAATTCAAAGTCAGCCTGGGACCTACAAGATCCAGTCTCGAAAAAACTAAAAACAAAACCAAAATAAAAATGAAGACCAAAAGAAAGCTGGGACCCTCCAAGGTCCAGCGCTCAATAGGTCCAATTCCCCAACCCAATGACTCCTGACTGAACTTAATGCAGACAAACTCAGCCACAGAAACAGGTCACAGCTCCTACTCAGACAAGCCCACCTTCTGCCCCCCCCCATCCCAGATCAAGCTAGGTCATAAGTCAGGTGCGGTGGCATAAGAGAAAGATCGGAAGTTCAAGGCCACCCTTCTCAAGAAACAAAAACAGGCTGCTGATGTCGTTCATCTGAAAGAGGATCCAGAACACCCAAGACCCTGGGTTCCATCCCCATTACTGCATTAAAGAAGTATGGTGATGAGTGTTGGTAAACCTCTTCCTATGCCAGCAGAGACAAGAAGATATCCCTCAAGCCTTACATAAGGGAGCGGAAGGCTATGGCGCCTGGGCTCTGTGAGACCACAGCTTTAAAATAAATAAGTAAATAAACAAACGGCCATAAGCCAACTACTGATCTACCACGGTGGCATCTTCGATGTGCGACAGATGCATTCCTCGGGAGTTTAAGGATGTTATCTTGTGTGACACAAGTAAGTCCAGCATGAACCAGTGACTAGGTCCCTCTCAGGTCAAAATCACCTCCTTTATCCTATGCAGATGTGTGAGTGACAATGTCTGATTACTAAAGGGAAGGACAGACAGAGTCCACTAGCCCTGTCCTGGCTACAATATTGTGAGTCGCCTGGGATGGGATGTTTTATGTATCAGTGACTCAATGACCCATGGGCAACTGGCCAGCAGTTCTAGAGAACAAAGCTCCTGTTACAAAACACACACAAACACACACACACACACACACACACACACACTCCCTCACAGTCGACCTGAACTTCTGAGCTGCAGTTCACAGCAAGGCCGCATGTCCGTCTTGGGTCTCTGAAGCCAAAAGCCACACTGGAAAGACCACTTAGAGCTCCTTGACTCTGCCATGGAATGCTCTGGGCTCAGGGACATTCTTGGCAATGTACTGGAATCCTGCAACCCTTGGAGCTGGGCCACACAGCCAAGGAGCTGCAAGGTTGGGAGGAGATGCCTTCAGGGTTTCCCCATCTGGAAAACAGGGATGCTGCCAGCTCACTAGACAAGCCATGTGCCAATCACAAAGCCCCACCCACTTGGATGAGGAGCTGGCTGGGGAGCCTGGGACACCCCTAAGCCTTTCTCTGCTGCCTGCAACCTAGATATAGGGACAGAAGGAATTCACCTGGAGAGGCCATCCTTGGGGATGTCCCAGTGAGAACCGCTTCCAGCTGACTCTAATACTGACTACCACAGCTGTCCGCAGGCTCCTCTAGCAGCCAGAGCCACAGGGCTCCTCACTTCAAGAAGAGACAGAATGTGAACGAGAGCCAACCAGCCAAGATGAGTTTCCAGGTAATTTCCATACCAGAGCAGGGGGATAGCCCAGTAAGGAAGACCCCACTTTGGGTTGATGTCACAAGGGGTCCTCCAGCCCTGTCTTCAAGATGAGGAAGCTATACCCACACTTGGCTTTCAGAGGTTTCCAAGGGAGACCCCTCCAAATGTCTGACAGGTAGAATGAGTGTGGGATGTCCTAAATACACACACACACACACACACACACACACACACACACACACACACACACACACACACATCATTCTGACAGAAGCGGTTTGAAACCTCCAGGGCCCCCCTCCTGGACAGTTTTTTTTCCTCTCTGGACCCTCCCAAGGAGGCCCCAAGCCCGGAGCCTCCAGCCCCCCCATTGGGCACAGCAGCTTAACCTGAACAGAAGCTTGGTGCTAAAAGCATTAATGGTGGGGGGTGGGGGAGGTGTGGCTGCAGAGAACAGCATAAGAATGGTCCTGCAGCAAGTGAATGGCCCATTTCCCCCAACATCCAGACAGCAGGAGGCCCAGCCCTGGCTTAAACAGGAAAGCAGTCCGCCTTCTCCAAAGCCTTTGGGGGCCAGCAAAAACTCTGGGAGTATTCCCCCAGTGACCCCAGCCAAGTCCTCCACCCAGGCCTACTCAAAAAGGGATCAGATGAACCCTCCCTGACCCAACTCTGGATCTCCAAGAGAAAGCCTAGGCCTGCCACTCCAGATCAGGATCTCCTGGGCCAAGAAACTACTGACATGGGGCTGCCTTGTTAAAAAATGGTTTTGGCATGCAAAGAAAACAGTTCAGGCCTCTCCACCACCATAATTAGGTACAAATTTCAAAATGGCTAGACCATGTGATTTTACTTAATTCTCTCACCGCTCGCCCTTTCTGAAAAGTTTGCAAGGAGGGGGAAATCGTCACTTAGAATTCACTTTGGCGCCCTTTAGTTCCTCCTGACAAACTCACTGGGGCCTTTTTTAAAAAGCTGGTGGTAAATTTTATCCCAGTGTGTCAGAGAGAGAGAGAGAGAGAGAGAGAGAGAGAGAGAGAGAGAGAGAGAGAGAGAGAGAGAGAGAGAGAGAGAGAGAGAGGAGGAAGGAGGAGAAGAGAAGAGAAGAGAAGAGAAGAGAAGAGAAGAGAAGAGAAGAGAAGAGAAGAGAAGAGAAGAGAAGAGAGAATACCCAGGCTAAGTGTTCATTTTGAAAAGGTCACAAAAGACAAGAGGAGACCAAGTCCTCCAGCACAGAGAACTGCCTCTGCCATCCCAGTCCATGCCCACTTATTTTAGCCCTTGTCGATCCGAGTCTAATCCAACCCTACATTTACAAATTGTTTTCTACGTGGCTTGGCTCTGGCCCGGGGCGGGAAGCCCCCAAAATAGCCCCAAGCGCCAGTGTCCCAGGCGCGCCTTTTTACAGGATGGTGTTGAGAAAAAACATCGACCTCCCGCGGCCACCACAGGGACCCAGCCCCGGGCGATCAAGGCACCAGGGAGTGGAGTTTACAAAAGGCCCGGACTGACCAGATCCTCAAGCGCTCTGGGGGCCCTCGCCAGGAGAAGACCAGCCATAACCCCACGCTCTGTCCGGGCCGCCTCCCGCGCTCCCGGGCCAGAGGCACAGCCGTTGGTCCGCACACCTGGCAGGGTCTTTCGGCACAGTCTAAAACTGAACTTTCAGTGACACACCCGCTGCGTTTCCCTTAAACGCAAAAACAACCCCCGGGCGAGCGAAGCAACCCTCCGCTGCCGCTGGGAGAGAGAAAGTGGCAACTGTAAGAGAAACGCCTGACTCATACGCCTGGGCGTTTATGGCCGGCGAGTGGAGTCTGACCTTTCGGTGCGCTCCTGCGCAGCGCCCGGCCCGGCCGAGCGCAGGGTACGGTTCCTCGCGCAGCCTGCCCGCCCCGCCGCCCGCGCCCTCCTCGCAGCCAGGGCAGGGCAGGGGCGCGATTTACCTACGGAGTCTATCTCCAAGAGTCGCTGGAGGTCCCGGATGCTGTGGATCTGACTTCGAGCCAGTCGCTCGATCAACTCCCGGGGTATCTCGGCTTCCTGCAAGCAGACCACACGGTCAGGACGCGCCCAGGGGTTCCAGCCCGGCCCCAGGGGCCACGCAGCCCGGCCCGACCCTCGCCAGGCTCTAGAGCCAGAGGATCGGGTGGGGCTAGGTGGGACCCCCCCCAGGTCCTCCACACTATTCCTATCTCTCTGACCTTGGTAAAAACACCCCGACACCGCCTTGACATGTTCAGGCAAAAAGCAGCCGTGCTCTGGCCCTCCCCAGGGTATCTGGGGGCAGCCAGGGGTCGGAGGAGTTTCTGGTTTAATAGCTAAATCCACATGTAGAAACAGAGGGTCGAAATGCGTCACGCATCCACGACTGGAGTTACAGCAGCCTCAACACTTTAACCTAGCCTGAGGGTTCAATTTCACTCTGGGAATCCTGAACCGAGCCCCCAGAGGTGAGGGTCTTCGCTCCCCCCCCACCCTACCCCCCCTACAAGCACGCGCTCCCGGTCGCCCCACCCGTCTCCGGCCCAGTCACGGCCCTAGCGCCGACTAGGACGCCCAAATCCATCGGGGCTTGAGAGGCTGTAGGGAACGCAAAGGGTTAAATATCCACCTCGCGCCTCTCCGGTCCCTGCCCAGACCACCCCCACCGTTCAACCTCCCCCACTCTCCCTCCCGGTTTTTTAAAGGGAGTCAGGGTCGCTGGAGGACTCAACCACGAAGTTCCCACGACAGGGGCTGTGGAAAGTCATTCATCACGGCAAAGCTCCCGGGGAATGGGGGTAGGGGGGTGGGGTGGCGGTGGGAGGGCGCGGGCGCCTGGCCCGGCCCCAGCTGCCTCCTTCAGCCACCTGTAAGCAGGCCCTGGGCGGGCGGAGACTGCTCCAGTCCTGCGTCGGACTGGGTTTGGGGACCGGGAACTGGGGGCTGCGGCTGGGCGCTGCCCACCCTGCCCAGTCCCCGGCTTCAGCCGCACCCTCGTCTACCTTACTGCCCGCCCTAGTCCCCTCCCAGGGCACGGTCAGTTTACACACACCCCCTTTTCCCGCTGTCCGCACCCCGTTACTGCATTGTCCGCTGCGTTCGGGCTGCCCCTTCAGGAAAGGCACCCACAGCCCCCCGAAGTTTCTGCCCACGGGTTCACCTCGCGGCTCCCCCGTCCCCCTCCAAGGCGGAGCGACGCAACGCGCTGGAAACTCACCAGACACACTTGGGCATGGCAGAAAATAGAACCCAGTTGGGATTTTTTTTTTTTTTAAATTACACCACCCTGACAAAATCGAAATGCTCTTTGCAGAGCTTGAAACAGGTAGCCGAGGGGGGCGTGCGCCGAGGGAGCCCAGAGGGGACAGAGGCGCGGGGGTGGCACCCACCTCGGCCAGGGCATGGGCGAGGTATCCGCAGCCGAGGAGCAGCAGGCAAGCCCAGGTCCTCATCGCGTCCCGAGGCGCTGGAAGCTCGGCAGGGAGGCGAGGCCGCGGGGCGGGCGCTCCAGCCGGGCTCCTGTGGCGGCGAAATTCAGTACCATCCCTCAGGGAGCGCGGCCCGGAGGAGGGTGGCGCGGAGAGCAGGGAGCCTGCGGAGCGCGCTCGGCGCGAGCTGCGAGTGCAGAGGCAGCGAGGAGGAGGAGGAGGAGGAGGAACAGAGTCGCGCCGGGAGCCTCCTGGGCCGCCGGGTAGGGGGTGGGGACGGAAGGGGCGGAGGGCGGGGGCTGGGCTTCTTCCTTGGTGCGTTCCCGTGCTGGCCGCCGCCGCGCTCGCTCCCCGTCGCTGGCTTTAGGAGCGACCCGGCCGGTAAATCCGCATATTTGCTGCCGTCAGCCCCGGGAGGGGACCACGGAGCGTGACTGCAGCTCCCGCCGCACCACCGATCACCTGTCTGGACGCTCGGCCCGGTACCAGCTACGGCCTCGCTTCTCTCTGTGGGCTCCGGGCAGCCCCGAGAGCCTGTTCCCGGCCTTCCTCTCGCCGCTGCCGCCCCGGGCCGGGCACGGCGCGGCCCAGCACGGCGCGGCCCGGCGGCCTGCGTGCGCCCCTCCGCGGCGCGCCCTCGGCTACGGCGCGGCGCTCCGCCCTCCGCCCGCCCGGGCCGGGCAGCTCCCGCGGCCGCGCCGACTGGCAGCTGCCAACCCGCCCGGGGCCTCGCTACGCCGCCCGTGCGGGTCGGAGGGCCGAGCTGGCGCCGCTGCCGCCGCCGCAGCAGCCGCGGGAAGACCAGAGGAGGAGGTGGAGAAGAAGGCGCAGGCAGGCCGGGCTTCGGGAGTTGAGCGGGCTCCGCAGGACGCGCGTGTGGAGCCGGCCGGCGACAGGGAGGGGGTTATAGCGCCGCCACCGCGCCCCTCCCC
This sequence comes from Rattus rattus, assembly GCF_011064425.1. Classification (NCBI taxonomy): domain Eukaryota; kingdom Metazoa; phylum Chordata; class Mammalia; order Rodentia; family Muridae; genus Rattus; species Rattus rattus. Next base: position 14,208,044 of record NC_046169.1, on the reverse strand, counting down.
CGCCCCCCCCCCCCCCCCCCCCCCGGATTCCGGGCCCGGGACCCGCACCTCGGAAGCGCTCAGGGGTCTCGCGGGCTAGATCGGGCCCGGCCGCCACTGCAGTGGCCACACACGCGCTCACGCAGGCAGCTAAATCCATCCAACCTCGGCGCCCGCGGCTCGGAGCCCACAGGCGCCGGGGCTCCCGGAGCGCCCCTCCCTCGAGCTTGCCCACCCTTCAGTGCCAGCTGCAATCCTGCGGCACCCGGCGGGGAGGGGAGGAGGCCGCTGCAGAAGCACGGCCGTCTCCGGCTCGCCTCTCTCTCGGGCCCCAGCGGCAGTAAAGGGCAGCGCCCAGAGCTACTGCGCCAAAAAGGGCATGAGAGTCGGCTTGGCCCCCGCCCGGCTCTCGGGCCGCTTCCCACTGTAAGGATCCAGTGCTCCAGCCTTCCCCTCTCCATAAAAGGAGGGGGAGTGAGTCTTTGCGAAGAGGCGGGGCTGGTTTAGGGGCGCGTCTAGGGCACTCACCTGACGGCTGCCACGCGCCCGCGCCCCAGAGCCAAAGCCTGGGACACCTGATTGAGGAACTTGCACTCTTGTGTGGAGGTGGAAGCGAGGCTAGAGTCAGGGAGGAGGCTGCCACCTGCCTCATCGCCACCTTGACACCCTGCACCCTCCAGATCCTTAGCCCCTGGCAGAAGGCCCAGCCGCACCCTGAACGGGGAGCTGAGGGGATAGAAGAAAAGATAGAAAAGAAGCCGCGGGTGAGGAACTCCTGGGTTCTGCCTTGGGATCTAAGGGAGCGCAGAGCGCCACCTCCGGCCAAGGCACAGTACAGACCGGGTGGCGGGGAAGGCACATGCGGACAGAAGTCTGATCAGGGCTGGACGGTTCTCCCACTGAGAGAGATGGATTCCTGGTGGGATGTGACCCGACGGCAAGGCCAGACCTGTCAGCTTCTTGACATGCATTGGAGTTAGAGGATTGTGGACCTTTCAAATCCCAAAACTAGACAGAGCTTAAGGCTCTGGAGACTATGAAGCGCTCCATGGGTAGGGGTGCAACAGAATCCCGCCCGTCCAGTTCACTCCCTTTCATGTGAATTAACCCGTGCACCCAGCCCGGGTCGAATCCCCCACCAATCTCTTTTGTCCCCAGACAAAGGCAGAGCCGGGCAGGAGCCTTTCATCCCCAGCTCCCCCGGGTTCCTGCATTTCAAAGGTCGAGCTAGAAAGGCCCCACGAGGGCGGCTCACCTAGCCCCAAATACCTGGTGTGTGTGTGTGTGTGTGTGTGTGTGTGTGTGTGTGTGTGTGTGTGTGTGTGTGTGTGTGTGTGTGGGGGGGGTAGGTTGCTGAGAATCTTTGGAGCCCAAATCTAAAGCAGTTCCACAGACTTCCTTAGGCCTGCGGGCCCCATCGCCACGCCCCTGCCCTAACACCTCGGGATGCTCAAGAGATACAGAGACACCCTCTCTTGGCCTAAAGAGGGAGTCTAGAAAACGTCGAGAAATTCCTCACCTCAAGGTCTTAGGAAGCCCAGGCCTTGTCCGTTCTGGTGAAACTTTGTGCTGCTCTGCAGAGGGAGATTCACTGGATGGTTTCTGGCGGCGACTACCAGGACCACGCTGGACCTGAGTCGAGTTCCTCACCGTTTTATCCCGATTGTTCTACGCGTCCTGTCCTGCCAAGCCCTTCTCAGAAGCAGAGAGGACCAGAGAACACCTCTTTGCGGTTCGACGACCCGGTGTGACGGTAGATGTGGAAATCCAGGAAGAAGATCGGGTTGCATTGCTGAGGGGATGCCGCGCCCGTCCGGCCACCACCTCCGCATGGAGGCTGCGGGTTCCTGGGGACCCCGCCTAGTTCGGTGCTTTTCTCTCCCCTTACTCTTTTGGCGCAGCAGGGGCGCCCAGCTGGAAATCAAAGAGGGGCGGGAGGAATTCTGAAGATGCGAAGGGACATCAGGGACCAGAATGAAGCTAGGCCTGGATGCATCCGCCCGGGACGCGGGAGCCACAGGGAGCTGGGCGCAGGCACCGTTCTAATCGCCGACCGCTATTAAAAATAAAACCGCGACCCGTCGTCATAGCGACCGCAACAACAGCGGCCGCGCGAGGGTGGTAAGAGCTTGTGCAGCCGAGCGCCAGCCGCCTAAGGAGACTGGGGCATGGGCCCTTAAGCTTACGGGTACTCTGATGTGAGACAATGACCCCTAACCCCTCCATCCCCCCCCCCCACATACACACACCCCATGCTGTTCCTCCAGGTTCTTAGAAGATTCCTGGTCTCTGAAAACTGGGACTGGCTAAGTCATGTGGTCAAAAGCCTAAAGGACCCGCCGGCTCAGGCTACACACACACACCCGCCCCCCATGCCTCGGCTTCCCTTGGGACCCGCGACTGTCCTCATTTTAGCCTCTGGAGAAGGGGTTGTGTGAGGGTGTCAGGCCTCCAAAGAACACCAAGAGACCAAGCCGAGCTGGCGGGGGTTGCATGCGCTTGAGGCCACCGCACCTGTCCCGCCCGCGCCTCCGTGATCCCTTCTGGTAGGAGAAATCACGTGCTTTCTCCTGGCTGGGATTCGAGTTTCACTTCCAGCCGCTATTAGGCGGTTCACTCGGTTCACTGCAAACATTTGATAATGAGGCTAAATATACTTTAGAGTCGGAGGAGGTGTGGGTGGCTGCTGCCCTAGCCTGTAGATGCGTCGCTCCAGGCTCTATGGGGCATCCCCGCCCCAGTAGCTGAAAACCCCCAAGCCGGGTGCGAGAGAAAGACCCTCACCCACCCCCTAAAATCCAGTCCCAACTAGAAAGAGCATCTTAAGGACGGTGGGCGCTTGAGGACAGCTGGAGGGTCCCTGGAGGAAGTAGGCGGCCAGCAGCTGGGAGCTTGGAAAGGTGGGGAAGGGAACTAGAAGGTGCACCTGGCGGTGACAGGGATGTCCGGTCGCCCCCAGAGCAGATGCTTCCGACCTGTCTCCAGTGCCCCGGGCACAACGCGACGTGTCCTCCCGCCCATAATTAAAATGTCAAGTGTTTGAAATAGCTCGAGAGAGGGGCTGCTCGGCCGGGGGTGGGGGGCAGATAACATCTAACCTTTGATGGTGTCCTTTCAACCCAAGAACACGGGGAGGCGTAGTCACAGAACTGAATCGAGAGAGACCATCCAATTTACCCAGCATTTTAATCGTAAAGCACACCTTTTCACCAGAGACTCATCCACCTAGCCAGTGCCCTTCAACTGCTTGGAACTCAATTATCCGTGCTCAATTATTGCAGTCATTGTTACTCATTAGCTGCACGGACCGATACTGAGCTATGCCGGTCTTTTGCCCTGTGAAATAATTTCAAACAACCATTCTGAGGCGGAGGAACTTAGACCCTCTTCCTATCGATTACATAGAGCAAGTGAGACTGAGTCCCAGGCACCAAGTGCCCCATCCCTTGGAAGATCCAAGAATATGGAGTGGCCCAGGTAGCATTTGCATGAGACAAGAATGAGAAGGCAATATAGACAGGTAGCTCCAGGTTTGCACAACACAACACACACACACACACACACACACACACACACACACACACACACACACCAACAAGACACACAGAAGGTCCTCCTGCTCTCTGCTGCTTGACTTTGGTCTTGGTGGGATCTGTCTCTGGCTAGCCCTGGATTCCGGTCCTTTATCTAGACAAATAACAAAAGTGGAAGCCGGTGCTTTACCCTGCAGGTGGTCTCTACGCCCAGCAGCTCCCAGCAACCCACAGGACCCTCTCTGTAAGGGTGGGGCCAGCTGGGCCCCAGGCATCCAGGCTCTGCCAGAGCCATCCCAGAACAATTTGTAATGTTGAAACACCAGTTTCCCTTTATCTCTGGGCAAAGCTTTCTTGGTTCTGGGCAATTAACCCAAATGGAGCCTCAGCCATGTGGGCTCTGGTCCTTGAAGATCAAAAGTGCCCGGCCACAAGCTTTAATTATGTCATTATCTTGCCCCCCCCTTCCCCCCCCAGGCTAAGGATCGGGCCTTTCCAGTTCAGGCTCCCCAGAAAACAAGATAAGTCTGTGCTGGGGTGGGAGGGCACCTCCAGGCTGCTTTCCACTCCCTAGTAATTGTTTTTATTTTCACTTTTAAATACACAAATAGAAATTACGTTTAAAATAGCATACGAGCCCACAATAGACCCGTGGATATTTTGCGAATAAAGACCCATGTAAAGGAAAGTGTGGTGGCTTTTGAAAGGAAAGGCCCAGGGGCTAGGGAATGGAGTTGATAGTGTCCTTGCCTATCATATACAAGGCCCTGGGTTCTACTCCCAGCAACAAATAAAAACAACTCTGGTGATGCATGCTTGTAATTCCAGCATTCTGGAGGCAGGAGTTCAAGGTCATCGTTGGGACACACAGTGAGCTCAAGGCCAATCATGTCTTAAAGAGGGAGGGGAGGACAGGAGAAAAGCCCAGCCAGGCATGGTAGTGCATGCCGATAATCTTAGTACCCGGGAGACTGGGGCACGAGTATTGCCTCAACTCTAAGGATTAGCCTAGGCTATCCTTATAGTAAGATCCTGTCTCAACCCAAAGTAACAAAAAAGTGGAAACCCAAAGAACAGAGTCTGCCCTGGTCAGAAGTTGAAGCCACTCTTGGCCACCAGGCATTTAGGTGTGTCTGGTCAGAACTGTTACCTGCAAAGCACAGGGGTGTGAGAAAAACATTTTAGTCGTGGAACAGATATACCTGTGTACCACATCCCACATCCGTGTCTGGTGCCTCTAGAGGCCAGAAGAGGGTGTCAGATCCCACGAAACTGGAAGTACAGACAGAGATGAGATGCCATGTGGATGCTGGGAATCAAACCCAGGTCCTCCAAAAGGGCAGCCAGTGCTCTTGACCACTGAGCCATCCCACCAGCCCCCAAAGTAAGACTCTGTGGTAGTGACGTTTGTACTATGGATTAGTGATAACATTTTGCAGGTAGGGAGTTAAGTAAAGAATATGGTTGCTACTCATTGTGCCTCTGTGGTTTTTTTTTTTTTTTTTTTTTCTTCTTCCTCCTCTGTTAAATGTGATTCAAGTACCTGTAGAAATCAGTCCTGGTTGAGGCACAAGCCTACCATCCCAGCACTCTGGACGCTAAGGTAGTAAGATCACAAATTTCAAGCCAGCTTGGGCTACACAACCTGACCCTATGTCCAAATAAATAAATAATTTTTTTTTATGGAAAATGGTATCTGGAACCCTTTATGGTGGTTTATGCCTATAATTCTAACCCTCTTGAGCCCGAGGCAAGAGGATTGGGAGTTTGAGGCCAGCCCGAGTTACATAATGAGTTTCAGGCTAACACGGGCAACCTCATGAATTGTCTCAAAACAACAACAAAAGCCCCCAAATCAAGGGAGGGGAACTTGTGTCCCCATAGTCCCTCTTTGAGCCCGCAGGTAAGGATTCTAGCTTGGGAATGTGGACAGGGGTGGGGTGGGGGACACACCTAGGAGCAGGGCTCAACTGGGACCTACACTGCCTTCTCTTCCTGCCGTGTGACTCCGGGTAAACTGGCCTCTCAGACATTCAGGCTGCCTGTTTCTCGCAGCAGGCATCTGGATGCACGCGGAGGAGCGGAAGTATAGCAGGCCTTCGTGGAGCCCACAGTCTCTAGGAAGTAATAAACCAAGCCGCAAAGTAGCTGTCACTTCAGGTGGCTGGGAAGGGATCGTTATGAAAAGAAGCAGACCAAGAATTCCAAGTCAAGATAACGAGCAAGTGCTAAGTCCCAGAGGCAGGAACCTGTTCAACAGGTCCCAGGTTCTGCAAAGAGAAGAGGAGGATGGGAGGGAACGGGTTGAGGCAGTGTGAGGGGGATGACCATGGGCCTTTGAGGCCAAAGGAAGGAAATGTAATTTGTTTGGGTTTCCCCCACACAGACTTGGGTTTATCATATTAAGTCAAGGTGTGGCCTCACACTCATGAGATCCTCCCCCATCCACCTTTTAAGCACCGAGATGAGAGGTACATATACTCAGCTGAGATTTGTTTTTTTCCTGGAAAGGATGAAGCCATCAAGGGGAACGCAGAGTGTAATGCTATAATGGGACCAGCCATTTTCCCCAAACAGTGAACCAGGAAGCGTCATGGAGGGAGTAGGGCTCTTTGTGACCCTGAATGTATGGTCAGAGCATCTGTCCTCTCAAAACAGACCAGCATGGATTTCCTCAAGGCACAACCACCTCCACACCATCAACTGCCTCCATGGTCCCCACGCTCAACCCCATCACCCTGGGGTGCACACCAGTATGATGGAAGTCACAGCCCTGTCAGGACAGCCTCCCTGTCTGTGCCTTGGTGTCACAGCTCTCGGATTCTATGAAGTCTCAGCTGTGCTCTGAACACGGATGATCCCCATGCTGAGAAAGGAGTTTACATGAGGCTGTCTCATGCATGTTGGAGAACAGACCCAGAGAAGAGAGGACTGTGACAGGAAGAGCACGGAGAAAATACTGACCAGGCTCCAGACCCGCAAAGCCCCAGTAGGACACAGGCCCAGGCACAAACGTGAAGAAGCAGATGAAGCTTTTAATCTAGACAGTCCCTGTGAGAGGAACATTGGGGGTCAAGATGAGGCCATGGAGTGGTACTGAGGGCTCCTGGTGCTGGACAGGACCACTTCAATGTGATGTCCAACCCTTAAGGAAGCAACACAGAACACAATGGCAACCCCAGAGGTGCTGTGATCCAGTGATAGGCCTCAACACTGAGTTCCCAGAGCGTGCCCATGGTGTGACCACCATGCATCCTGGAGAACCTCACAGAACTTGGTGGGGCTCCTAATGTCTGCAGCATGCTTTTTCTTGACTGGGAAATCTAAGAGCATGGAGGAGGTGATGTTGCAAGGAAGAGGGAAGAAAAGAGAAAGAGCGAAGGAAGACTGATGACAGATACTTAGGCAGATAGGTGGATACATAGCAACATAGGTTATAGCCACTGATAGATGACAAATACATAAATACAGATAAATGGACACAAGATAAATGGCACACAGACGGGGTTGGGGATTTAGCTCAGTGGTAGAGCGCTTGCCTAGCAAGCACAAGGCCCTGGGTTCGGTCCCCAGCTCCGAAAAAAAGAAAAGAAAAAAAAATGGCACACAGACACATATATACGTCAGAAGCAAAATAGATACGTGATAGATGATCAATGAATATATGATAAATTATTTGCTGAATGATGGATAACAGAGGATAGATGGTTGATGGGTAGATAATATATAATGATAAGTAGATAGATAAAAGTTAGGTAGATAAGCCAGGAAGTGATGTTGTGAGCCTTTAATCCCAGCAGAGACAGATGGACATGTGGATCTCTGTGAGTTCAAGGCCAGCCTGGTCTATAGAGCAAATTCCAGGACAGCCGAAGGTACACAGAAAAAAAAACATGGTAGAAAGAAAGGGAAAAAGAATAGGTAAATAGAAGAATAGGAGATAAATAATAGATATCTGATAGCAGGTTGGCTAATAGATATAAAATAGACAAATAGACTATATATATATAGAGAGAGAAGCTTAATAGCTACAAAGATATGATGATACATAAATTGGATACACAGATGATAGGTAAAGGGACAACTGTAAATTGAGGTAAAGGGTGTACTATTTGCACTACTTATCATTATCCTGTTTTGTTTTCTTTTTGATAGAGTCTCATGTTGCCTAAGCTGGCCCTGAACTCACTAGGTTGCCAGTGCCAATGTCGTGGTCCCCTTGCCTTCACCTCCCGAGTGCTGTGACTGTATGTGGGATTATGTATGCCCCCACATATGGCCTATGGCCCGCTGGAAATGGATTCCAGGATTTGTGCCATCTAGACAGGCACTCTCCCTGCCGAGCCACACTCCCAGCCCTCATTGTCCTGTTTTTACTTTTCTGCAAAATGGAAAATTTTCAAAATGAAAAATGGTGACGATTCCTTCTTCACTATCAGTCTCCTAGGAGGCCAGGAGCTTCCAGGATATGAAAAGTCCCAGTTAGTCACCAGCTACAGGCCAACAGG